>NC_069386.1:105368409-105671439 GCF_027475565.1 Acinonyx jubatus
CCAGGCTCTGAGCTGGCAGCACAGAGCCCGACGTGGGGCTCGAACCCACGAACCGTGAGATCATGACCTGAGCTGAAGTCCGAGGCTCAACTGACTGAGCCACCCAGGTGCCCCGTTCTTTCTTCACTTTTTTTTTTTTTAATGTTTATTTATTTTTGAGACAGAGAGAGACAGAGCATGAACCGGGGAGGGTCAGAGAGAGAGGGAGACACAGAATCTGAAGCAGGCTCCAGACTCTGAGTGGTCATCACAGAGCCCAATGCGGGGCTCGAACTCATGGACCGTGAGATCATGACCTGAGCTGAAGTTGGATGCTCAACCGACTGAGCCACCCAGGCGCCCCTCTTTCTTCACTTTTTAAGGGGAGTTTGGCAGGTTGGAGGTGTTTTTCCATAAACACCTTAAATATTTCAGTTAAATATTTCTCTTGTATGTCTTTTTGGGAGAGAAGTTGAATGTAATGCTTATATTCCTTTATAAGTGAGATGTTATTTCCTCCCTCTGGCTTCTTTCATAATTTTTTCTTTATCTTTAATTTTCTGTAATTTGCTAATGATATGCCTAGGTGTGGGTCTTTTGGGGGGGAATTTGTCCACCTTGGTGTTCTTTGAGCTTTTTGGATCTTTGGTTTAGTGTCTGATGTTAATTTAGGGGAAATTTTCAGTTACTGTGGTTTCACCTATTTCTTCTGTGTCTTTCCTCTCTTTCTGGTATTCTAGTTGCACATATCTTACACTTTTTGTAGTTCTACAGCCCTTGGGTATTCTGTTCCATTCAGTCTTTTTCCCTTTGGTTTTCAGTTTTCGAGGATCATACTGATACATTCTCTTGCTCAAAGATGGTTTCCTCAGCTGTATCTAGTCTACTATTAAGGCCATCAAAGGCATTCTTCGTTTCTGTTACACTATTTTTTTTTAATCTCTACCATTTCTTTTTGGTTATTTAAAAAATTTTTTTTTTCAACGTTTATTTATTTTTTTTGGGACAGAGAGAGACAGAGCATGAACGGGGGAGGGGCAGAGAGAGAGGGAGACACAGAATCGGAAACAGGCTCCAGGCTCTGAGCCATCAGCCCAGAGCCTGACGCGGGGCTCGAACTCACGGACCGTGAGATGGTGACTTGGTTGAAGTCGGACGCCCAACCGACTGCGCCACCCAGGCGCCCCCCTTTTTTGGTTATTTTTTAGACTTTCCATCTGTTTATATCGCTCATCTGTTCTTGCATTTTGTCTCCTTTGTTAGGGACCTTAGCGTCTTAATTATGGTTGTTTTATATTCTTAATTAGATAATGCTAACATCCTTGCCATGTCTGGTTCTGAGCTTGCTCTGTGTCTTCCAGTTATGTTCTTTTGCCTTTTGGTGTGGCTTGTAAGTTTTTCTTGATAGCTGAACATGATATACTGTGTAAAAGAAACTGTTCTAAATAGACTTTTAGTAATGTTGTGGTGAGGTATTGGGAAAAGGGAAGTGTTCTATATTTCTGTGATTAGCTCCCAGACTTTTAGTGAGCCTATGCCTTTGGACTGTGAAGTTCATAAGTGTTTCACAGTTATTTTTTTCTCCCTACTTAGATGGACTGGATGGCTAGAATCAGCTACAGTTGGTAATTTACCCTCCCCCAGGTTAGTTAGGCTCTGATAATACCCAAGCTAGTTAGGCTTTGGTTAATTAGTTTCATCTGAGAAACCTTGTTGAGAAACCTTGTTGAGAAGGTAGGGTGCATTGGTGTATTTCAAAATGATTTCTTTCTCCACATCCCCTTTTACATTCAAATTATATTTATTTTATTTTTAATTTTTTTTAATGTTTGTTTATTTTTGAGAGAGAGAGAGAGTCAGAGTGTGAACCGAGGAGGGGCAGAGAGAGAGGGAGAGAGACACAGGCTGTCAGCACAGAGCCTGATATGGGGCTCCAACCCACGAACCGCAAGACCTGAGTCAAAGTCAGGCTCTTAACCAACTGAGCCACCCAGGCACCCCTCAAATTGTATTTCTTTGTAAATAACATTTATTGATCACATATAACCTGGTTCTCAGATACTTTGATTTTGGTCTCAGTACCTTTGATAGTTTTAAAAATTACTGAGGACTCCCCAAGAGCTTTTATTTATGAAGCTTTTATCTGTTAATAGTTACCATGTTGGACATTAAAATTGAGAAAATTTGAAAACGTTTATTAAAAATATAAATAATATATTTTATAAAATATATTTCCCAAAACAAAAATTTTAGAGTAGTATTGCTTTATGTTTTATTTTACTTTATTTTACTCTATTTTATTTTATTTTATTTTATTTTATTTATTTTATTTTATTTTATTTTTGAGAGAGAGGGAGGGAGAGAGAGAGTGCATGCAGTGGAGGGGCCAGGAAGAGAGAGAGAGAATCCCAAGCAGGCTTCATGCTCAGCCTGATGTGGGGCTTAATCCTATGACCCTGGGATCATGACCCAAGCTGAAATCGAGAGTCTTGACGCTCAACTGACTGAGCCACCCAGGTGCCCCAGCATTGCTTTACATTTTTGCAAATCCCTTTGTTTGGGTTAAGAGAAGACAGATTGTGATATTTGCTTCTGTAACGAATTTACATTGTCACATGTAATTTCCAATGAAGTATATGGAGATGATGTGACTTCCATAGATACATAGTTGGAAAATGGAGGAACCTATTGATACTTTTTCAAATAATGTAAATATTCTTTGGCCTACTTAGGTAAATATACATTTAGTTCCTTTGAGTCGTTGAGAAAGTGAAGGTGATGTTTTACTTAAGGTAGGACCTACATTTCTGGATATCGTAGAACTAATTGAATCTGCCCTTAGCTTTCCCAAGGTAGATTTATAGAAATGGTCCTGATGGAGATGCATTCTTGGCTTGGTATCCTGGCAGTTTGTTTTCTTTAAGTTCTCCAAGGCTCTGAATGCCCCTGGTGGCCATGTTGTGTTTCTTTACCATTCATATAATTGTTTGTTATGTCTCCCAGTGTGCAAGATTATTTCTGAAGCCCTTCATAAAGTTAGTTGGAGGATTTTTCTTTCAATTTCTAATTGACCTTCACTCTGTTTCTTCAACCATATGTTGGAAGGGGCATTGAGCCTCTGCAAAACTTGGATGTCAACATCAATACTATCATCTCCACAAACTTTTTGGCTATTCTAGTTCAAAACTGTTCATCAGTGGCAATAAGTAGAGTCCATGTATTTCAGGAAATACTAGACTCAGGATAGTACTTTGGGAACTGTCATTGGCTTGGAGCATTCGGAGTGTGATGTGTTAATAGTGGTCAAGAGTGTAGAGTGTAATTTGTTCACCTTTTGCTGCTTATTGGCCGAGAGCTTATGGTAGTAGTATTCAGAGTATACCTTTATTACAGTTTTGTTTCTTCTTTTCTATTTTGAGTGTAATTTGTTCACCTTTTGCTGCTTATTGGCTGAGAGCTTATGGTAGTAGTATTCAGAGTATACCTTTATTACAGTTTTGTTTCTTCTTTTCTATTTTGACCACTATATTATAAGCTTTTACGTACAAGTTGGTGTTACTCTCTTTGTATCCCTCGTAGAATGAAGGATATTGGTTTTGGGTATATTGAGTTTGAGGGAATTTTATTTTTCTAAGTAAAAAAATGTAGCTGTGGGATGTCAGATAGGAAGTGTGCAATACGCAGTGTCTAATAGGAACTCAGAAGGTATGTTTGGGCTAACGGTAGACACTGGGGATTGTTACTTACATCATTGTTAAGAGTAAGAGTGAAAGAGAAAATGTGGAATGTGAAGCAGACCAAGGTCAATTCTTGCTAGTTACATGATTTTAAGCCAGCTATTTGACTCCCCAGTGCTCAGTGACCTCATCTGTATAGTAAGGACAGTCATATGTACATCATAAGATGTCTAATGCATATTATCTTTGACTTCCTTCATTCTTTTCCACCCTTTTCTAGAAAACATATACAGTGTTTTTCAACAGAGCATTTAAATTTGGCTTAGGAGTTTACTGGCATGAGGGCAAAAAGGGAAATTAAATGTATTCCATGATCCTTGCTGTTTGTAAGGGGGGCACAAAAACCCATTTTGGTGGGGGGGGGGCTCGTGTTTTCTTGTCACAGCTTACTAAATTACTAGCTCTTTCCTTATCCTCTGTGTATAGCTCAATTTTTCTGGCTCAAAATGGGCTTAAATGTCCTATTTGAATTTGTGCCTTATATTATTTGCTTGTTAGTTATAAATTGTTGTGCTAAATGGTATAGCTTATTAGTTATAAATTGCTGTGCTAAATGGTAATAGCCAACAGAAGATTGAATGGTTATTTTGAATTCTAAGACAGTGAAAAAAATGGATGAACATAATTTTTCTTTTTAATTTTGAGAATAAGCTGTATTCCCCAGAGTTTGTAGGGAGAAGTTTATAATGTTTTAACATGTGCTCTCCCAGGCCATCCCTTCTATTTTTATGGATGAATTCTTTATTTGACTCCCAAAACACTTTGTGGCAATAGTTTTTTCCCTCAAGCTTTGGAATAGATAAGATTATGAATTCCCTTTTAGGTATAAGATGATACATAACAATGTAACCTTTAGGTTACAGAAAAGTTATTTATAGGTTCTAGAAAAGTTAGGCAGCATATTTTGAGAGAAAAAATTCCCTTAATATCTAGCTCCTACCCTATAGAGTTCAGTACACATGGGTTTAAGGAATAATTTATTATAGGGATAAAATTTTTCTTTAACAGAAGTTATCACTTGTTTATCTTTCAAGACCATAGACTTCTGTTTGGAGTTGTTTCAGGAAGTCAGTGAGCTAAAGAAGAATGGAAAGTCCTGATAAAACTAGATTACTTCCAAGAACGTCTTAAATACAAAATTTGTGATTATTTACCTTTTTCTAAGTCAGTTAATTCTATTTAAAATAAAAAAAAAAATTTTTATTTGAGAGAGAGAGAGCGAGTGAGCATGCGAGTGGGGGAGAGGGACAGAAGGAGAGAGAGAGATAGAATCCCAAGCAGGTTCCATGTAGAGCCTGATGTGGGGCTTGATCCCTTGACTCTGGGATCATGACCTGAGCTGAAATCAAGAGTTGGTCGTTCAACCAGCTGAGCCACCCACCCATGTGTCCCTTAATCTATTTTAATAATTACTGAAATTCTACATGGAATATAATTCCTCTTGAAAAATTAAAGGAAATAAGTCAGATAAAAAATCTTGACAAAGGAATATAAGCAGCTAACTATTGATATAAGAAAATAAAATCTAAAAATAAGTTGTTTAGGGACACCTGGGTAGCTTAGTCAGTTGAGCATATGACTGACTTCAGCTCAGGTCATGATCTCGATGTTTGTGAGTTCCAGCCCAGCATCGGGCTCTCTGCTGTCAGCACAAAGCCTGGTTCTGATCCTCTGTCTCCCTCTCTCTCTGCCCCTCCCCTGCTCACTCACACTCTCTCTCAAAAATAAATAAACATTAAAAAAATAAATAAATAAGTTGTTTAGAGAGAAAAGAAGGTGGGCACCATTCTGGTTTTCAAAAACAAGAGAAAATCATAATGCTATCTTTGGGAATGGGTAATGACTGGGGATTTGGGCTTTTCCAGAAAACTTTCCTGTACTCTGAAAAATAGGAAATTTTGTATGAAAAACTTTCTTGCACTCTTGGAGGCCAAAGCTTGATCGTATACTGCTGCTTTGGTTGTTCTGTTGCCAGATGAAGTGAACTAGCAATTACCAACTTTTTCTTTTGTTTGTTTGTTTTTTTAATATATATGACTGGTTTCATATAAAAACTTTGTAAATATGTATTTTATAAATATAGAAAAAAATTGGTCACATAAACTCTACACCTAAAGTAGTTATGTTATCTGTGGGAAGTGTGATATAGAACAGAATGAGGTAGAGTTTTCAGTTTTTTTCTCTGTATGCTTCTATCTTTGAGCTTTAAAAAGAGAGTTATTTGTGTTTTCAGCAGTTAAAATTGGGAGGGGAAGACTTATAGGAAAATAAATTATTTTAAAAATTCTCTAATACTGTAGAATTCCTTATGATTTAAAGCAGATTTTTAATTTTTTTTTTTTAAGTGAGAGTATGCGTGAGCAGGGGAGGGGCAGAGGGAGAAAGAGAATCTCAGGCAGACTCCTCACCCCTCACCTCACCCAACCAAGATCATGACCTGACATGAAACCAAGAGTTAGACACTTAACCAGCTGAGCCATCAGGCACCCTTTAAGGTGTATTTTTAAAAAATAGAGATGTAAAATTGATCATGAAACAAATAATGTAACTAATATGCAGTATGACTTTTAGAAATATTAAAGCTTTCTGTATTGCCTTGTTAAGTGAATTATCAACTGAATCTACTCTACAAGACCTTGAAATATAGAATATTATTTGTGTGTTGATAGTTTTGAGTGTTTTAGATGGCTCCTTGCTTATCAATATCTTTAGTCAATATATTTTTGAAGTGTGTTCATTTTCATCTTATGCAGTTGGATTTAATTTTCTTTAACCACAAACATTAGGGGAAATGCACCACTCCCAATCTTCTGAATCCCAAAGTGAATTTTCTGGGGATTTGTCGATCTAGATAATGACAGTTGTGATCTTTGTTCTTTCAGGATTGTTTTTCCCTCTAATATTTGATGGCACCGTTAAGATAGAAGAAATACACAAAGTCAATGCTAGTATTTTACTAGTAACCAACCTTAAAAATTCTTACTACCCTGTGTCGTTCTTCTCATTTAGCTTTCTCTACAAGTCAGCCACATACCTGGAAGAAATAAATGTTTACCTTTTTCACTAGAATTTCTGTTTTCCCCTCTTACATTCATTTTTTTAAATTATGTGTAGTTTATTGAGTACTTAGTATTTGTCAGGCACTGGGGATAGAGAACAATAGTCCAGATTCCTGCTGTCATGAAATGTATATTATATCCTAGTAGAGGTTACAGAAAATCAACACATAAATAATTTCAGATAATGCTAAGAAAGGAGTGATTAGGGCTGGTGTCGTCCTAACCTATGTGGAGTTTGCCAAGATTACAACTGGAGAAATGAATATCAAAATTTTTAAATATTTATAAGTTAAGGATCAAGCTACACATCCATGCTGCCCACTTCTCAAGGGCTGGCATCCTCAAGACCCAGAGGCTAAAGGAACTGTTGTTCTCTTCTACTAGCCAGCCTTTCTACTTGCTAGTCTGATTAGTAGCATGGATGACTTGGGGCAGAGCAGGGATGGTTGAGTGGTGCCTGGACCCATCAAAAACAGTATGTGAACTGATCCTGTCCACTCCCTAGGAATCCAGTACAGAGAGGTTAACCTCTTTAAGTCCTTGTTTTTGTAACTCAAGACTTTCAGGAAATTCTCAGCTCTTCCCCAGATTGCACTACCCGAGAAGAGAGCAGGGAATGCAGGTATCTGGGACACTTGGCTTAACTAGGCAGTCCTTCTTGGTGGATTTGGGGCAGCCAACCTTAACTGATTAAAGTTTTTATGAGGAAACATTCCTTCTGTGATTTCTCAGGGCAGAAGTTGTGATTTTTTCCTTTCTCCGTGGATACTGTGGCACAGTCACCTTATCCTTTGGCCTGGGGCAGGGCCGGGGTTGGGGAGACCTCTTTCAGCTAGCACCTCTCCCTATTAATTCCCACTTGCTCACTTGCTTCCTGAACTTTCAAAAAAAAAACCTTCCTTACAAGGCTAAAAGAAAAAAAAGTCTTTGTTTTAGTGATTGTGGTATGCAGAGCCTAGGCTTCTGACCTAGGCTTTTCTTGCCTAGGTCTAGGAGTGGCACTGGAATGGAGGTGACCACAGACCGCTCTTTTACACGCCTCTTTGACTTTTTCCTATCTGCTACCTCTGAATCTGCCTAGCCCCCAACTCCATTTTTTTTAATGTTTTTTTTTTTTTTTTTTTTTACATTTTATTTATTTTTGAGAGAGTGAGCAATGAGAGCGTGAGAGCAAGCACAAGTGGGGGAGGGGCAGAGAGAGAGGGAGACAGAATCCAAAGCAGGCTCCAGGCTCCGAGCTGTCAGCACAGAGCCCAACGCCGGGCTCGAACTCACAAACCTTGAGATCATGACCTGAGCTGAAGTCGGATGCTTAACTGACTGAGCCACCTAGGCGCCCCTCAACTCCATTTGTTTTAATTTGTAAATTTGTTTAATGTGTAAAATGAAACTGATACCCTTTAAGATACCTATGTCAGAAAAGTAAGCTCTAAATGAAAATAAATATTTTCTAAAAGATTTTTTTGTGAGAGCTTTAAGTAGCAATGATTAATTTTCCTATCTCTGACTACCACCCTCCCCCCCCCCCGCCCCCCGCCCCTCCATCCCCCAGGGGGGAAAAACACACTCAACCAAAAAACCACCAGAGCAAACAACAAAAAACAAACTATATAATATTGTTGTGGATTTGAGTACTGACTTAAAGGTTGTCTTGTATTTTCTCTTTCAGGTGTGAAAGTTGTGTGGATTTACTATTTATGAGAGGAGCTGGAAACTGTCCTGAATGTGGCACTCCACTTAGAAAGAGCAACTTTAGGGTACAACTCTTTGAAGATCCTACTGTGGACAAGGAGGTTGAGATTCGGAAAAAAGTGCTAAAAATGTAAATATTATTGTTTGGATATACAAAGAGGACTTCAACAATTATTTAAGTAATTGATATAATTATTTATTGATGGAAATATGGACAGTTTGGCAAGTGAATAAGTATAAATTCATCTATGCATTTGTTCAACAGAAATTGATTAAGTTCTTAGAGAACTCAGTAATATTTATCTAGCCTTTGTTAGAGAAGTGTAGATCCTCTGGATTGATGGCTTTACAATTTATATATTTACTATATATTTTTTAATTTAGTTAACATATATTGAGTACCTACTGTGTGCAAGCACTGTGTTATGCATTTTAGGTACTAGGTGGAAATGAGTGAAATAGCTATGAACCTTGCCCTCATAAGGCTTACAGTATAGTAGTATAGGATAGCATGGAGGTAGATAATAAGACAGGCAAACTAAACAACTATGTGACTATGAATTGAGAAAAATACTATGAAGTTAGTGACAGTATTGGTGTAGGTCACTGATATCATGTTTAAATTGAGATTTGAAGGGGGCGCCTGGGTGGCCCAGTTGGTTGAGCGTCTAACTTTGGCTCAGGTCATGATCTCACAGCTCTGTGAGTTCGAGCCCCACATCGGGCTCTGTGCTGATGGCTTGGAGCCTGGAGCCTGCTTCGGATTCTGTGTCTCCCTCTCTCTCTGCCTCTAACCCACTTGCATTCTGTCTCTCTCAAAAATAAATAAGCATTAAAAAAAATTAAAAATAAATAATAAATAGAGATTTGAAGGCTGTTATATAATGTGTTGTAATTTGTTTTAATATCTATCTTTATGTATGGACATATGTATTTATTTTTAATATTTTTTCATTTATAATTTAGTTTTTACTCTTTGTGAATAGTTTTGGGTTTTATTTTATCTGTCCTTTTATTAAAAGTCACCTGATTATTTTTGAAGTTTAAAGAATATATATAATATATTTAATTTATCTACATATAATATTTAAATACATATTTAAATATCATATTTAAACATATTTACTTAAATATATTTAAATATATGTATTTAAATAAATATATTTACAATATATTATATTTAATATATTTAATATATATGTTTAATATATATATGATATTTTTGGTGGTGTATGTTTCAACCTAGGTCACCAGTGTTTTAGCAGCATCTTTCTAGGTATTTAATCTGTGTTACTTCCTTAATGCCCCCAGTTGCTCTTTTGTTATTTGTATTACCTCTGAGAGATAGTCTCTTTTAGATTCTTATTTTTTATTGATCCCTTACAGTTTTTCTGATTCTTTACAGGTACATTACAATATTTACAGAATTTTATGATCTAGTATTCTTTAGACTATAGTTGTCATGAAAAATAGGAAGGTATCTTTTGAATTAATCTTTAGCTTTCTGAAAGTTAGCAAATCAATTTATAACAAGTAAATAAGGTTCCTAATTTCTTTTTCTTTATTTTCCATAAGTTTTAGAGGGATTTAACATATTTTATCTTTCTCTTTTGATTCTATTCTGTCTTTGTAGTCATAAGAATTTAAGACCGACGTTTTTGGTCTAATTACAAACATGGTGTCAAGAAAACACTGTTTTATTTAGTAAGCAATCCTTTTCTATGTATCATGAGTAAAATAGGTAAGAAGAAACAAACTGATTAGATAATATTGAAAACAAGAGATATGTAATGTGTTGATTTTTTTTTTTTCTTAAAGATACAATAAAAGAGAAGAAGACTTTCCTAGTCTAAGAGAATATAATGATTTTCTGGAAGAAGTGGAAGAAATTGGTATGTTTTTTTTTTTTTTTTTTTTACTTTCTGTAATTTATTAATTTTTTCTAATTTACATCCAAGTTAGTTAGTACATGGTGCAACAGTGATTTCAGGAGTAGATTCCTTAAGCCCCTTACCCATTTAGCTCATTGCCCCCCCAACTCTGTTTGTTCTCTATATTTCAGAGTCTTTTATATTTTGTCCCTCTCCCTGTTTTTATATTACTTTTGCTTCCCTTCCCTAATGTTCATCTGTTTTGTAACTTAAAGTCCTCCTATGAGTGAAGTCATATGAATTTGTCTTTCTCTAATTTCGCTTAGCATAATACCCTCTAGTTCCATCCACATAGTTGCAAATGACAAGTTTCATTCTTTTTGATTGCTGAGTAATACTCCATTGTATATATATGCCACATCTACTTTATCCATTCATCCATCGATGGACATTTGGGCTCTTTCCATACTTTGGCTATTGTTGATAGTGCTGCTGTGAACATTGGGGTGCATGTGCCCCTTTGAAATAGCACACCTGTATCCGTTAGATAAATACCTAGTAGTGCAATTGCTAGGTCGTAGGGTAGATCTATTTTTCATTTTTTGAGGAACCTCCATACTGTTTTCCAGAGTGGCTGCACCAGTTTGCATTCCCACCAGCAGTGCATAAGAGATCCTCTTTTTCCGCACCCTTGCCAACATCTTTTGTTGCCTGAGTTGTTAATGTTAGCCATTCTGACAGGTGTGAGGTGGTATCTCATTGTGGTTTTGATTTGTATTTCCCTGATGATGAGTGACGTTGAGCATTTTTTCATGTGTCGGTTGGCCATTTGGATGTGTTCTTTGGAGAAGTGTCTATTCATGTCTTTTGCCCATTTCTTCACTGGATTATTTATTTTTTTGGGTGTTGAGTTTTATAAGTTCTTTATAGATTTTGGGTCCTAACCCTTCATCTGATATGTCGTTTGCAAATGTCTTCTTCCATTCTGTCAGTTGTCTTTTAGTTTTGCTGATTGTTGCCTTCGCTTTGCAGAAGCTTTTTATTTTGATGAGGCCCCAATAGTTCATTTTGGCTTTTGTTTCCCTTGCCTCCGGAGCCATGTTGAGTAAGAAGTTGCTGCGGCTGAGGTCAAAGAGGTTTTTATCTGCTTTTTCCTCAAGGATTTTGATGGCTTCCTGTCACATTGAGATCTTTCATCCATTTTGAGTTTATTTTTGTATATGGTGTAAGAAAGTGGTCCAGGTTGATTTTTCTGCATCTGTCTCTCCAGTTTTCCCAGCACCACTTGCTGAAGAGACTGCCTTTATTCCATTGGATATTCTTTCCTGCTTTTTCAAAGATTGGTTGGCCATATGTTTGTGAGTCCATTTCTGGGTTCTCTATTCTGTTCCACTGATCTGAGTGTCTGTTTTTGTGCCAGTACCATACTGTCTTGATGATTACAGCTTTGTAATACATCTTGAAGTCTGAGGAAATCGGTATGTTTTTGATGCTTGTACTTTTGGTTGCTACCCTATGTACTTTTATCTTTTATATGCCGAAGACAACATCTCACAGAAAAATCTCTAACAAGTTTCGTTGTGATAGATGACATTTTTTACCTATTTACTTTCAGTTGTATTTGAATCATGTTTGTTAAATAGAAGGCATGCTTAAGTAAAGGACATACTTAAGTCATAAACATTTTGTTTTAGGAAAAGTCTTATCACTTTGTATCTGGGGAAAAAAGACTGTATCTCTGTATATCTGTATGTTGATGGGGCATTAGAGTCAACACAAGTAACGAATATACAGATTTTTAAAAAATAGTATTTCTAGTAACTGTGTCTATGGTGACTAAAGCCATATGTTGTTTATCATTTATGTCTCTGTGCATACAGTATTTTGAAAATAGTCAGAAGCAGTTGACTGTTGAAGTGGCATTCTGTTTTTCATGTTATGCTTGAATCAGAGGATAGAGTAATCTTGGGGCCTTTTCTTTTGTGATTAGTCAAAAGGATGCTTTCATCAAAAGAAAGGATTGTTTTTTCTTTCTTAAATAAGATTTCATAGATGTTAAAGAGCTTGGAAGTTGTTATACTTCAATTAAAAAAAAGTTAATGTTTTTTTTTTAAAGCTGCCATAATTATTATTACTCAATATAGTTTTGGAAATATTACCAAAATTATAGACTGTGAAGATAAGAATGAGACGTAGGGAATTAAATCATCTTTTTTATTCTTCTCTTCTCACTATACTTCTGTTATTTCATATTTAAAATATAAATATAACAAACTGATCATTCTTTAGAAGGTTTATATATGGGGAAAATTTTTAGAAAACTTAAACTCTTGAGTAATGGAGTATTCTAATGCCTTTAATTTCTTTATTAACTAAGAAAAACCTAGAGAATCTTTTTATTTCAACTGTAATTAAAACTTTTCTAAAATATCTAAGTTCACTTGTTAGGTTATAGCAAATAGCATGTACAGAATATAACTTAAGCTTTTTCTTGGATCTTTTAATGCCTTGGAGCCATTGCTTTTTTTATTTAATTGTATTCATTGCACTTTGTGTATAATGTTAGCAATCATCAGTGGCTTGGATTTTAGTTGAAAAGGGGGTGGAATTGGAAGTGCCAAGGCAAAGTAGAAAAGTTAGGATATAGACGGAGAAGATACACCCCCCAAATCTGCAAGAACTGGGAAAATGTAAAAATCTGGTTGTATGTAGATATTAAGTACAGGACAGGAAGTTGGGTAGTAAGCAGGAAGAAATCCAGCTCATGTTTATTCTGAAGGCAATGTCATTAGTCAACAGTCTGGTCAGGCAATAAAGAGAAAGGAGATTATAAATGTCACAGAGCTAGTTGAATACATGGTCACAAGTCCAAGCAGGCAGGTAAGATAATCTAAAGAAACTGATGGACAAAGAAGGTGGGGAAAGCGGGCAGGGATCTTGATTCTAGAATCAGGTTCTGGTTGAGCCATTATTTCATACACAGACACACACACACACCCACACACACATTTAAGCTTATTTATTTTGAGAGAGAAAGAGAGAGAGTGCGCGTGGGCACGCACACACGGGGGAGGGGCAGAGAGAGAGGGAGACAGAGAATCCCTGTGCTGACACCCAGGTACCCAAGATATTTTTTTTTTTATGAGATGAATTACTTTGAATATATAAATAACCTGGGACCCATAGGTAAAACCATGTTTATGTCTAGAAGTGGGAGCTAGGATTGACAAGTAAGAACAAGTCTGGATATTATGGCTTATAGGATATGTAGTCCTTTCCTTACCAGATAGGAAAACTGTGGCTCGGAGCATTTAATTTGAAAGTGATTCTGCTATCATGTGTATTCATGAAAGACTATCTTCAGTTGCAGTATGTTGAAACTTTCTTGATCCGTTGGAGTGACTGACATTTCCCAGTCCTCCCATAAAAAGTACTGATTGATGTCCAAAGCATAATGAAGATGACCCTTGTTCATTAGAAGATGTCCTCATGTACACTTTTGTACTTCTCTCACCAGTTCACTTATATACTGAGTTGTTTGCATTGGTAACCAAGTCTTCTTATGTTAAACTTATAATTATGTAATTTAATTAAGTAGTTCATGTGTTAGGAAAAAAATTGCAAATCTCCTGAAGCATTCTGCTTCTCAAGTTGTTTTTCCACTTTAAAAAATGGAAACTGAACAGTGTAGGTGACAGGTGTGGTTTATACAGGAAAGAAGCAGGGGTGCCTGGGTGGCTCAGTCTGTTAAGCATCTGACTCCTGGTTTTGGCTTAGGTCATGATCTCACTGCTTCGTGGGTTCGAGCCCCATATTGGGCTCTGTGCTGGCAGCATGGAGCCTGCTTGGGATTCTCTCTCTCTCTCTCTCTCTCTCTCTCTCTCTCTCTCTCTCTCTTTCTCTTTCTGCCTCTACCCACTAGCACAGTCTCTTTTTCTCTCAAAATAAATAAATAAACTTAAAAAAAGAGAAAGAACAATTAAAGAAATTAAAGGCTAGACATTGGTTGTATGTCATTAAGTTAGAGAATGACTTCCCTTACTATATATGTTTTAAGTTAAAGTATTTAAGGAGTGTGTATGTGTGTTTCCCTCCCTTAACAGACTTTTGTAAATCATCAGCTACTAATCTTGATCATGTTGGATAAAGAGCAGTTCTAATTATATTTAAAGATATTGATGAAGTTTGGGGCCTAGCATCATGGACTTACAGTTTATTTTCTGAGCTTCAGCTCAGTTTAACAAATATTAACTGTTCTATTGAACTACTTTAGTTGATGAGCATATATGATCTTTGCCTTCTGTAAGTTCAGACTCTAAAGGGGAAATAATTATTTAAACTAATATTTATAATTTAATGGGAAAGTAGTACAGGCATTTATTTGTAAAGTGTTATGGGAATACAGATAACAAAACAATTAATTCATCATTGGGAAATAGAGGTATAGTTTGATCAGAGAAGAGGTCATATTTGAATTTGACCTTAAAAAATGGAATAGGAGTTTATCAGTGGAAAGAGGATGGGAGAACATATGTAGCAAAAGACAGAGTTACAGAGGTACAAGGGTATTGAGCATGTTGGAGAATGGACAAGTAATGTTATAGGTAGGTAGAACATGGGGAATGACCAGAAATGAGGCTTGAGAAACAGAGTAGACCTGGGTTAATGAGGGCTTTGCAAGCTAGACTGTCAGGGTAAGATTTTATTCTCTGGCTAGTAATGAGCCAGCAAGGATAGTGTGGTAGCGATGTGCAATATTGACAGGAGATCCTTGAGGCTGGGAAGCGATTTCTCAGGGGCCATTATAGCAATTTGGATGAGAAATAATGAGAGCTTGGAGCAGGTAGTTAGGGAGGGATAGATAAAGGGGATGTTTTAGAGACAGAATATTCAAGGACTAATTTGATACAGGAAGTAAGTAGAAAGAGCAGGCAAAGATGAATTAAAATTTATGACCTTGAGCAGTTGTATGGTATTAATCTAGAAAGTAAAAACTGGAGAACAGGCAATATTTTTTATTGTTTTGTTGGGTGGAGAGTGAAGCAATGAAGGAAAGACTAGTTTTAGCTCTTCTAAGTTTTGTTAGGGTGTGGCTCCACCACTTTGTTGCGTGTTATTGTTTTAATTGTTGTGGTATAAATCAAACTTCCTTTTAAAATCATGTTTCAGCAGCTATCTACTTTGTGTTTTTTTCATGCTTTCAAAGATGATCAGTTTGATGTCTGTGATACCTGTATTGGCTATGTCTGTATTAATCAAAAGTATAAAATGTTAATTTTATGGACACCTGCTAAGTGCCAGACTTCTGCTGTACTCCCATTATCTTGTATAATTTTCACAGCTGTGAGACAGGCATTTTTATCCCTGCTTAGCATATGGAGAAGAGGTAAAGGGAGTTAAGTATTGTGCCGAGGATCGCATTGCTAGTAAATACTGGAGCCAAATTTTGAACATAGGTTTTTCTGACTCTCAGAGCCCATCAAAGTGCTTGCTACTCTCAGAGGAGTTACTAGTCTGAATGCAGAATATGGGGTGCTAATTGGTGAAATAGCAGGAGCAGATAAAAAGCAGATTGGGTTCATATTTTGAAGGCCCTTAAAGAAGATTGAACTCAGTATTAAAGGTAGAAGGGTGCTATTGAAGATGCTTTGGCCTGGAGTGAGAGGAACAGAGTTGGGAGGGAGGCTAAGGAGTACGTGTTTGAGGATTTATAAATTAGGGATTGGCCATTTTGTTAAATAAATTTCATTATGAATCCTTTGAACATCACAAATATAAAAATTTTAAAATACTATGATTTTGAATAATGGCATAAAAATTACAATAGAAAGGGCAACATGAAGATGAACTTTCTTATGGCATTAACAATAGGCTCTTTTTTGTGGTTATGACAATCTAAACATAAAAATTCTTGTTCCTTTTGCCCCCAGGGATTATCTCAAAGGTTTGCTCTTAGTTTCATAATAAATAGATTATTCTTTTGGTTCAGGGTATGCTTATTTTGAAAGGGTGAGAAAGTCCTAAGGGCTTTAATTATAAATTCTGGATGTCAAAAAGACTTCAAAATTGTACTTAAATAACATTAAATCTTTCAGAAAATACAATAGGTTTTTTGTTGCCTTTTAATACTTGACTAAAGGCAGGTCAACATCTGAGCTAAACCAGTAACCAGATAAAGGGCCAAATGATTGTTATAGAAAATTATCTTCTATTCTTTTTTTCTCAAGGCTATTATACCAACCTGATTCATTATGACATGAATGAGACTTGCTTCATCTGAAAAGTTTTAAAAATAGTACTTTACTTTCTTTTTAAACTCTTATTTTTTCTTTTTAAAGGAAGCAATTTGTATTATTTATGATTATGATTTGTATCTATTATACTGGTATTACCTTAGTTTCCTAAATTAAAAAATGAAATAAAGAAATAGATTATTTTAGTTTTATTGGAATTCATCATGAGGTTTCTAATAAGCACAAAAAATCATATACAGATAAATTTCATTTATAATTCAATTTTACCTGTTTCTGGGTTCCATTAAATAGCAAGTTTAAATCAGTAGTATACTGTCTAGCTTGCTGATAAACTTTTTGTTTTCTTAAACTGCTCTAAGTATTCTGTTAGAGTTCAACATAGATACCAATTTGAATACTTTTACTTCTCAGTAGATTTATAGCCATAAGAAACCAAGATAATTTTTTCCTGTACTTTTATATCCACTTGCTTTACCATTCTGTAGAATTCAATTCTGTAATTTATAAAGGTCATCTTAATTAAATCTGTAATTATAAAGATAATTATAAACATTAGCATTGGTTTATTTTATGTATTTTTTTTTTCCTCTTTTGGTAATTAAGTGTTTCTTGAGCTCTTACCAGATGGGAAGTTCCCCCTCCCCCCTTTTTTAATAGATTTTATTTTTTAGAGTAGTTTTAGAGTCATAGCCAGCAGCAAGTAGAGAATTCCTATACAGCCCCTGTCCCGCACATGCACGGACTTCCCTGCTATCAACATCTCCAACCAGAGTGGTAAATTTGTTATAATTGATGAACCTACAATGACATATCATTATTGCCCAAAGACCATAGTTTACATGAGAGTTTACTCTTGATTCTGTACATTTTATGGGTTTGGACAAATATATAACGACATGTATCCACCATTATGGTATTGTACAGAATAGTTTCACAGTCCTAAAATTCCTCTGTGCTCTGCCTAGTTTTCCCTTTTTCCTCCCTTAACTTCTGGCAACCATTGACCTGTTTCTGTCTTTGTAGACTTACCTTTTTAGACTGTCATGTAGTTAGAATCATATTCTATGTAGCTTTCTCAAATTGGCTTCTTTCAGTTAGTAATATGCATTTAAGGTTCCTCCATGTCTTTTCAGGATTTCATAGCTCATTTCTTTTTAGTGCTGAGCAATATGGTCTGGATATACCACAGTTTATCCACTAACCTATTGAAAGACATCTTGGTTGCTTCCATGCTTTGGCAATTACAAATAAAGCTGCTATAAATATCTGTGTACAGGTTTTTGTGTGGACAGTTTGCAGTTCCTTTGGATAAATACCAAGGAGTATGATTGTTGGATAAAATGATAAGAAACAAACTGTCTCCCAAAGTGTTGTGTCATTTTGCATTCCTGCTGCAATGAATGAGAGTTCCTCACATCCATGTCAGCATTTTGGTGTTGTCAGTGTATTGGATTTTTGCCATTTTAATGGGTATGCAATGGATGTTTTTTATTGAAGTACTGGGACTGATAAAGATGAATCAGACCTAGAATCTGCCCTCAAGGAACACTTTATTAGGTCAAATAGATATGTACATTTAAAATAATTTGGGGCACCTGGGTGGCTCAGTTGGTTAAGTGTCCGACTTCGACCCAGGTCATGATCTCACAGTTTGTGTGGATTCGAGCCCTGCGTCAGTCTCTGTGCTGACAGCTTGGAGCCTGGAGTCTGCTTTGGATTCTGTCTCTCTCTCTCTCTCTCTCTCTCTCTCTCTCTCTCTCTCTGCCCCTCCCTCACTGGCTCTCTGTCTCTGAAAATTAAATAAATGTTAAAAAAAATTTTTTTATAGGGTAGAAAGTGGGTAAGTGCTACCAGCATGATATTAGGCAATGTATTGTGGGCATTCAGGGATAGAGAGATCCCTGCAAAGTGAGTTATGAAGAAGAGCTGGTGATTAAGCTGGGTATAGAAGGGTAGGCCAAATAAGGATATCCACAATTGTTCTTCATTGAGGTTGGTACTAAAATATGGATCCCCTGGGAGAAGCAGTATGATCACAGGTTTGGAGGTAGGAAATTACGGGGCCTGTACAGGTGTAGAAGAAGAGCTGAATTGTGCTACCAGTGGTTTTCAGGCATTGAGAGAAGCAATATACCTAGCATTGTAGATAAAAGTTTAGGCTTTAGAATCAGATAGCCTAAGTTATAATCCTGGTTACAACATTTACTTCCTGTATAACTTGGATGTAGTTATTTAATGTCTTTAAACCTTATGCATAAAGTGTGAATAATAGTAATACCTATCTCAGAAGGTTTTTGGGAGGTTTAAGTGATGTAATTAGGCCGAACCTGGACAAAGTGCCTGTCATATGTATATTGTAGATATTTGATACACATTATAGATTGTATTCTTCAAGCAAAATTTTGTGGAGATCATTTTAAGCAAACAAATGAAGCAAAGCCTCTCTGGTTGGAATTGTGCAATCTTTCCATTGTTTGTTGAAGAGGCTATGAGGAATCTGCAGAACTCCCAGAGCAGAAAGGAAAAATCAATGTAAGAGATAAGGTTGGATTTTTCTTTTCTCAAGGCATTGTGGATGCAGAAGCAATGAGTGAACTGAGTGACTCATGACTGAATGACATAATCAGAACTTTGTAGGGTTAATTGGTAGCTGATTCCATTAAAAGGAAGAATAGTTAATGGGGCTCCTGGGTGGCTCAGTTGGTTAGGCGTCTGACTTCAGCTCAGGTCATGATCTCACAGTTTGTGTGTTTGAGCCCCGTGTCGGGCTCTGTGCTGACAGCTCAGAGCCTGGAGCCTGTTTCGGATTCTGTGTCTCCTTCTCTCTCTGTCCCTCCCCCACTCATGCTCAGTCTGTCTCAAAAATAAATAAACATAAAAAAAAAAATAAAAAAAGGGAAGAATAGTTTATTCTTTTATTAATTTTTTTAATGTTTATTTTTGAGAGAAAGAGAAAGAGAGACAGAGTGCAAGCAGAAGAGGGGCAGAGAGAGGGAGACACAGAATCTGAAGCAGGCTCCAGGCTCTGAGCTGTCAGTGTAGAGCCTGACGTGGGCCTCGAACCCATGAACTGTGAGATCATGACCTGAGCTGAAGTCGGACCCTTCACCAACTGAGCTACCCAGGTGCCCCACGATAGTTTATTCTTTTAATAAACACTTACTCAACAACTAGAACAGTACTAAATATTGTTGAATGCATGAAGCAAGGATACTTTTAGTTTTTCCCTGTTGTCATTTGATGATATTGTGTCTTGTATTATTCAGTTCTTGTGTTCAGGGGTGATCTCCCCAGTGAGAGATCTTTAGTTTCAGTTAAGCGTCTGACTCTTGATTTTAGCTCAGGTCATGATCTCAGCGATTGGTGAGATCTAGCCCTGCAGCAGGCTCCAGGCTGACTGCATGGAGCCTGCTTGGGATTCTCTCTCTCCCTCTCTTTCTACCCCTTCCTAACGTGTGAATGCACACGTTAAATAAACTTAAAAAAAAAGAAGAAAGGCTTCGAAATTGTTTGATTTATTTATTTAGTAAAAGGGGGAAAGGCAGAGGGGATGAGAGCACTATAGGATGGTAGAACTGGAAGGGTATTTGAGGTATGCTTCAGAAATATTAGTCTGACAGCACTGTATATTACGGATTGGTTAGAGTGTAGGGTCAGATGCAAAGATTCTGGAAATAGAAAATGAAGGCAGAGATTATTATACGTTATCCAGGGAGAAATATTGTATGGTTTGGTATATTGTCAGGGCACTTTGAGAATAAGGGCAGTTTTAAAGAGATTTTGGTGGTAACTGTAGGATTTGGGAACTGGTGTTTGTGGAATGCAAAGGAGAGTGGGTCAGATGAATCAGGTGTTAAGTCTTGGTGTCATTAATGTCATTAATCTATTAACTGGTTTTCTGAAATGCACTTTGAGATGGTGTCAGCTTTTGCTGGCATTTATTTGGTTGAAACTATGGGAAGTGATGAGATTGCCTCAAGAATAGGGAGGGAGGAAAGAAGGCAAAAGCTAGAATTATATAGATTACTTAGAGGCCAAGGAGAGCCAGAGATGGAAACAGGAAAGAGTAGTTGGAATAGTAGGAGAGAGATCAGGAGAATGTATTTAAGTTAGTCAAGAGAAGGAAGTGCCTAAGGAAGCGTAAGTGATGAATACTGTTGAGTGGCATAGATATTGAGGATGGTAGATTACTGGATTTGGTGGCTTAATAGATGACCTGTTAAATACAAGGAGTAAAATTTGAGCGATTGGCAAAGGTAGTGGAATCATACTGTATTAACTAATGGATCTCAGTTGACTTTCTAAGGGCACTTGGTAGTTTTGAGCCTCCTCCTCTGTTGTGTGTTGGGGCCAGAATGTGATTTATGGGGAATACCTTACATTGTATCCTAGCCAGATTTCCTGGTTTACCACCATTATTATTTTCTTTTCTACTTTGTGGTAAAAAAAGGCTGGAGAAGTAGCTAGGGGCTATTGTTTCTCATTTTCTCTAATTTCTCCCAGAGTTTTAAGATTGCATATCATAGAATTGATGTTTGCTTTTGTTTTTCTACATACCTAAATGAGTCTGGGATATTAACAATGATTATGGTAATTTGATGTTCTGAAATAAGGTGGCCTTTGAGGAGATAAAAATGAAATTATGGATCAAATTGGTTTTTAGGGTATGTTTGATGCCTTATTCAACAAAATAGGTAATGCTGTGTTGGGCTCCCAATATTACTTTTCAACTCTTACAGGGCTCTATAATCCAAAAGTCTAGGTACTATTTGACTTTCTCTGTCCGACTTACTTCACTTAGTGTAGTACCCTCCAGGTCCATACCTGTTGTCACAAATGCCAAGACCTCATTTTTTTTTTTAAATGGCTAATATTCCATTGTATATGTATATATCCCACACCTTCTCTTTCTGTTCATCTATTGACGGACATGTGAATTGCTTCCGTATCATGGCTATTGTAAATGATGCTGCAATAAACAGAGGGGTGCATACATCTTTTGAATTAGTGTTTTTGTTTTCTTTGGGTAAATACCAGGTAGTGAATTACTGTATTATATGGTATTTCTACCTTTACTCTTTTGAGAACCTTCATATTATTTTTCACAGTTGCTGTATTAATTTACATTCCTACCAACAGTATATGAGGGTTCCTTTTTCTCTGCATCTTTGCCGACACTTGTTACTTCTTTCTGTTTTGATTTTAGCCATTCTGATAGGTGTAAGGTGATATCTCATTGTGGTTTTGGTTTGCATTTCCCTGATGATTAGGGATGTTGAACATCTTTTCATGTGTCTGTTAGCCATTTGTATATCTTCTTTGGGAAAATGTTCATTTAGGTCCTCTGCCTATTTAAACAAAATTTTTTTTACTGTTTATTTTTGAGAGAGAGAGAAAGAGAGAGAGCGCTAGCAGGGGAGGGGCAGAGACAGAGGGAGACACAGAATCTGAAGTAGGCTGCAGGCTCCAAGCTGTTAGCAGAGAACCTGATGCAGGACTCGAACCCACGAACTGTGAGATCATGACCTGAGCTGAAGTTGGATGCTTAACTGACTGAACCACCCAGGTGCCCCTCCTCTGCCTATTTTCAGTTGGATTATTTGGGTTTTTTTTGGTGTTGAGTTGTATCAGTTTTTTATAAACTTTATATATTAACCCCTTATCAGATATATCATTTGCAAATACCTTCTCTCATTCAGCAGGTTGACTTTTTGTTTTGTTGATGGTTTTTTTTCACTGTGCAAAAAGCTTTTTATTTTGATGTAGTCCCAGTAGTTTATTTTGGCTTTTGTTTCCTTTGCCTTAGGAGACACATCATATGATTTCACTTATATGTGGAATCTAAAAAAACAAACAAAAAGTGGAATCAAACTGATAAAAATAGAGAACAAACTGATCATTGCCAGTAGGGAGGGGGTGAGGGGATGGGTAACATGGGTGAATGGGAGTAGGAGATACAGGCTTCCAGTTATGGAATGAATAAGTCATAGGAATAAAAGGTACAGCATATGGAATATAGTCATTGGTGTTGTAATAGGGTTGCATGGTGACAGTTGATAGCTAAACTTGTGGTGAGGATATCATAACATTTGGTTGTTGAATCACTGTGTTGTACATCTGAAACTAATATAACATTATGTGTCAACTGTACTCAAATAAGAAAAAAAAAGAACAAGTAAAAGCAAAAAGTCAAGCAACTATTTGAGACGGTTATTAAAGGAAAGAGTGAGACAGGGCTCACTGTTTCACTTAGAGACATGGCTTAGAGCATAGTTGTTTAGGGTAGATGAAACCCGTTAATAGAACAAGCAGGAAGTAGGGAAAAGTAATTGGTGAAGGGATAGAATAGGTAATAATGGATGGAAAAGATTACAGAAGAAGCCCAGGCAGGTCTGAATTGAATTATGGAACAGGAGAATCTTAATAATATGGATTTTGCTTTTTTTTTCTTTTTTTTATTTAAACAAAAATTTTTTTAACATTTATTTATTTTTGAGAGAGAGAGAGAGAGAGAGAGCATGAACAGGGGAGGGTCAGAGAAAGAGGGAGACACAGAATCTGAAACAGGCTCCAGGCTCTGAGCTGTCAGCACAGAGCCCGATGCCAGGCTCAAACCCACGGACCACGAGATCATGACCTGAGCCAAAGTCGGACGCTTAACTGACTGAGCCACCCAGGCGCCCCTGGATTTTTCTTTAGACAGGCTGATGCAAACACAGTAACATGTGGGGTAGTGTGGTGGTACTTTATGATATGAATTTGTATGTGCCAAAAGAGTTTCTTGTTTTTAAAATTTATTTTTGAGAGAGAGAGAGAGAGCACGAAAAGGGGAGGGGCAGAGAATCCAAAGTGGGCTCTGTGCTGACAGCATAGAGCCCGATGCAGGGCTCAAACTCATGAACTGGTGTGAGATCATAACCTGAGCCAGAGTTGGACGCTTAACTGACTGAGCCTCCCAGATGCCCTGTACCAAAAGAGTTTTTTGGTTGTTATTCAGAGTATTATATTGACACTTTGATTTTGAGCTGTCAGTACAGAGCCCGATGTGGGGCTCGAACCCACGAACTGCGAGATCATGACCTGAGCTGAAGTCGGATGCCCAACCGACTGAGCCACCCAGGTGCCCCTACCATCATCTTTTTTGAACATACCTCAGTGGCTTCTCTTACGAAATATTTTCAGTCTTAAGTTTTGGTGCCAGTTTATCCTTTACCTTCTTAGTTAATTTTTAACTGCTATCTATATCATATTTATTTATTAAAATTTTTTTTAATGTTTATTTATTTTTGAGAGAAAGAGAGAGAGCGGGGAAGGGATAGAGAGAGAGGCAAACACAGAATCTGAAGCAGGCTCCAGTCTCTGAGCTGACAGCTCAGAGCCCGATGTGGGGCTCAAGTGCGAGATTATGACCTGAGCTGAAGTTGGACACCTAACCGACTGAGCCACCACATGCCCCTATATCATGCTTCTTTACATCTAGACTATAGGGACCATTGGAATGTGAATTAAACTTGTTTTTGTTTTCTATAAATTATATAATTATATAATATTTTTTATTCTGATGGATACATTTTCTCTTTGTAGAGCACAGATTCTTTTCAGTTTTGATTCTGACTAGTATAATAGATCCCAGACTTACTCTTTGTATTTAAATAATTTAAGTAATCTTTTATGTACTTTTAAAGTTAAAATGGGGACTTTAAAAATCAAATCTGATGTGATTATGACAAACACGTATCTTAGGTTTTCTGGGGTGATTCAGAGATTTAGATATTCTGTGTGATAGTCTGATAGTCTTTGGCTCTGGAAACATAGTTGCTGAACTAGAACTGTTTCTAAAGTAGGTATTAGGTAAAAGGACATAAATATAGCTGTAAGTAATGACAATCTGATGAATTAAGTCAGTGTGATGAATTTTTTTTTATTGTCCACTCAAGATTTATATTAAAACTGTTTTTCATGTCATTGTTTCCTTTCTGATGCAGTTTTCAACTTGACCAATAATGTGGATTTGGACAACACCAAAAAGAAAATGGAGATGTACCAAAAGGAAAACAAAGATGTCATTCAGAAAAATAAGTTAAAGCTGGTTGGTTGCTAAGTATTTTCTTATTTTGCTTTAGAAATGAATGTTTCCATCTGATTCCTGAAAAGCTATCTTCCTCTAAAACTAGTTAAAATTACAAAGAATTTAGCTGAAATCTAGGCCAGAAATACTATGTATATGTATATAGTATTTGTATATGTATACGTATACATATATGTGTATATGTATATGTACACACACACATGTGTGTATGTGTATTGTGTGTGTGTATATATATATAGAGAGAGAGAGCGAGAGAGAGAGATGAATTGTGAGCATGCAGAGATTTAATTGTCCAACTTATACAGTTTAGCTGTCATTTTTTTAATGCTGGACTTTCCAGTTTTAGAGGAAAGCAGAGGTGATTATTTTTGAGGTACTTTGTCAGGAATTTGTGATCATTGGTAAAAATGATACAAGTCATATTTGGATCACATAGCTTGTGTTTTCATCTTGTGTTTAGAGGGACTTTCTCTTTATAGTCTTAGGAGTGTTTCATTTCAGTACTTCTTTCCTGCCATAAAGTTCTCAAGGGATTGACACTACATTCTAATTCCATTCATACCCAGCCTGCTTTCCTTAGAAAGGTGTCTCATTTCTGAGAGGATCAGTGTGACATAAAAATTACTCTCTTTGCCCAGTAGCTTTCACTGAGTTAGAAGATACATGCAAAATAGGTATTCTTAGGTAACTTGTTCCATTAGCGCCATTTAACTCATTAATAGAAGGATGTTCCTTTTAAGTGAGTACTTTTTTTCATTCAGAGCTTTGAAGTTTTCATTTATTTATTTATTTTTAGAGAGAGAGAGAGAGAGAGAGAGAGAGACAGTGAGTGTGTGTGTGTGTGTGAGTGGGGGAGGGGCAGATGGATAGAGAGAGAGAGAGAGTTTTTTTTTTTAAGTTTGTTTTGAGAGAGAGAGAGAGAGCACGGGTGAGGGGCAGAGAGAGACAGAGAATGAATCTTAAGCAGGCTCCATGCTCAGCCCGATATGGAGCTCGATCTCACAACCCTGGGATTATGACCCGAGCCAAAGTCAAGAGTCACTGAACCTACTGAGCCACCCAGGCACCCCTCATTCAGAGTTTTAAGCTAGGAAATAATAGTGAGTGTTGCAGTAAAAGAATAATCTAATTTCGGTGAACTTTTTCTTCAAATGAAAACTTGCTTGGAATACTTTGGTTGAAGTGAAACCAAACTTTTCTTAGTGGGTAGAGGGATAGGCTGAATTCCCATCTGTTCAGTCTCTTTGTAGTATACCTTAGGCATCTTATTAGAGAATTCAAGATTCCTTAGAGTAATGTTATAAAAACTTGGTTGTGGATGATCGTCATTGAAGGGTTTTAAACCAAGCGATAATGTATTGTCTTTGTTAGAATGAATATAGTGGTTTCGTGGAGGTTGAATTTGAGAGAATCGAGGTTGGAATTTGTGAAACCAATGGGAAGTTATTGCAGTCATGTTGGTGGGTTCAGAGGTGACTTAAACAAGAAATGGAGAGGTGGGGATGAATTGGAGAAACAGTTTGAGTTTAAAATAGCAAGTCCTATACTGATGGATTAGGAGTAGGAGGTGAAGGCAAGGGAGGTTGACTGGGTACCGTAGTGCCATGAGGAAGAACACAGAGACCTTTAATTTTCAACCTGTTTTCCTTCTCTCAGTCCATTACCTTCTTCTTCATTCCCACAGTGTTTGATTTTTTAATGATGGCTGTTTTCCCGGTTATTCAGTCAGCTAGCTAGCCAATCAATATTTATTGAGATCTACTATGTCCAAGATGCTCATATATTCTATTTCAGTGAGAAAATTGAGGCTACCAGTTTCTCATTGTCAAAGATGATGAACTGTTGGTCTGAATCTCACTGGGCCTGTTGGCTGTGTTTGGTGTAGGCTTCTCCCTTGATAGGGAATCCCTCTTCCCTTAACTTCTCTTAACTTCTGTGGGGCCACTCCATTCTCTTCCTCATCCTGCTGCCCTCACCTTCCCCTTTCAAGATTAGGAGACTTAAGCTTTCCTTCCTGACTCTAAAACATGGTTCCTTTCAGTGCTTCTCTCTATGAGTTAACCCTGTATACTAATTACTCTCAAATGTTTCTGCAGCACATTGTTTTTCTCCTGAGCTTGTAGAATTTTACTATGTAATATGTATACATATATGTATATATATGTATATATGTATATGTATATATATGTATATATGTATATGTATGTATCGTTAATAGACATTTATTTCTTGATTATTATAGGCACTTTTAATTCAGCATTCCAGAGCTGAATTTTTAAATGTTTACCATTTGTTTCTCTTGCATTCTTTATCTGAGTGTTCAAGCCATATCTGGTCTGTCTTCCTATACTGTTGATAGTCTCTCCCCATCATTTTTCAAACCTGGTTCCTCCTCTAATTCTATTATTACCTTATTTAGGGCTCTCATCATTTCTTATCTGGGTATCGAAATGTTCTTCTAACCAGTTTTCCTGTCTTCAGTTATGATCCCATTGGTCTGAATACTTCACTGCTTCTAATCATCTTTCTAAAGTTATCCCTCAGATTTCCTTAATGACACAGATTTCCTTAGTATGGTTTGATGGAGGCTCCATGATTTGTCCTCTGCTTTCCTTTCCAGTTTTATCTAGAGCTTTCCACCACCCCCATACTTCATGACTTGGCTATACTAAGCATTCCAGCTTTATTCATGTCTTTGCACCTTTGTTTTCTCTGCCCATATAGCTGTTCCACTCTCCAATGGGGGTAAATACCTAGCGTTTCAAGTGTTTGCCTCAACCTCCTAGGTTTCCGAGAGCCACTGAAATAAATTACTAAAAAAGGAATTTAGAATCTAGAAGTCTGAAATTAAGGTATCATCAAGGTCATGCTTTCTCTAAATGGTCTAGGGAAGAATCCTTCCTTGCCTCTTCTAGCTTCTGGTGGTTGTCAGAACCTTCAGTACCACTCTGATCTCTACCTTTGTCTCCACATGGCCTTCTCCCCTGTGTGTCTGTGTCTGAATTTCTAGTATGACCCCATCTTAATTTGATTATGTCTGCAAAGACCCTATTTCCAAATAAGGTCACTTTTACATGTACTAGGGGTTAAGACTTCAACATATATTTGTGGGGGGGGGATACATTTAACCCATAATACTCCCTATGAAATCTTTTCTTTCTCTGTGTGTCCTTTTATCATTGCAAGGAGAATTTACCACTCTATCAATTCTCTTTGCACTGTATCTTGTTACACTTAATTGATTCTATGGCACTATTTTACTATGTGGCTCATCTTTTTCTGCTTCTATGCCTCTAATCAAGTAGTTCACTTTTCCAGCCTTCATATCTCAGCCCCTGACTTTTTACATTTATTCCTACTAATCCTTCTAGATGAAGTTTGAATTCTCTTCTCCACTGGGGGCCTGAATTAGAGTAGCGACCTTGGCAATAGAGAAGGAAACATTTGTAAAATTATAGGGAGCGATGCTAATAGGATGTAGAGACTGATTTAATTTAAGAGGAATGGGAGGGAGAGAGCGAGTAAATAGAGCTAAATTTGTAGTTTCAAATGAAGTTGACTGAGATGTAGGTGTGCACTTTGTGGACACAAGGAATATAGGTGTGTGATCACTTTGGGAGGCCAGATGCTAAACTTAATTTTGGATATAGTACTGAGTTTGAATTGTAGGTGAATCATCTTTTTGGTTGAGAACTTTGTTTTTTGGGAGTTTAATGTGTGAACTAAAAAAAAATCTAGTAAAGCGTTTTTAAAAAAATTTTTATTTAACTTATTTTTTAAATTTACATCCATGTTAGCATATAGTGCAACAATGATTTCAGGAGTAGATTCTTTAATGCCCCTTACTGATTTAGCCCATCCTCCTTCCCACAACCCCTCCATTAACCCTCTGTTTGTTCACCATATTTAAGAGTCTCTTTATGTTTTTGTTTTTTGTTTTTGTTTTTTTTTAATTTTTTTTTAACGTTTATTTATTTTTGAGACAGAGACAGAGCATGAATGGGGGAGGGGCAGAGAGAGAGAGAGGGAGACACAGAATCAGAAGCAGGCTCCAGGCTCTGAGCCATAAGCCCAGAGCCTGACGTGGGGCTTGAACTCACGGACCGCGAGATCGTGACCTGAGTTGAAGTTGGACGCTTAACCGACTAAGCCACCCAGGCGCCCCTCTCTTTATGTTTTTGTCTCCCTCCCTGTTTTTATATTATTTTTACTTCCCTTCCCCTATGTTCATCTGTTTTGTAACTTAAAGTTCTCCTATGAGTGAAGTCATATGATATTTGTGTTTCTCTGACTGACTAATTTCACTTAGCATAATACCCTCTAGTTCCATCCACATAGTTGCAAATGGCAAGTTTCATTCTTTCTGATTACCGAGTAATACTCCATTGTATCCATATACCACATCTTCTTTATCCATTCATCCGTTGATGGACATTTGGGCTCTTTTCATACTTTGGCTATTGTTGATAGTGCTGCTATAAACATTGGGGTGCATGTGCCACTTTGAAAAAGCACATCTGTATCCCTTGAATAAATACCTAGTAGTGCAACTGCTGGGTCATAGGGTAGTTCTATTTTTAATTTTTTGAGGAACCTCCATACTGTTTTCCAGAGTGGCTGTACCAGTTTGCATTCCCACCAGCAGTGCAAAAGAGATCCTCTTTCTCCTCATCCTCGCCAACATCTGTTGTTGCCTGAGTTGCTAATGTGAGCCATTCTGACAGGTGTGAGGTGGTATCTCATTGTGGTTTTGATTTGTATTTCCCTGATGATGAGTGACGTTGAGCATTTTTTCATGTGTCGGTTGGCCATCTGGATGTGTTCTTTGGAGAAGTGTCTATTCATGTCTTTTGCCCATTTCTTCACTGGATTATTTGTTTTTTGGGTGTTGAGTTTGATAAGTTCTTTGTAGATTTAGGGTCCTAATGCTTTATCTGATATGTCATTTGCAAAGGTTTTCTCCCATTCCGTTAGTTGCCTTTTGGTTTTGCTGATTGTTGCCTTCGCTTTGCAGAAGCTTTTTATTTTGATGAGGTCCCAATAGCTCATTTTTGCTTTTGTTTCCCTTGCCTCTGGAGACGTGTTAAGTAAGAAGTTGCTGAGGCCAAGGTTAAAGAGGTTCTTGCCTGCTTTCTCCTCAAGGATTTTGATGGCTTCCTGTCTTATATTTAGGTCTTTCATCCATTTTGAGTTTATTTTTGTGTATGGTGTAAGAAAGTTTTCCAGGTTGATTTTTCTGCATCTCTCTGTCCAGTTTTCCCAGCACCACTTGCTGAAGAGACCGTCTTTATTCCATTGGATATTCTTTCCTGCTTTGTCAAAGATTAGTTGGCCATACATTTGTTGGTCCATTTCTGGGTTCTCTATTCTATTCCATTGATCTGAGTGTCTGCTTTTGTGCCTGTACCATACTCTCTTGATGATTTCAGCTTTGTAATACAGCTTGAAGTCTGAAGGGTTTTAAATATTATTTTAAATATAAATATATTTTTCTCTGAGGTGTCTGCTATTCATATATTTATGATGCTCAAACCTATTATGCTCTCTTCCTCCGTTCTGCATTTACCTCAAGGTGCCATAAATTCTCAATGTTCTGTCAAAGTAAAAAAAAAAAAAAGAGCTTTAAAATAAAGCCATTTAGATTTTACTGTATTTTTCATTCATAAGAATGAAAGAACAAAGACTATGTATAGTACTGCTTTTAAGCATGACTTTAAGTTGGAATAAATTTCAGAACCTGGAATTATTTAATATTTCCGAGGCACTCCATAAAAGGAGAATGAGTAGAACTATAGTTCATTCTGTTTACATATTAGCTTTGAATTTTGAATTTTTCAGTGCACAAAGAAGACTTGAAATTTATATGCTTATGTTAGAAAATAATTTCAGTTTTTTGCAACATGATGATGTTTGGAACTCTAGCATCATAAAGACTTATTTCAGCTTAGGGAAAAGAAGCTTAGGACATTGATAACTTTTCATTACCTAGAATGTTCTGGAAATTGTTTCTATTAAATAAGTCAGTCCTTTCAATGGAGTGTTTCAATTGGTAGTTCTGTATGTAGATTGTCTCTGTTGTTTTTATTGGGTTTTGTTTTTGTTTTTCTTGTTAAATCCTCTAAAATGAATTACTCAAAACTATCTGTAATAATGATCAATAAATAAATTCTTTATTAAACACATTTCCTACAGCTCTGCAACTGAGTGAAGTGTACTTGTTTAGGTGTTAGTTAAATGATAGGTGTCATTCTCTTTCATAGTAACATGTCCATGTGAAATAATAAAATGAACTCTAGTTCCTGCAGAGTAGAATTGCTGCTCTATTAAACTCTTCAGTGACTAGTATGTTTTATGTATCCAGAAAGTGTCGGAGTGCAGTAAAGGATTGATTTTGGTTACTAAATTTATTCCATGCTATATATAAATATTTCTGTTTTAGACTCGGGAACAGGAGGAATTGGAAGAAGCTTTAGAGGTAGAAAGACAGGAAAATGAACAAAGAAGACTGTTTATTCAAAAAGAAGAACAACTGCAGCAGATTCTAAAAAGGAAGAACAAGCAAGCTTTTTTAGATGAACTGGTATGTAATAATGCTAAATGTCTTGAACAAATCATTAGTATTCAGAGTTTATTTTTCCTTTTTATTATGCTGGATAATGGCATTTAAATGGCATTTTTATTGGCATATTCAGTGCTGGTGTATTCAACTTCTATTCCTTTATTAAAAAAAACCCATTTTGTCAATATCCGTTTTATTTTTAGATGAAAGAGCAATGTAACTGATGTAAGGCAGTGTACTATTAATAGGTTATTTATGTTTTTAAGCTTACTGATGAAAATGCTTTGTTTTTAAGGCAGTTTTCTCCTGATTAACACTGGCTTTCTTATAACTAGCCCATTTTCAAGTGTTTTGGCTTCATGTGAAATTTATAGTGATTCTATTTACTCTGTGAGAACTATGTTTCATATTTTTGCATGAGAAAGAATGTATTTGAAAGAAATGGCAGTGTTTTGCAAATTGTGTTTTCCAATAATTAGCTCCTCAAGTAGTCATCATTGTTAGATAATAGCAGTAATAATAACTAAGGCTTCGGAAATGTTTCACAGATTTGACGGTATATTATTTGATGCTTATAACCTAGGGTGATAACATAAAATCACAGTAGAAATCGTCCTTTCCAGGAAAGTCTTTTGCATTCTTCCCTTTCCTTTTCTGTCCACATAATTAATTTCTATGTAGTGGTAACATACTTTAATTCGTCAGTCTAGTTGATGTGGTATTTGTAACTCTATGATTAGGTAAATGTGTATGTGTATATTTTTATACCATTCTTTTGGCCAAATGTGAGCTGACCAGGAATAAAAAGAGAAAACAAGATAATTAAATTAGAAGTAGGTGAGAAAGTAAGGAAAAGTAAGAGTAAGGGCATAAATGAGGCTTAGATAGAAAATGTGTTTCATAAACCCTATCTACTTTGTGTAAGTGGAATGTAAATTTGGTTCTAAAAATAAAGACAGCATATAAAATAGAATATATTTTTCTTAGTGATTTCCACTAATTTTTCTTGAAATCATTGTCAGTTGTGCCTTTAACAGTTGAAATGACACATGTGTTTTACCTTTTTTTGTTGACATGAATTTTGTGAAAATTGAAAACTTTAAAGAATGAATTAGTAAATACTGATGTTCTAATTATTTTATTGAAAGGTTCTTTCCCCCATCATTTTATACAAAGAGGGACATACTTTTCCTTGGTAATGCTTCTCCTTTATACAATTAATTGAATTAATTCAAAATGGAACTTAGACATGAAATGAAAATATACTTTAATATTTAAAAAATATTGCATCTAGTATAAAGAGATTTTAGATATAATTTTGAGGTTAGCTGGCTCTGCATAGCAATTATTCTTTGCCTATATTTTTAGTCCTCAAAGTAATGTTTTGCTGCCTCATTGAGTGCTATTGGCATGACGCTCCCCTTTAATTCAGTGGGGCATGAAGCAAGATGTAAAACTGCCAATGTTGTACATTGTGTATAACCTGGAGTTAATATTGGTTTTTGTGAGACCTCCCCCCAAACTCCCTGCAACTTCCTGTTTTCTTCACCTGCAAGTCATTATTGCACATACTTTCTTCACTGTTTAGAGCATGTAACATGGTGGTTAAATAAAAGTTAGAAATTTACTGTATTCATTAGACCAGTGAATTACAACAGATTGTTTTTAAATATCAGTACATTTTGAATTTTCGGTTTCCTAATTTTATTTTTAAAAATTCTCTGTTACTTTAATTTTTAAATGATCATTCATTGTTTCTGTTAAAATGTTAATGTATGTTTAGTTCTTATTGACTAATAGAAAGAATTATTAAATTTCTTTTTATCTTCCTGAATCCTTAATAAGTAAAAAACACACTTTGTTTCTTTTTCTATGTATATTCGTGTGTTAGATTCTATGAAAAAGATAATATTGGCATTTGTAAATATGTCTAGAAGCTTAAATCTTAGAATTGTTCTCTGGATCTAATTTAGGCAACAAGCACTACTTATTAAGAATTTTTTTTCTCCTGTTTTTGGGTTTGATTCTTGTGCTAATGGTCACTCTTTAACCTTTAAAAAGCATTACATTATACTGTATGTGACAGAGTTTAATGTTGTGGTCTTAATGTTTATGACTTAGCATTTACCATAATGTTGCCTAAAAAGTCCATTTATTTAATCCTAACTGTAAATTCAGTTTTTTTTTAACAGTTTGGAAAAAGATTTTTAAACAGGTCCTAACTTATTAAATCTTTTTATATTCCTGTTTGAAAATTTTCTTCAGTTTATGTCTTAAGTTTTGTTAAGGGCTAATACTGTCAAAATGCAGTAGCTGATCTTTATTAGAAATATTGTTTGCCAGATGGCTTGCTTAAAGTCAGTTAAAATAATCTTTAAAAAGTGGTCATTATAAAGCTTTTAATGAGTATTACAGGCAGTCTTATTAAAATTTCTTTAAATATTAAACAGTATACCTTCAGGCAATTAATGAGGTTTAGAGAACCTTTCAAGATAACCTGGAAAGCTAAGAAAAATGAAATAACTTGCTAAGGCTGAATCTGCATTTTATGTATTCTTGAGAGCATGTATATTCCTATAGTTTTTTTTTTTTTTTTACTCCATTGATTGATTTTGTTGTTGTTAGAGCTCCTGCTTAATTCTCTCTTTTTTTTAAATGTGTATTTACTTTTTGAGAGAGAGAGAGAGAGAGAGAGAGAGAGCGCACGCAGGGGAGGGGCAGAGAGAGAGGGAGAGAGAAATCCCAAGCAGACTCTGCACCATCAGTGCAGAGCCCGATGTGGGGCTCAAACTCACGAACCTTGAGATCATGACCTGAGCTGAAACCAAAAGTTGGACAATTAACTGCCTGAGCTCCTGTTTAATTCTAACTTAACTTTCACAAAGATTTTCAGGCTTCAAAGTTTTGAGTGCTAAAATGGAATGAAGCAGATTTGAAGTAAATTGTATGCCTTAATGTCAAAATTGGTTTTAGATTCCTAGAATGTTTATTTTTTATTGAATTTCAGCTGTTTTACCAAGGCATTTAATGTTCAGGGCCTTTTATGTGAAAGTGAAACCAGGATTAAAACAGGCCCAAGTATTGATTAGCAACTTTTTTGAAGTGAGCCCACTGTCTTGCGTTTACATAAGGACTTTCACTTAGAGTAAATACCAGGTATGGAAGAGTATTTGAATTCACTTAGAGTATAGATTGAGGAGAAATGCTAAGAAATTTAGTTTTCTTCTGTTAATTTTTACATATGAAAAGGCAGTAATGGGTTTTAAAAGATGTTTTGGTCCACAGTCCATTTAAATTCTCTCTTAATTTTACGTTTAATTATAAAATTCTTTTTTTTTTTTTTAATTTTTTTAACGTTTATTTATTTTTGAGACAGAGAGAGACAGAGCATGAATGGGGGAGGATCAGAGAGAGAGGGAGACACAGAATCCGAAACAGGCTCCAGGCTCTGAGCCATCAGCACAGAGCCCGACGCGGGACTTGAACTCACGAACCGTGAGATCATGACCTGAGCCGAAGTCAGACGCTTAACCGACTGAGCCACCCAGGCGCCCCTTAATTATAAAATTCTTAATGAACATCTAGAATAGCTGCAGGAATTCACAGCAATACTGTTGCTAATGCATAACTAATGCTTTATTGCAGAGTATGAAAGGTGTTCAAGTATATTCTCAATAGTATATATTTCATTCATTCTCCTTTATTATTTTTTAAATTAAAACAATTTTTTAAATGTTTATTTTTAACAGAGAGAGTAAGTGGGGGAGGGGCAGAGAGAGAGGTAGACAGAGGATCCAAAGCGGGCTCTGTGCTGACAGCACCGAGTCTGATGCAGGACTCGAACCCATGAACTGTCTGTCTGAGCCGAAGTAAGATGCTTAACTGAGTCACCCATGCGCCCCTTTAATGTTTTTTTTTAATTTATTTATTTTTGAGAGAGACAGAGTATGAGCAGGGGAGGGGCAGAGAGAGACACACACAGAATCTGAAGCAGGCTCCAGGCTCTGAGCTGTCAGCACAGAGCCTGATGTGGGGCTCAAACTCAGAAACCGGGAGATCATGACCTGAGCCTAAGTTGGACACTTAACTGAGTGAGCCACCCAAGTGCCCCTATTTTCCTTTATTATTGCTAAAGGCCCCAAGGCTATATTTTATAAATAAAATTTGTGTTCTTCCATTTAAAAAATTTTAATCTTTGTAACATTGCTCTTGCAAAGCACTTCTGTTACCAAGTCTTGAGGTACAGATTTATTCTAGGACAATTCTGCTGAAATAATTTGCTTTTTATTTGAATTACTTCTGTACTATAGACTTAAAAAAGTTCCTTTAAATATATTAACTACATTTGTGCCTAAAAAATTGTATAAAGTTGTTAGATTTGGAAAGAAAATTAGATTCTGCTGTATGTTTACTTTCATACGAGGGAATGTTTAACAATATAGTCTTTCCAGGATTAAGTTCTGGGTTGTTATTATTTTAAAAATCTCTAGGCCATTTGAAAAATATGTCTGTTTTCATAGATAGCCTTGGTATAGGCTCAATATCTATAGGTATAGATAGAAATGTGTTTGTAATCTTCATTTTTGTTTACAGATATAAAGTACTGTGTGTATATTATCTCCTTCCTTCTGCATGTGTTTCTGTGTTCTTATTTAACTGAAAACTCGGGAAGGAAAAAGTCTGGATACGTTTAGTTTAGACCTTAGTTCCACAGCATGTGGAAGAACATGTAAGAGAACTTCATGTTAAACAGGATAAATGCATCTGCATATAAGAATTAGTATCATTGCTTGTGTCATTCATATGTATATATGCAGATTTATGTAAATAGTAGCCCTCTTTTAGTGTCAATATAAGGTATTAAAATAAATATTTGCTATCATTTTGTCAATTAAAAAAATTTAGGCTTAATTTCTAAAAATAAGTTCAGTAAAGGAGAGAATATATTTTTGGTTGTACTTAACAATCGTTCTATTGTGCAAAACAGAACAAGGATCATTTCCAAACGGCCTCAGGTGAAATCTAATGGGAAACAATTTCAAACTGGTCTGAATTCACTGGTAGAAGAATGTGTCTTAGATAAACATCTGATCTACGTTACAGTACTTTGTATTACTCTTTTTGTGATTAGCTTTTAATTTTTTTTATTTTAATAAATATGGTTGGCTTTGCTAGATGAAATAAGACCCTATTGTCTTTAATGTGGATTTTATAAAAATACTTTTTTGCAGGTTATTTTGATTTATGAATCTCAAACAGCCTTTTCTTATTATAGAATGTTAAAATTTTTTGTGAAGTGTTCTCCATAAAGTGAATATTTAGGTTGACATCAAGTGCCTATGAAAGGGCATAATTTAAAATGAAAGACTTGTTGCTCATTAGTTTTTCCTTTTTAACTTTCATGTTGCACTTTAACTTTTCTTACAGGAGAGTTCAGATCTCCCTGTTGCTCTACTTTTGGCTCAGCATAAAGATAGATCTACCCAGTTGGAAATGCAACTTGAGAAACCTAAACCTATAAAACCAGTGACATTTTCCACAGGCATCAAAATGGTAAGCTGTATTTTAATGGCTTGTTTGAAAGATATATTTCAAGGATTGCAGTTTATAATTTTATATTGATTTTTACAGATAAACTGGAAGGTTCAGATGTTTAAGAACAGTATTTGATCTAGGCTAGACATCTAGAAACATGAATATGTGTAGTGTAAGGAAAATGGAAAGTAATAAATAATTCTCAAAGTACATGACACTGTTTTGTTGTACATGATACTGGGTTTGTATATTTTTTTCTTTTTCTACGTAAATTTTAAGCTTGTAGTGTAGGAAAACATTCTTAAAAGAAAATACAGCGTTCTGGTTTCTCATATGGCATGTAAGAAGCTTGGATGTTGCCAACTCATAATAACAAGTCAAAAGCTGAGCATAGTGAAAAATCAACAACTTTTCTTAGATCCATAAATGAAGAGAGATCAAAAGGCAAACCGCTGCCCTCAAAATTAGAGAGATCGACAGAGAATACAGTGTTTCACAACTTACCAGGGCAGTCACCTCACCAGGAACCAGTGCTCCTATAGGGAAATCTGATTATAATTGATAAATTGTTGGAGGCTCAGTGTGGACAACTCTGAGAGTTTAAAACTCCATGGAGGAACCAGTCATTGAGGGCCCCCACACTTTTTTGTGTGTTACCTCTTGCACCTCTACGAGATTCTCTAGTGAATATTAGAGAAAAATCCCCTCTTGTTTCTGGCAGAGGAAAGGGAAATGGAACAGTTTTGAAATATACCAGTGCATTCTATTCTTAATAAGGCCTACCCTTAGGAGAAACTATTTCATCAGAGCCTAAACTGCTGGAGTTTATCAGAACCTACCTGATGCAGGGGAAGGGAAATACTCAATTCCAGCTGCTCAGGTCTTCTGTGTGGGAGAAGGGAAATAACATAACTTCAGCCCACTCTAACCATCTTGCCCCACCTAAGAGGAGGAGGGAGGGACTGAGAAGCACATGTGAAGTTCATAGTCTAGAGGCACAGGCTCTTTAAAAGACTGAGACCTAATCATAGAACTATAAAATGTGCTACCAACCCCCACACCTCACCACCACATTGCTTAAGTCCTATTTATAGTAGTTCCTTTTTTCCAGTCCATCATGCCTTAGCTATCAAGAAAAAAAAAATGATAAAACATACTAAAAGGCAGAAAACAGAGTTGGAAGAGACAGAGCCAGCCTCAGAACCAGGCTTAGATATGGCAGGGATGTTGGAATGATCAGACTGGGAATTTAAAACAATTGTGATTAATATGCTAAGGATGCTAATGGATAAAGTAGACAACATACAAGATCAGATGGGCAGTGGTGAGGAGGGGGATGGAAATTCTGAGAAAGAACCAAAAAGAAATGCTAGAGAAAAAAACACTAACAGAAATGAGGCATACCTTTGATGGGCTCGTTAATAGATTAGATACTCCTGATGAAAGAATCTTTGAGCAAGAAGATACACCAATAGACTCCTTGAAAACTGAAAACCAAAGAGAAGAAGACTGGAAACAGACAAAAAAGCAGAACAATATCGAAGGACTATGGGATGACTACAAAAGTATACCACAAGGGCGCCTGGGTGGCTCAGTTGGTTAAGCGTCCAACTCTTGATTTCTGCTCAGGTCATGATCTCACAGTTTGTGAGTTTGAACCCCATGTCAGGATCTGCACTGACAGTGCAGAGCTTGCTTGTGATTCTCTCTCTCTCTCTCTCTCTCTCTCTCTCTCTCCCTCTCTCCCCCTCTCCCCCCCCCCCCCCGCCCATCCCCTGCTTGTGCTCTCTCTCTGGCTCTCTCTCAAAAGAAAAAAGAAGAAAAAAGTTGTACCACTTGCATAATGAAAATACCAGAAAGAGAAGAATGAGAAAAAGGCACAGAAGAAATATTTGAAATGGTAACAAGTGAGAATTTCCCCCAAATTAACACCAGAAACAAAACCTAAGATCCAGAAAGCTCAGAGAACACTAAGTAGGATAAATGCTCAAAAAACTATGCCTAGGCATATCATTTTCAAATTACAGGAAATTGAAGATAAAAAATCCTGAAGCAGCCAGAGGGGGGAAAATACCTTACCTATAGAGGAGCAAAGACAAGTATTATATCTGGCTTCTCCCCAGAAACCACACAAACAAGAAGAGAATGGTGTGTAATATAAGATGATGAGTGAAAAAAACCACCAACCTAGAATAATGTACCTTGCAAAATTATCTTTTAAAACTGAGTCAGGATGCCCAGGTGGCTCAGTCGGTTGAGCGTCCAACTCCTGGTTTCAGCTCAGGTGGTTTGATCTTGTGGTTTGTGAGATCGAACCCTGTATTAGGCTCTGCACTGACAGCGTGGAACCTGCTTGGGATTCTCTATCAGCCCCTTCCCTGCTAGCGCTTGCGTGCGCTCTCTCTTTTTCAAAATAGACATTTAAAAAAAAGTGAAGGAGAAATGAAGGTTATCAGACAAACTAAAAAAAAAGGAATTGTTTGTCAGTAGACCTTCCTTGAAAGAAGTGTTAAAAGAAGTTCTTTTAGAGCCAAGGAAAATGAAATAGGTCAGAAGCTAAGATGTAAAAAAGGAGAGGAAGAGCATAAGAGAAGAAATAAGACAGAATAAAAACTTACATTTTTGTTCTTATTCTAACAGATAAGTCTAATAGCAATATTATATTTGAGTATGTTTGTTTATGTGTGTCTGTATATACACACATGCTTATATATAAGTGCAATGAATGACAGTGGTAATGCAAGAGACAGGAGAAAGCAATTAGAATTATTTTATTATTATGAGGCACTCACAGCACTGTTTCCCTCCCCAACTGCCCATTCAGCTGATTTTTGATTTTTAAAATTGCCTATCTTGTTTGTCATATGTGTGCCACCAATTAGATTATAAACATCTTGAGGGCAGAGGCTGCATATTTTAACTTCATTTTATATGATCATGAGTATGTGGGTACTTGGACAATATAAAATATTCATAATTCATTTTAAATTTATAAATTTAGGAAATAACACATTTTCAAATAATGTAAAGGAAAACATTACTCGTTAAGGAATTACAAAAGCTTTTAAGAGACAATATAGAGAAAAGAAAATGGGCATGGAAAGACTCAGATGCAATGGGATTAAACTTCAGCTTTACCACTTACTAGGTGTGTGTGCATGGGTAAGAGATTTCTTTACTCTTTCTGAGTTTGTTTCCTCATTGGTAAAGCTGAGATAAATTTCACTTTATATGATTGTTTGGAAGATTAAAACGTATGTATAAAATGTTCACTAAGTGCAACTTTAATGTTATCAGTAGTGTTTGTTTATTATAGTTAAATATCTAAGTGAGTTACATTATAATTTATTCACATTGTGTAATTAGGTAATACATATTTTAGGATTCTTGAATTTGAGGGAATTTTATGATATTTTTGGCATTTTTATGCTTCGTAAATCTGTGGTGGTGCTGTGATCATAGTGGTTTTTTTTTTATTTTTAATTTTTTACATGTTTATTTTTGAGGGGCACCTGGGTGGTTCAGTCATTTAAGCATCTGACTCTTGGTTTCACCTCAGGTCATGATCTCACAGTTTGTGAGTTTGAGCCCCACATCGGGCTCTACACTGACAGCACACAGCCTGCCTGGGATTCTCTCTCTCTCTCTCTCTCTCCCTCCCTCTCTCTGCCCCTCCCCTGCTTGCTATCTCTTTCACTCTCTCTCAAATAAATAAAAAAAAAAATAAATGTTTATTTTTGAGAGAGAGAGGCAGAGAGAGAGGGAGACGCAAAATCCAAAGCAGTCTCCAGGCTCTGACCTGTCAGCAGAGTGCTGTGGGGGGCTCCAACTCAGGAACTGCGAGATCATGACCTGAGCCAAAGTTGGACACTTAAATGACTGAGCCAGGTGCCTACTATGATCACAGTGTTTTAAAGCTCTTTAAAATTTATTTGTTTGTTTGTTTGTTTACTTATTTATTTATTTATTTATTTATTTATAAAATGCTTACTTATTTATTTTGAGAGAGAGAAGAGAGAGAGCGAGTGGGAGAGAGAGAGAACCTAATACAGGGCTTGAACTCATGAACTGTGAGATAATGACCTGAGCCAAAATCAGGAGGTGGGATGCTTAACTGACAGAGCCACCCCAGGCACCTAAAACTTATTGTTTTAAACAATTAAAAAATTTTTTTTAAATGTTTATTTATTTTTGAAAGAAAGAGAGACAGAGCACGAGTAGGGGAGGGGCAGAGAGCGAGGGAGACACAGAATCTGAAGCAGGCTGCAGGTTCTGAGCTGTCAGCACAGAGCCCGATTCAGGGCTTGAATTCATGAACGGTGAGATCATGACCTGAGCTGAAGTCAGCTGCTTAACTGACTGAGCCACCTAGGTGCCCCTAAAATTTATGTTTTAATTCGTGTATAGTAAAGGTCATTCTTTGTGGTATACAGGGTCTTGACAAATGCACACTGTGTATCTACCTCTATAATCATAATATAGAGCAGTTCCATCACCCCTCAAAATTCCCTTCTGCTATGATTTCATAGTCAACCCTGTACCCCTAAACCCCCTATCTCTGTCTCTGTTGTTTTGGATTTTCCAGAATGGCATATAAATGGAATCATACATATAGGCCTTTAGGTCAAGTTTTGTTAACTTAGCAACATGTGTTTGAGATCATGCATGTTGTTGTTGTTCCTTTTTGTTGAGTGATATATCATTTTATGGATATACCAGTTTCTTTATTCATCACTTGAAGGACATTTGGGTTTTGTTTTTGTTTTTTAATGATTACAAATGAAGTTGCTACAAACTGTATGCTACAACATACAGTTGTGTGTGTACATAGGTTTTCATTTCTATTGGGTAAATACTAAGAATGAAATTGGTGACGTATGGGGTATGGGTATGTTTAGTTTTGTAATAAACTGTCAAACTGTTTTTCAAAGTGACTGTGCCCGTTGGCATTCCCACCAACCTTGTATGAGTGTTCTAATTGCTCTGTATCCTTGCCAGTGCTCGGTATTTTGAGTTTTAAAAATATTTCAGGCATTCTAAACAAGTGTGTAATGATTTTTCATTATGGTTTTGACTAGTGATGTTGAGCATCTTTTCATGTGTTTGTTATCAGTGTTTCATTTGCCCTTAGCATTTACTTCAACACTTTAGGTATTTTTTCAGATAAGGTTGTGGCCTTATTATTTATTTTCTTTTTTCTTCCCTCTTTTACAATTTTTTGTTTTGTGAAATGTAATGTAAATACACAAAAGTGCACAGAACCAAACTATATAGCTCAGTGAATTGTCACAAAGTTAACATCTGTGTAACCATCATAGGGGTAAAAGAAAAAAAAGATATTGTCAGTGTTCTTGAAGTCCACCTCATGACCCCTTAGATTTGGTCAGTACCCTGTTCTTTTTCCTCAAAGAAGTCACTCACTCTTCTTTTATGGCAGTTCCTTTCTTGGTTTTATAAATAGCTTTTACATCTAAGCATGTATGTCTTACCTTCATTAATATTGTGTCTGTTCATTGTTATATTTGTGAGATTCATCCATGTTTTTGCATATAGCTGTAACTTTTTTAATTTTCACTGCTAGGTAATGTTCCATTGGAGGAATATACTATTTATCCATTCTGTTGTTGCTGGATGTTTGGATTCCTTAGACTTTTTGGTATTATGAATTATGCCAATGTTTTTATTTATGTTTCTTGGCATACATGTACACATTGGTTTGGTGGCTATTTATCTAGGAGTAGAGTTATTAGGTGATAGTGAATATGTATATTCACTTTAGAAGATACTACTAAATCATTTTCCAAAGTGGTTTTTACCAGTTGTATTTCTGTCAGCAGTATTCTTGTTATTCCATATTCTTGTCAACATTTGGGAGGTTTTTGTCTTTTCCAGTTTTACCAATCTGGTGGGTATTTACTAGTATATTATGATTCTTTTTTTTTTGTAAGCTCCATGCTCAATGTGGGGCTTGAACTCACGACCCTGAGATCAAGAGTTACATGTTCTACTGACTGAGCCAGCCAGGTACCTTGTGTTTTGTGATTCTAATCTGCATTTTACTTTGTTGATCACTAATGACATTGAGCATTGGCTATCCTGTTTTCTGAAATGCCTGCTCAAGACTGTTGCTCATGTGTAGGAATTCTTTTTATGTTCTAGATTTAAGCCTTTTATTAATCATATGTGTCGTAGGAGCTGAGATTAAATTATTTGCTAGATTGATCACCTGGTTGGCTCGGGTGGTGGAGCATGTGACTCTTCATCTCTTGTGAATTCAAGTCCCATGTTGGATGTAGAGATTACCTAAAAATAAAATCTTAAAAAAAAACTATGCGTGTGTGTGTGTGTGTGTGTGCGTGTGTGTGTGTGTGTGTGTGTGTGTGTGTATCTATACACACACATACTGTCTCTCAAGGGATAGGGATTCTTGGTTGTGTGATTTCAGTGGTAGCATTTGCGATCTGTTGCATGCCTTCATACTGTTCCAACTTGCTGAGAAGTAAAAGTGTTTCCTTTTACCTGTGCCCCCTGCCCCGCAAAAACCCCACAAAGAGTTTAAGAAAAGACCAGAGTTTTTTTTTTACTGTGGCTTGTTTGTTTTCACTCTCTTGAAGGTGTCTTTTGATGTCTTTATTGATTTACTTTTTTATTATCCACCTGGAATTGATTTTTTTTTTGATATGATGTAAGCATTAGCTTGTTGAGATTCATATAACTTAAGTGTGTGATAAATACCTATTATTGTTGTTTATTATAACAATTCAGCTTCTGGTTCAAAGGCAAGGTGAACATTTTAAATGATGTTTTTTATGTGGATTTATTAATATTACTGAATTGGGGTGATTGACACATAATGTAGATGGAAATCCAGTGTTGATGTAGTTGAGTGCTTTTATACTCTTTGGAAAAATCAATCCTAAAATGCGGGATGAAAAGTAACATTTATTGAGCACCTATATCCCAGGGGTTGATTTCATTGAACACATGTTGGTAAGGATGCCAACATTGCTTAAGACTTTGTGACTTACGATAGTTCTTTTTAATAAAAGTTGTCGTATTTTGTTTTTATATTTCCATGAAATAGATGATAGTCTTATTTTTGCAGATGTGAAAACTGAGTCTGTCTCAGAGAAGTTAGATCACATATAAAAGATGACACCTGAACTCATTCTCTTTGTATTATACCTCATTATTTAATTAATGAGACTATTAAAAAAACCAAAATTTATAAATTCTACTTCAAGTGTCTTTCTGATTTGAAGAGAGCTAGGATTGAGTTAATTGCTTGTAATAGTGGGCTGATTATTTGGACTGGGTAACATAAAGAACAGGAGCCAGCACAATGACCTTTTCCTTTCCTGATCTGCTCTACTTCAAGAAAGTCCAGCACAACAAATGAAGTCAGATACACTGAATTTGGAGAAGGTCCAAGGAAGACATTATAAATGTGATTGACAGTTTTAGAAATAGAACCTTTGAGATGTGACTGAGAAGACAAAATTTATTTAATAAACCTAGAGAAAGATAAAGGATTAAAAATTGGCATAAAATAATGAGTAAGAAATGAGAATTTAATTATTATGTATTGAAATATGTAGAGTTGAGGCTGTCAGGGAAGATATTTTGGCTAGGGATGTTCACATAATATTGTGCCTGATGTATTCTTTGAATTATATGTCCTAGGAATTAAACTCTCAGTTGGTGGGGAAGTGTTAAGGGTAGGCTCTTAGAAAGATAATTTATAAAATTTGTGACTTGACTTTCTTAAATAATTCCACTTAATCACTGTCTAATGCGTGAATAGGAGAAACTTCATTTTATATATTTGTTGTCTTTTTTATGGTGATAGCTTTGAACTCTTTTTTTTTTATGATTTCATTTTTTTTTAACTAATCTCTACACCCAACATGGGGCTCCAACTTAAAACCCTGAGATCAAGAGTCACATGCTTTACTGACTGAGCCAGCCAGGTGCCTCTGAACTTTTAAAATGAGATTTCCAAATTTGTTTCTCAGTTACTTCTTTGTAATTTGTTTCACGTTAGTTCTTTCAATTTTATTGCTTCAAATCCCAGCAGTATAACTTTAGGGTCTTCTGTTTCATCTTCATTTCACAAGTAATTCTAATTTTTTCCCCAAATGAATAGATATGGCTGCCATTCCTGATTACATCATTCTGACTTGAGCCTATGAACAGACTTAAAAAATAAAAACAGATTTTTGCCCCCATTTGTTACTAATTAGTGTCATTAAATATTCATACAGAAAATCTACAGATTTAAGTAACTAAGTCTTAGTCGTTTGGGAGGGTGGAAAGACACATTGGTCGTGTCATAAAAATAGGAGCCGGAATCGAAGGCTGGGATTCTAGTACTTTTTCAGACAGGATGGTGTTCTAAACTTCACTATGTGTTTGTATGCAAACTGGAAACAAACTGAATCACAAAGATAAATTAAGAGTTATTTTTAAGTATAGCTTTTGGTTCTTTATGGATGATTACTGGTGTGTTGTTTAGGGGAATATGCCACCCATTGCCAAAGGGGAAAGCTATTTGAGTATTTTAACCTTAATGTTTAAAAACATTTATATTATCTATGGGTGAACCAGATCAGAGCTCATTTGTAATATTAATTGGCTTTTCTGACTAGTATTTAGCTATTTATATCAATCATTGTTTATTCTTCTGAACTCATTTGAAGATTAAACTCTTCGTTAAAATATGTTAAAGAAAATTAATATCCAGTTGTATCTGAAATAAAACAAATTGTACTGAGTGGTCAGTTTTGTCCTATAAAGCCATAAATTAATGCCAAACAGTTTAACTGCTTTACCATTTTGCCTAAGAAAGGAAAAAAAAGCTTGACCAAATATTATTAATTGTATTTTTAATATACATTTTGCACTTATGCAGCAAATCAAAGTGTAGCAGCCAAAGAAGTGATGTATCTTTTATGAAGTCTTGTAAAAATGCAAGTAGTAATAGAGTACTGTTTATATGTTTTCATCTTTAAATGTGTCTTGAAATTACAATTAGCATTAAAAAGTCTTACCAGTTGTTAGGCATTATGAAATCCATACATAAATGAGTAAGCTATTTAGCTAGGCGAGTATGAAGTGATTATTTTCTCTAAGCATTTAAATGTCTCTAGCTATTTTATGTTATTTCGATAAAGTTGTAGTTCTATTTTTCACCATAGATATCTTTGAATCAGAGTTTATATGTAAGCAGATAGAAGTTCTATTAGTTCAGTCATATTTTAAAGGAAATACAGGTTCTTATAAGTTAGAATAATCCTATGGTGAGTACTTTAATAAACCTTTTTATAAAATAAATAGTTGCTTGTGATTAAAATTGTAAATTCACATTTTATTATTTTAGAATTATTTTTAATTAAAATTTATTTTAACGTTTATTCATTTTTGAGAGATAAGAGAGAGACAGGCATGAGTGGGGAGGGACAGAGAGAGAGAGGGAGACACAGAATCTGAAGCAGGCTCCAGGCTCTGAGCTGTCAGCATAGAGCCTGATGTGGGGCTCAAACCCACAAACTATGAGATCATGACCTGAGCAGAAGTCAAATGCTCAACAGGCTGAACCACCCAGGTGCCCCTTTTTAATTTTTTTTTCAAGTTTATTTATTTATTTTGAGAGAGAGATAGTGCGAGCTGGGTAGGGGCAGAGAGAGAGGGAGAGAGAGAATCCCAAGCCGGCCCCATAACTTCAGCATGGAGCCAGATGCAGGGCTTGAACCCACGAACTGTGAGATCATAACCTGTGCCAAAACCAAGAGTTGGCCACTTAACTAAGCCACCCAGGCATCCCTAGAATTACTTAAAATGGGTTGTCCTTATAATATCATTATTAGGGGTTCAAACTGTGGCACCTCTATAACATACATACTAGCTGATATGACCTTGGGCAGATCATTTAAATCATTAAAACCTTAAGTTACTCAGTTTGTTTTTTTTTTTAATTAAAAAAAATTTTTAGAGTTTTTAAATTCCAGTTAACCTACAGTGTAGTAGTAGTTTCAGTTGTACAGTGTAGTGATTCAACACTTCTATACAATTTCTGGGGCTCATTTCAGCAAGTGCACCTTAATCTCCATCACCTACTTGACCCATTCCCCCACCAACCTCCCCTCTGGTAACCATCAGTTTGTTCTCTATAGTTAAGAGTCTGTTTCTTGGTTTACTTCCCTCTCTTTTTTTCCCCCCTTTGTTTTGTTTCTTAAATTCCACATAGGAGTGAAATCATATGGTATTTGTCTTTCTCTGACCGACTTATTTTGCTTAGCATAATACTCTCTAGCTCCATCCATATTGTGGCAAATGGCAAGATTTTGGTATTTTTTTTAAACGACTGAGTAATATTCCATTGTGTATATATACCACATCTTCTTTATCCATTTATGGACACTTGGGTTCTTTGCATAATTTGGCTATTGTAGATAATGCTGCTATAAACGTTGGAGTGCATATATCCCTTGGAATTAGTGTAGAATTGTTGAGTATTTTTTGAAATAATTACATAAAAGTCTTAGAGTGCCTGGTTCATTGTAAGTTTAAATGGGTATAGATGTAAGTAAACACTGTAATAGGCCAGTAAATTTGGATTGCAGGTAGGGTTTGTGACTTGTTTAACTTATACCATTTATTTTTGAGTAGATATTTTACTTATAGACCCCCAAATGCCTTTAGAAACCCTTTTTTATATTTCTATATTTCTGGATAACATTTCAGTTATACTGTGGATATATAAGAAACTGAACTATTTAGTGTCCATAGTTGGGAATACTTAGAATGAACTCATTATATATTGTGAGTTTTATATTATATTCTTTCTCATACCTTACTATGGTGAGGGAAAAATATAGTTAATGCTCAAGCTATTGATGATAGAATTTATTACAGTGGTTGAATTTATTCCAGGAAACTTGTCTGCTTGTCTAATGATCTGGACATGAGCATAATAGGGAGAAATAATGAATCAGGGAGTTGTGAGTTATATCAGTTATTTTAATTGTTATAGGAACAAGTTAAAATCCGTAGGATATAAATAGTGGGAACCTTTTGTTTTTTAATCTCAGTCTGGAGGACTTTTTAGATATGTGAAAATGTGGAAATATTCTTAGCTTGGAATGCAGAAACAATGATTTCCTGGTTGAGTTAATGTATTCAACAAACATTTTTCTGCCATGTTTTATGCACTTTATTTTGTATTGCTCTATGTCATGAGACACATTTTTCAGTCCTACAGATAGTTTTATCAAGTACCAATCAGTCTATCACAATAAGATTTTATCATGTACCTATTACATCTGTAAAGCAATCTTAGCTGTTGGTGTTGAAGATACAATAATAAAAAGAAGGAAGATGTGATTAAAGCAGTCCCTGATTATTATTTCACTAAATCCTTACAAATATCCTGCAAGGTTGATAGTGGTATTGCCATTTATGAGGAAACATGATGACTCATAAAATAAATCACCCTAACTCATAATTCTGCTAAGTGGAAGGGCTAAGATTTAGACTCAGGCAAGTCTGGCAGATTCCAAGTATTTTCTGCTACTCTATACCTGAATGGTCCTTGTTTTCCAGAGGTTGAGTTTTGAAGTGGGAAGAGAAAACGAACATGTATAAAGAAACTGTATGGTATTGTTTCTAAGTACAGTGAAGCTTTCTACCAAGGGACCCAAATTAAATAAATCCTTGTGGAATATGGCAAACTAGAATTGAGCCTTGAAAAAAGCAAACGTTAAGAAAGATAGAAGGGAAGAAGGAAGGCATTCCATTTTTAAAATGTGTGTGTGGAAGCATTCTGAGCAAAAGAATGAAAGGAGTGAATTTAACAAAGTTCATTCTGCGGTTCCCAGCCAGGAATTTTCTTCTGATGAACTTGCATAGTAATTTTTAAATGCACGTCTTTTCTTTGGTCCTAAGAGGTTATGCTATGAAATTCAAATACCTAGAATTATTTTTACATGTCAGTAAGAGCTCTTTACTAATAATCAGTTGAATAAGTTAAAGGTTACTAAAATTGATATTTGGAAATGCTGAAATAAATCCATTTTTTGTTTGCTTAGGACTATGATACAGTATTTTCCTGAGAAGTCTAGCTGCCACAAATATTTGGTAGTCTTACAAGGCTACATCTGCACATGTGCATGACCAAATAATTCCTGCACTGTTTGTCAATGTGATACTTTAAATTTTTAGTTAAGCAGATTTATTTTCCTTTGTAATTTTATCACTGCATGAGCGGTATTGTCCTGAGCTAATTGTAGCATTCATCTTACTTTTCATCTAATAATATTTGTAGGAACATTACTATTAGAACTATAAATGTTTATTCACTTTTGGGAGAGACACAGCATGAGCGGGGGAGGGGCAGAGAAAGAAGGAGACACAGAATCCGAAGCAGGCTCCAGGCTCTGAGCTGTCAGCACAGAGCCTGATGTGGGGCTCGAACTCACAAATCGCCCAGGCACCCCAAGAACTATAGTAGAAAAGGAAATAATCAACAAAATTAAAAGGCAACGAATGAAATGGGAAAAGATATTTGCAAATGATGTATCAGACAAAGGGCTAGTATGCAAAATCTATAAAGAACTCACCAAACTCCACAGCCGAAAAACAAATAATCCAGTGAAGAAATGGGCAGAAAACATGAATAGACACTTCTCTAAAGAAGACATCCAGATGGCCAACAGGCACATGATAAGATGCTCAATGTCACTCCTCATCAGGGAAATACAAATCAAAACCACACTGACATACCACCTTACACCAGTCAGACTGGCTAAAATGAACAAATCAGAAGACTGTAGATGCTGGAGAGGATGTGGAGAAATGGGAACCCTCTTGCACTGTTGGTGGGAATGCAAACTGGTGCAGCCACTCTGGCAAACAGTGTGGAGGTTCCTTAAAAAATTACAAATAGATCTACCCTATGACCCAGCAATAGCACTGCTAGGAATTTACTCAAGGGATACAGGAGTGCTGATGTATAGGGGCACTTGTACCCCAATGATTATAGCAGCACTTTCGACAATAGCCAAACTATGGAAAGAGCCTAAATGTCCATCAACTGATGAATGGATAAAGAAGTTGTGGTTTATATACACAATGGAATACTACTTGGCAATGAGAAAGAATGAAATATGGCCCTTTGTAGCAACATGGATGGAACTGGAGAGTGTTATGCTAAGTGAAATAAGTCATATAGAGAAAGACAGATACCATATGTTTTTACTCTTTCGTGGATCCTGAGAAACTTAACAGAAGACCATGGGGAAGGGGAAGGAAAAAAAAAGTTAGGGAGAGAACTAAACCGTAAGAGACTCTTCTTTTTTTTTTTTATAAGAGACTCTTAAAAACTGAGAATAAACTGAGGATTGATGGGTGGGTGGGAAGGAGGAGAGGATTGGTGACGGGCATTGAGGAGGGTACCTGTTGGGATGAGCACTGGGTGTTGTATGGAAACCAATTTGACAATAAATTTCATATTAAAACAATACTATTAGGTTTTTCTTTTGTTGATCATTTTGTGTTAGGTTATTCCTATGTAATTTTACTTGCTATTTTGTTCATCAATTTATTTCTGTCACAGACTCTTTTTAGGTTAGAATATAATTTGCCACACCTCCTGGGTGTTTGAAAACCAGGGGTTATGAAAACCAGGGGTTCATTTATTTTTGGATAATCTCTTAACTTTGTTAATATACATAATTGATGGATAACTTATAATACACTCTCATTCTGTCAGTTCCCTTTTTCTTGTTAACATTTTTCTGCACTAGAAGCCTGTCTCATCTTTTGCTGAGAATGCTTCTGCACCTCCTCCAGCCCTCCAATGGGGAATGGTAGAGTAGAGCTAAGAACTTACACTGCTTTCTTCTGTTCCTCTTCACCAGAGCTTTTCCCAGATGCTGCCATGGCAGCTTTGCAACTTCTACCCAGCCCCTCCGTTGGTTTCAGGGTGATTTAGGATTCATAACTCCTAGAAGCTTGAGCTTAGAGGGGTTAGATATTTTTAGGAGGACAAAGGGCTTTTCAACTGTATCATAATTTAAATAAAATTTTGTGGCCTACTAAAGCATCATAACATAGCTGGACTTACTAGCAAACATATGAAAGACCATTTCTTTAGAAGTTGGGAAATTCCTGGGGGCACCTGAGTGGCTCAGTTGGTTGAGTGTCTGACTTTAGCTCAGGTCATGATCTCACAGTTGGTGGATTTGAGTCCCACATCAGGCTCTGTGCTGATAGCTCAGTCTGGAGCCTGCTTTGGATTCTGTGTCTCCCTCTTTCTGCCCTTCCCCCACTCACACTCTCTCAAAAGTGAAGTAAATGGTAAAAAAAAAAAAAAAGGAAATTCCTGTAGGATTTCTAGTGCTTTTCCCTCTTTCATTCCTGATACTGGTAATTTGTATCTTCTCACTTCATTTCCCTAATCATTCCTTTTTTTTAAAAATTTTTTTTAAAGATTTTATTTTTAAGTAATCTCTACAGTGACCATGGGCCTTGAATTTACAATCCAAAGATCAAGAGTTGTGTATGCTCCACCAACTGAGCCAGCCAGGTGCCCCTTCTCTGATCATTCTGACTAGAGGTTTATCAATTTTCTTGATCTGGTCAGCAAACCAGTTTTTTACTTTATTGATTTATTTTTCTGTTGTTTTCCTATTTTCCACTCCAGTTATATTTACTCCTTATAATTTGTTTCATTCTCCTTAATTGGGGTATAATTTGTTCTACTTTTCTAGTTTTTTTTTTTTTAATTTAAGTTTATTTATTTATTTTGAGAGAGAGAGAGAGCGCGCGTGAGCACGTGCAGGGAAAGGGCAGAGAGAGAATCCCAAGCAGGCTCTGCTCTGTCAATGCGGGACTTGACAAACTGAGATCATGACCTGAGCTGAAATCAAGAGTCGGACACTTAACCGACTGGGCCACCCAGGTGCCCTACTTTTCTGGTTTCTGAAAGTAGAAACTTAGATGATTGATTTGAGACTTTCCGATTTTTTGACATTTAATGGTATAAATGTTCTTTTAGCATTGTATCACACACTTTTGACATGTTATCTTGACAGTTTGAGTCCTCTGAGGCAGTTACAAAGATGGGTTTAAATGTACAAGAAATGTGTTAGGGAAAATACCCGTGAGAGAAAATGAGGCAGCTGTAAGAGACTGAGAGAATCATCAGATGGTTTTGTGGGTTTGACCCAAGTGAAAAAAGAAAACCTGTTAGGTAGAATTGTCTCAGATTACCGTATATTTCTAAGGAAAGTTTGGCAAGGCAAGTTGGGAGTTCTGAGATTTCTGGCAGAGGAGGCTTGCATCTCCTAACTATGGAACTGCTTTGGTATTCCTGCCTCACTCAGTCATTGGCTAGAGGCCCGTGGAAATCAAGGCCTTAGTGCAAGTGTGGAACTGGATTTCAGAGTGCAACAGCTGGGACTCTTCCTCCATTTTGCTTCTGCAGTTGGGAGATGAGAGGTGCATGCATGTGGCCATCACAGTTGTGTTTTCATTTTCATTTAGTTCAAATCATTGTGTGACTTTGTTTTTAACTTCTTGTTTGACCCGTGGGTTATTTAGAAATGTGTTGTGGGACACCTGGGTGGCTCAGTCGGTTATTAAGCGTCCGACTTCAGCTCAGGTCATGATCTTGTGGTTCGTGGGTTCAAGCCCCGCATCAGGCTCTGTGCTGACAGCTCAGAGCCTGGAGCCTGCTTCAGATTCCCTTTCTCTCTCTCTCTCTCTCTCTCTGTCTCTGTCTCTCTCTGTCTCTCTGTCTCTCTCTGCCCCTCCCCTGCTCTCTCTCTCGAAAATGAATAAACATTAAAAAAAATTTTTTTAAATGTGTTGTTTAATTTCAAATATTTCCAGGTTTTCTAAATACTTTTTTTTTTTTGCTATTGATTTGTAGTTTAATACCCTTGTAGTGAGAGAACATGCTTTGTGTGATTTTAGACATCTTTGATGCATTGAGACTTTTTCTGTAGCCCAGAGTATGGTCTATCTTGGTGAAGTTTTTTGTGCACTTGGAATGATTTGTATTATGGTCTTTGGCAGATCATTCTGTAAATGTCAGTCAGGTGAAGTTAATTGATATTGTTAAATCTTGTTTCCTCATTGATTTTTTTTCCCTTTTCTTATTGAGAGAGCAGTGTTGAAATATCCCAGTATAATTGTGTATTTTAAAAAAATCAATTTTGCATTATATATGTTTAAGCTCTGTTTTTTGTGGCATAGACACATAGGATGGTTATGTCCTTTTGATACTTTCACATCTTTATTGTTATGAAATATCCCTTTATTCCTGGTAATATTTGTTCTAACTACTATTTTTTCTTTTCTTTTTTTTTAAGTTTATTTATTTTTAAGAGAGAGAGAGACAGCACTCGAGTTTGCGCATGAGCTGGGGAGGGGCAGAGAAAGAGGGAGAGAGAGAATCCCAAGTGGGCTCAGGGTAGATCCCGATGCAGGGCTCCATGGACCAGACTGTAAGGTCATGACCTGAGCCAAGATCAAGAGGCGGAGGCTTAACCGACTGAGCCACCCAGGCACCCCAGTAACTACCACTTTTTCTGATGTTAATATAGCCACTCTAGCTTTTTTGATTGGTGTTTTCATGGTATGAGTTGCTTTCTTAATGTGTACAGTTGGATCTTGGTTTTTAATTAAAACTGACAGTCTCTCTTTGCTTGTTGTGTTAAGGTAATTATTGATATGGTTGGTTTGCTTTAAATTTACCTTCATCAAATTTGGAAAAATTTTGGTGATTATTTCTTTGTGTATTTTTATTTTCCTCCCACCCAGAATTTCAATTACATGTAAGTTATATTGCTTGATATTGTTAGTTCATCAGTGCTTTGCTGATTATTTTTCTAGTCTTATTTCTTTGTGCTTTAGTTAGCTACTGTTGCTCTATGCCTTCAAGCCTTCAAGCTATGCCTTCACTGATTTTTACCTTGCTAGTGCCTAACCTATTTATTCCGCTTGTTATATTTTTCATTTCAGGTAGTATATGTGTTATTTATTTTTTATTTACTTATTTTTTAAAGTTTATTTATTTACTTTGAGGGAGGCGTTGGGCAGAGAGAGAGAGAGAGAGAGAGAGAGAGAGAGAGAGAATCCCAAGCAGTTTCCTTACTGTCAGCGGTGTGGAGCCAGATGTAAGGCTCAAACTCACAAACTATGAGATCATGACCTAAGACAAAATCGAGAGTTGAATGCTTCAGTGACTGAGCCACCCAGGTGTTCTTTAGGTAGTATGTGTTTTAAATCTCTATATATGTCATTTGAATCTTTTGTCTTCCATTTCTCTCATCATGCTTATGTTTTTCCTCTACTTTCTTAAACATGTGGAACATATTTATAATAGTTATTTTAATGTCATTGTCTGCTAATTTCATTATCTGTTATTTCTGTGTCTGCTTCTATTGACTATTTTCTCCGAGTATGGGTCATATATTTTTGCCTTGTTTTTGAATACCTAGTAGTTTATAGTATCCCATTAAATATTTTCAGACTTTGGGGTTGTAGCTAAATTACTTATAATCTGTTAGATCCTTGCAAGGATTATTTTTAAGCATTGGTAGGGCATAGAAGACTTCAGTATTAGGCTAATTTAGCTCCACTTTCAAGTTAATTTACCATTTTGAGGACTATAGTTGATGCTTCATGTATTGAGGTCTTTTTAACTTATTTATTGGGAATATGAACTGTTCTGATAACTGTGAGCTTTGGAAATTGTTTGACCTGTTGGGTTCCAGGTTATTTTCTTGGCCTTGAGAAGTTTATACTCTGTCATGATCATATTAATACCCAGGCATAAATTAAGGATATCACTTTGTAGATTTCTAGAGGAGAAGTGGCCAAATTACAACACTCAGGCCACGTTTCACCTACCACCTGTTATTCTAACTAAAGTTTTATTGGAATTTATGTACTGTCTTTGTTTGCTTTCATGTTTTAATGAGTTGAGTAGTTATCACAGAAATCATATGGCTTGCAAAGCCTTAAATATTTATGTGCCCTTTACAGAAAACATTTGCTGACTCCTGTTTTAGAATTTTCTCTCTGTGTAGCATTTTCCTCTGTAGTCACCTCCCCTGGAAATTATAGCCACTGTACCAGCCTCGAAGTCTGATCTCAGTCTGCTTGATTCCCCCATTTTACTTGGGTTCCCTTCCAGATATCATGGCTTCCAAGGGGTCTCCATGCAGTAAGCTGGGACAATATAGGGCTCACCTCATTTGCTTCCCTTTCCTTGGAGATCATAGTCCTGTACTGTCTAATCGTCAGTTAATAAAACCATTGATTCTTACGTTTTTTTCAGTTTTCTAGTTGCTTAAGGTGGGGAATGGGCCAACCATTACTTATTATAAAACGGTCAGATGCAAGGAAAGCAGAATAATATTTTGAGATTCATTCATGTTATTTTTGCATATCAAGAATGAGTTATTTTTTATTGCTATGTAGTGTTCTATTTGAATATATCAGTTTAGCAATTCTTTTATCGATGAATATCTGAGTTGTTTGTAGGTTTTGATATTAACAAAGCCGCTATGAACTTTCTTGTGTAAGTTATTTTATGAACCCATCTTTTAATTTCTCTTTGGTCAATATATGAGTGAAATTGCTTGTTTGTGGGGTTATTTGTTAATTTTAGAAGAAAGTGTCAATCCTTTTCCTGATAGTATTTACATAGTTTTATACTGCCACCTATAATATGAGAGTTTGGATTGTTCCACTTTTAGCCATCTTTTAATGCTATGAGTGTTTTTAATTTTAGCTATTTTGGTGGGTGTTTAATGGCACCTTGTCATAACTTTAATTTGTTTTTGAGGATTTTTTATTTGTTTGCCTTTTTATATCTCCTTTTATGATGTCTCTTCATATCTTTTGTCCATTTAAGTAATTGGGGTGTTTGTCATTTTATTATTGATTTGTAAAAGGCTTTAAAATATGTTGCATACAAGTCTTTTGTCAGATATCTAACACATTTCTCCCAGTCTGTAGCTCACTTTTTCATTTTCTTTTTAAATTTTTTTTAACATTCATTTATTTTTGAGAGAGGGAGAGAGAGTGTGAGCATGGGAGGGGCAGAGAGAAAGGGAGACACAGAATCCAAAGCAGGCTCCAAGCTCTGAGCTGTCAGCACAGAACCTAATGTGGGGCTCGAACTCATGAACTGTGAGATCATGACCTGAGCTGAAGTTGGATGCTTAACTGACTGAGCCACCTAGGCACCCCACTTTTTCATTTTCTTAATGGTATCTTTGATGAGCTGAAGTTTTTATTTTTAATGAAGTGTAATTTATGGAATTTTTTTCTTTTAAGGTTATTTCTTTTTGTATCTTATATAAGAAACCTTTTACTGCCCTAAACTCACAAAGATATTCTCTCTTTTAAAAGCTTTAGAGTTTTTCCTTTTACAGATATGTCCTTGATCCATCTTGGATTAATTTTTGTGTATGGTGTGAAGTAAGTGTTGAGGTTCATTTATTGCATATGCTCATCCTCTCATTCATTCTAACACTATTTGCTTAAAAGACTTTCCTTTCTCTATTGAATTGCTTTACACACATTTGGTGCCTTTGTTTATAATTAATTGTTTGTAAGTAGGGTCTATTTGTGTTCATTCTATTTGGTTCTCACAACTCCTATCTTGGTTACTGTAGCTTAAATTTTATTTAATTAAATTAGTTTATTTCTTTTTATTTTTTGGGAGGGGGGGGGCACCAGGAGAGGGAGAAAGAATCTTAAGCAGGTTCCACACCCACCATAGGGCCCTATACAGGGCACAGAGCTCAATGTCACACCCATGAGATCGTGACCTGAGCAGAAGTCAAGAATTGGACGCTTAACTGACTGAGCCACCCAGGCATCCCCTTGGTTACTGTAGCTTAATAGCAATTCTTGAAGTCAGATAATGTAAGTCTTCTAGCTTTGTTCTTTTTCCAGATTGCTTTCTGTAGATTCAGAATTTTAGGATCAATTTGTTAATTTTTACAAAAAGGCTTGGCCATATTATGATTGGGATTTTGTTGGTTTTATAGGTCAATTTGGGGAGAATTGAGATCTTAATAATATTGAGGCTTGCAGTCTATGAATTTGGTGTATCTCTTTATTTATTGAGAGCCTCATGAATTTATCTCAGCAGTAATGTTTGGTTTTTAGTAGTTGACATTGCACTTACTGTCAAATTTGTTCCTTTTATATTTTATATTTTTGGATACTGTTTTTGAGGAAATAGTTATTTCAGATTTCATTTTCCTATTGCTTACTCCTAGTGTGCACTTTTTATACTGATCTTGTATCTTGTGCACATTTTACTTATTTTTAGTAGGTGCTTTTAGGTATTTTTAGGCAGTCATGTCATCTGCATGTAGAGACTGTATTACTTCTTCCTTTCTGCCTTTTACTTCCTTTTCTTGCCATATTGCACTACCTTGTTCCCCACCCGGTGGAGGGAATCATTTAATCTATCAGTATTATAGATTATATTAGCTGTAGAATTAGCTGTAGTGCACTGAAATTTTAAAAAGTTATGAGTGGGTGTTGAATTTTGTCAAATGCTTTTTACGACATCTTTTGAAGAGTTTTCTTCTTTATATTGTTAATGTGGTGAGTTAAAAAATTGATTCATTTTCAAAGTTAAATTACTTCATGCTTGTGATAAATTCTGTATGGTTATGATTTGTATTCAGTTTGCTATTCAGTTTGCTATTATTTTTATTAAGGATTTTTGTGTCTGTATTCAAGAGGGTATTAGTTGACTGTTTTCTTTGCCTTTAGATGTCTTTGTCTGTGGTATCAGGGTAATACCATTATTATACTGATAATGTTTTTACCAGTAATCTCTACAATGGTTTTGTCAGGGTGTTTGGCCTCATTTTGAAGTGGGGTCTCTTACTCTGTATTTTGAAAGAATTTATATGAAATTGACATTATTTCTTCTTGAATGTTTCAAATTCACTATTGAAATCATCAGGGACTTTTAATTTTGTTCATATGTAGATTATTGGTAAATTTGATTTTTATGTGAATCTGAAGAGAAACCAGAATATAATGGTAAATTTACTTTTTAAAAAGATACAAGCTATTTGAATTTTCTGGGTTTTTTTTTTGTAAATTTCATTTTTTTCAAGGAATTTGACCATACATATCATCCAAGTTACATCATATTTGTTGACATCAAGCTGTTTATAATAATCCCTCAAAATTCTTTTAATGCCTGTAAGTTATAGCAGTAATCCTTTAAAAATTCCTAGTAATCTAACTTGTATTTTGATCAGTCTAGCTAGAGGTTGTTGATTTAGTCTGTGAGCCATTTTTTTTCTTAAACAGGATTATTGAAGTATAATTTACATACAACAAAATTCACCTGTATTAAGTGTACATTTTAATGAATTTTAGGGATATTAAAGAGATGTGCAGCCACAAACCAGTTTTAGAGTATTTCATCACTCCAGAAATATTTCTGTGACAGTTTGCATGGAATTCTTGCTCCCACTCCCAGCCCCAGGAAACCACTCATCTGCTTTCTGTCTCTATAAAGTTGCCTTTTTTGTACCTTTTCTGTAAATGGAATTATACAATATATAGTCTTTTGAGTCTAGCTTCCTTACCTTAGCATAATGCTTTTATGCTAAGCACATGGATTTTTATGTTAGCACATGACTTTGTCTGGCTTTAGAATCATGGCAATATTGACCCCATAGACTGAGTTGGAAAATATTCTCTTCTGTGTTTTCTGGAAGAATTTGTAAAGGATTGGTATTATTTTTTTGTTAAATGTTTGATGGATTTCACCAGTAAAGCCATCTGACTTTGGCTGGTCGGCCGGCCGGCCGGCCGGCCGGCCTTCCTTCCTTCCTTCCTTCCTTCCTTCCTTCCTCTTTTTCTCTCTTCTTCCTTCCTTCTTTTTCTCTCTCTTCTTTCTTCCTTCTTTCCTCTTTCTCTCTTTCTCCCCTTCCTCCCTCCCTCCCTTCCTTCCTTCCTTCCTTCCTTCCTTCCTTCCTTCCTTCCTTCCTTCCTTCCTTCTTCTTTATGTCCAAGTTAGTTAGCATGTAGTGCAACAGTGATTTCAGGAGTAGATTCCTTAATGCCCTTTTCCCATTTAGCCCATCCCCCCTCCTACATCCCCTCCAGCAACCCTCTGTTTGTTCTCTGTATTTAAGAGTCTTTTATGTTTTGTCCCCCTCCCTGTTTTTATATTATTTTTGCTTCCCTCTTATGTTCATGTTTTGTATCCTAAAGCCCTCATATGAGTGAAGTCATATGGTATTTGTCTTTCTCTGACTCACTAATTTTGCTTAGCATAAATAGATGGAACCCTCTAGTTCCATCCACGGAGTTGCAAATGGCAAGTTTCATTCTTTTTGATTGCTGAGTAATACTCCAGTGTGTGTGTGTGTGTGTGTGTGTGTGTGTGTGTGTGTGTGTGTGTGTATGCCACATCTTCTTTATTTGTTCATCCATTGGTGGACATTTGGGGTCTTTCCATACTTTGGCTATTGTCGATAGTGCTACTATAAACATTGGGGTGTGCCCCTTTGAAACAGCACACCTGTATCCCTTGAATAAATACCTAGTAGTGCAGTTGCTGGGTCGTAGAATAGTTCTATTTTTAAATTTTTGAAGAACCTCCATACTGTTTTCCAGAGTGGCTGCACCAGTTTACGTTCCCATCATCAGTGCAAAAGAGAGCGTCTTTCTCCGCATCTTCACCAACATCTGTTGTTGCTTGAGTTGTTAATGTGAGCCATTCTGACAGGTGTGAGGTGGTATCTCATTGTGGTTTTGATTTGTATTTCCCTGATAATGAGTGATGTTGAGCATGTTTTCATGTGTGGATTGGTCATCTGGATGTCTTCTTTGTAGAAGTGTCTATTCGTGTCTTTTGCCCATTTCTTCACTGGATTATTTGTTTTTTGGGTGTGGAGTTTGATAATTCTCTATAGATTTTGGGTACGATCTGACTTTGGCTTTTCTTAATGGGAGGATTTCTAAGTACTGTTTTAATTTCTTTACTTGGTATAGATCTATTCAGACTTTTTCTTTTCGTTTTTCTTTTTTCTTTCTCTTCCTCCCTTATTCTCCTCACTCTTTCCCTTCTTTTAGTAATTTCAGTCTTCCTAGGAATTAGTCAGTTTCATCTAAGTTGAATATTTCTAGGGTCAAGAGAGATCTTTCCTTTTTCATTTCCTATTGTGGTAGTTTGTCTCTTCTCTTTTTTTCCTTTGGTCAGTGAAGCTCACAGTGTGACATTTTTGTCAATATTTTCCAAAAACCAATCTTGTTTTTATTGACTTTTTTTCTATTGTTTTTCTGATGTCTATTTTAGTGATTCCCATTTTATTTTATTAATATAATTTTTTATTTTTATTTTTATTTTGAGAGACAGAGGGTGAGTGGGGGAGAAGCAGAGAGGAAGGGGGAGAGAGAGAGAGAGATTCCTAACCCTGCTCTGTGTGGTCAGCACAAAGAGCCTGACATGGGTCTCAAACTCATGAAACTGCAAGATCATGACCTGAGCTGAAATCAGGAGTTGGACGCTTGACTGAGCCACCCAGGCTCTGTTGATTTCTGTTTTTGTATTATATCATTTCTTTTACTTACTTTGGGTTTACTTTGCTCTTTTTTGCTAGTTTCTTAAGGTGGGCACTTGGATTATTTGAGAGTTTTCTTCCTTTCTAATATGGGCATTTAAATATATAAACCTGTGTACTGCTTTAATTGCACTAATATGTCGTATTTTTATTTTTATACATTTGAAAACCTTTTTCTTTGTTTCTTTTTGTCTTTTAAGACTGTTTTGTCATTAGGGTAGCTTCTCTGGCTCTCTCATGGTTATTGTTTCTATAGTTTATCTTGTTTCACATTTTTTCTTTCAATCTATTTTATGCCTTTGATTCTAAGGTGTGTTTCTTATAGGCAACGTATAGTTGGATCTTATTTCTCCAATTTGACAATCTTTTCTTAATGTAATTATCAGTATGGTTTGATTTACACCAGCCATTTTGATATTTGATTTCTGTATATATCATAGTCCTTTTTGGTCCCCTCTTCTTGTTTATTGCTTCCTTTTGTGTTAAATAGACATTTTTTTTTGTTACACATTGTAATTCTTTTTTTACTATGCATATTTTTTGCTATGCATATTTTTTATATTTTAGTTGTTACAATATGTATCTTAATTTATTATAAACAACTTCATATTATACTAATTTAGTACCAGTAATATTGAATCTTTGATAGATTAGGTCTCTTTCATCTTGTACACTGTTATTGTGGTATATGTTATGTTTTACATTACAAACCCAACCATATAATCTTACCATTTTTTTGCAGTTATTTTTAAAATCATTTAAGAGATGAAAAGAGGAAGAAATATTTTCATTGAGTCTTTTATATGTACTGATGTAATTACCTAAAATTGTTCCTTATTTCTTTGTGAGAATTTAAATTATTGCCTGCTATCATTGCTTTGTGGCTTGAAGGACTTTTTTTTTTTTTTTGAGTTTGGGGAGGTTTATTAGTTTTCTAGGACTGCCCTAACCAAATATCACAAACTTGAGTGGCTTAAAACAACAGAAATCAAGTCTGACAGTTCTGGAGGCTTAGAAGTCTGAAATCAAGGTGTTGGCAAGACTATGATCTTTCTGAAGGCTCTAGGAAAGAATCTTTCCTTGCTCCTTCCTAGCTTTTGGTGGCTCCTAGGAATTTTGGCATTTCTTTGCTGGTAGCCACATCACTCCAGTGTGTGCAAGTGTTTTCACATGGGGTTCTTAAAGGACTTCTTTAGGTTTTTGTTTTTTGTTTTGTTTTTCTTCTTATTTTTCTTCTTTTTTTCTAACAGCATGTTTACTAGCAACAGTTTTTGTTTATTTGGAAATACCTTTTATTTTGTCCCTGTTTTGTTGGTTAGTTTAGTTGGGGAAAAAAACAAGTCTTAGTTGACACTATTTTTCTCTCAGCACTTTGAATACATCATTCCACTGTATTCTGATTTCCATGACTTCTTTCCTTCTTTTTAAAAAAATTTTTTTTTAATGTTTGTTTATTTTTGAGAGAGAGAGCGAGTGAGCACGGGAGGGGCAGAGAGAAAGGGATATTGAATCTCAATCAGGCTCCAGGTCGGGTCTTAAAGCTGTCACCGCAGAGCCTGATGCAGGGCTCAAACTCAGGAACCACAAGATCATGACCTGAGCTGAAGTGAAGTTGGACGCTTAACCGACAGAGCCACCGAGGTACCCCTGATTTCTGTGATTTCTAATGAGAAGTCAGTTGGTAATCTTTTTGGGGTTTCCTTGTATGTAAGGAGCCCTTTTTTCTTTTTTCTTTTTCTTTTTTTTTTTTTTTTTTTTTTGCTGCTTTCAAGATTTTGTCTTTCTACAATTTGTAGGGCTCATTAGAGCTTCAACTTTCCTAACGTTATCACCTGGTTTTTTGGCTTTAGGAGTAAATTTAGAAAGGAGAATTCCATAGATTTTCATTGTGTTTTAAAAATACTTATATCCTAAACTTATTTTTTATATGTTTGCCTTTTCCTCAAGTTTTCACAACTTTGTAATTCAAGGAATTGGTAGTAGTGTTTTCATTTTTTTTTAATTTCATGTTGTGGCATTATGTACTGTTGTTTTCAGATTTTCCTCCTGCCTCATGAGATTTTATACACATAGACCTATATATTCTTATTTTCCATATATTTGTCAGATAGAAATCCCATGTTTAAAAATAAGGCTTATAGTAATACAAAGTATTGGCTTTTCTTAAGGAATATCTAATTTTGTATTTTCCTCTTGATGAATATTGAATGATAAACTTTAAGGCTATGTAAAAGACAACAGTAGTTTATTTGATACTGAGGCATGTATTAGTCTCTTTAGGAATTTATGTTCATAAATGTTTAGCTCTGGGCTCTGTCATTGTAACAAGTAACATCTAGGACTAGATACCCAATGAGTATCTTAATTTTGCTGTGTTATACTCTTAGAAGTATTACGGTCAGCAATAAGCAGGCATCAGAAAGAAGGAAAGCGGGACAAGGAAAAGAAAAAGACTAAAACTAAAAAAAGACAGCAGGGTAATAAAAATAATAAGATTTCTTAAGCATTGTTTGTTTTGGATAGTTTTCTTGTTAAGCACATGGAAATACTTTGCACATTTGAGAATTACTGACTTCCTATATGCTATTTTTGAGAAACAGCAAGTCATTCATATAATATAAACACAATTATGATTATTTTGCTGGAACTTTTTGTATCTGGGACTTACTTTTTTTTTAATGTTTATTTATTTATTTGGAGAGAGAGAGAGAGAGCGAGCACAAGCAGGGAAGGAGCAGAGAGAGGGAGAGAATCCCAAGCAGGCTCCCCACTGTCAGCATGGAGCCTGATGTGGAATTCTATCTCATGAACTGTGAGATCATGACCTGAGCCAAAATCGAGTTTGATGCTTAACTGAGCAAGCCACCCAGGCACCCCTAGGCTTACTTTTTCAGAAGATAAGTAATGGTGACTTTTTTCACATCAGATTATGACAATATATTTGGAAGATCATAAACAAATTTAAATTGAATGGTGCTAATGCAAATAAATGGTAGACATTCATTCAAAACTTTTTGACTATTTGTAACCTTGATGAGTTATATTCTGCTCTAAAAATGAATGTTATTAAATAGGAATGGACTTTAGGATGCATTTTAAGTCAGTAGAGTGAATTTTGAAATGCCTGTGGTGCTAGATTTCTATATTTGTAGTCATATTAAAAGATACTGTAATTGAATAGTATTTTGTATCATTTAATATACTTGTATATAAATATGCAGTATGAATGAATATTACTAGTCCTAACTCCCCCTTTTTTAACAGCTATTTTCTGTAAGCCCAGCAGGAAACCAGGAGTCAGAGTGAGAATACAAGCTTTCAGATTCTTAGTTCCTTTCTTTTTTCATTTCCAGTGTCTCTTCACTTAAACATGAAAAGTAGGAGAGAAATGGATAAAGACAGAAATGAAAGAAGAAAAAGAATTTGTTATAAAATGTAATGTTAGACCTGAACCAACCATACTGTTAGTGGTAGGCATTCCAAATTGCCCTTGTGTATGCTTAGGTTCTTGAGTGAGGATTATTGATAATGCTATGGCTCTGTAAAATAGTCTTTTTATTTGTGTATTATTGATTTTAGTTTTAGAAGTTAGAGCCATAAATGTAATTGCCTATTTGTGATGCAAAGCCTGTTACCTTGAAATGGTGAAAGAATGTTGCATACTTTTTCACTGCTGTCACCAGTTCTAGCAAAATTCCATTATGTTTTATCAAAGGCTATCAGACTTTCCCCTGTGTTGTATGTAGTAGCAAGTTGCACTTTTCCAGTAAGAGCATTTGAGTTGAGAAAGTAATAGGGACTAATTGTAGCTTCCTATCATTCTGTTCAGTGTTACAGAAAGTGCCATTTTGTTATTGCCTTTTTACAAAAGATAGGCAGGATAGCAGTGTGATTAGGGATAGATAAGGGTTTTAATGTCAGACTGAGTGGGTTCAAATTCTGGCTCTGTGAGTTAATGCTTCTTGGACATAGGTAAATAACCTTATTCATTTGGAATAATAATAAACCTTATTCATTGGAATATACCTTGCAGTGTGGCATTTTTAACAATGAAATGAAAATAAGCTCAGAAGATTTTTTTTATTTATTAAAATAATTTTTAAAAATGTTTTATTTATTTTTGAGAGAGAGAGAGTCCTAGTGGGGGTGGGGCAGATAGAGAGGGAGATGCAGAATCTGAAGAAGGTCTAGGCTGTGAGCTGTCAGCACAGAGCCCGGCATGGGGCTCGAACTCACGAACTGTGAGACCATGACCTGAGCTGAAGTCGGATGCTCAACTGACTGAGCCACCCAGGCGCCCCTCACAGAAGATATTTTGAATGATTTTCTTAGATATTATCAATTATAAAAACAAACTCTTTTCCAGATCTAATTTAGTAGTTCTTCCATAGATTACATAGTAGATGATTTTTTTTTTTTGAAGTGAGGAAGCTGACAATAAGAAAGTAAAGGAGGAGAATGATTCAGTGACTAATTCCAAATATAAGGTAAATCTTAGGACTAGATATAGAATTGCCCAAAATTTTAAGCAGTCTAAAGACAAAGGGAGAATCATCTATTCTAAATTATAAATAGGCTATAGGAAGTAATGGTATACTTCATCAAAAAGTATTAATGACTCTAAGTCACTGAAGGATGACTCAAAGATAATTTCATTTTGCAGATAAGGAACCCTAAAAGTAACTGTATTCTTTATTGATTCACATTTTATATGAATTTCTATTGAGCAGATATAGACTGGTGAATATATTAAAAAAACAAACTTTGGTCTGGCCATCAGTTGGAATTATTGGAAGCAGAAATCAAGAATTCAGATTGTTTGGGTGCTTGGGTGGCTCAGTTGGTTGTGCATCCAGCATTTGGCTTTGGCTCAAGTCATGATCCCAGAGTCATGGGATTGAGCCCTGCATTGGGCTCTGTGCTGAGTGTGGAACCTGCTTGGGATTCTCTCTCTCTCCCTCTGCCCCTCTCCCCTGCTGCCACGCTCTTTCTCTTAAAAAAAAAAAAAAAAGAAAAAAGACAGAGTAAGTCATCAGGTCAAAGCCTTAGATCAACTCATAGTGAAGAAACAATCTGGTGTTTTCTTTACTAAAATAACTGTAGATTAAGAAGCTTCCTAAGTATTTATGAATTTGTGTTTTCTTTTTTTTTTAATGTTTTTATTTATTTTTGAGACAGAGCATGAGCAGGGGAGGGGCACAGAGAGGGAGACACAGAATCGGAAGCAGGCTCCAGGCTCTGAGCTGTTGGCATAGAGCCTGATGTGGGGTTTGAACTCATGAATTATGAGATCATGACCTGATCTGAAGTTGGATGCTTAACCAACTGAGTCACCTAGGCGTCCCTTGAAGATTTTTTTTTTTAAAGTTTATTTATTTATTTTGAGAGAGCATGAGTTGCGGCGGGGGGGGGGGGGGTGGATAGATTACTATTAATATGGTGATAGATGTCAATTCATTTTTCTCAGAACATAATCTTTCTTCAGTAAGAATCATGTATTCTTGAAAGTCTGAGACAAAGAAACTGAAGAGAAGAAAAGTTCTAATTTAACTTTTATAAAAAATATTAATATTAATATATGTGTAGAATTTTATCTTTGTCCTTTATATTTCATCTCTCCATTTATTTAGGTGTGTACTTTTATGCATTTGTTTGGGTCCAGAGGCATATTTATAGACTATTTTATTGCTTTGTCCTATCTTTGTACATGTGAGGTGTTTAGCCATTGACAGGGATATTGAAGCAGGGATTAAAAAATCCAGTGACTGCTAAGACTGGATGTGATCTTTAACATCCTGTCTACTTCTGAGATTCTCTGAATTTCATTTATAGACACTTATGTTTTGCTCAGGGTTTCTATCTTCCCTTCCCAGTCCTTATCATGGTACTCCAGTGGAGTCTTGGGGAAAAAGTTAATGCTTGTTCAGAATCTGTTATTTTATGTAGGAAAATATGAAGATGAAAAAATTTGGCCCAGGTAATTTGTTGACACTTATTAAAAATACAAAAACAGTAAGCAAGATATAAAATGATGAGTGAATATTTCTTAGCCCATGACTTTAACCGGCAACTGCTGTTTTGTATTTTGTTCCAGAAAAAAAAGTTTTACAAGTGTTCTTTTTAAAAGCAATAATAATCTAATAAAAACCAGATGTCCACTAAGCAAAATCATGCAATGCAATTTCTTTCCTCCTAACACCTTAGTGATATCAGGAAGTTTTGATTGCAGTGAGATGCAGGTTGGTGACTTCAGATCAGGGGAGCACATTAGGAGTAAGTTCAAGTGGAGTGTTTCCAATTAGGAGCTTAGTATTACAGTGTTGCGGGCACATATAATACCTGGGAGAAGCACTGGGTTCTGGGTAAGAGTGCAAAAGGCAGAATGGGAGAAGTTAAATTTCAGTGATTTAGAATTTGTGCCTAAGGCCAGGATTGCTCCCAGAAAAGATGAAATAAACTTTTCTTTGTTTTCTCTCTTAAATTTCTCCCAAGGCTCAAGACTGAATTTATAATTAGATGTGATAATTAATGTGTTTTATGTATTATTAGTTTAGGTTTTGTTGTTTTTTTTTAACCATCATTCACAACTTTGTTTTTGTAGGAAGATGTTTTGAATTCTAACTTCTAGGCCAACTTTTGTTGGATTACCATTCATGTGTTGATGATTGCCTGTGGTGATTTTATGTGGTAATAGTGACTAAGAGATGGTGCCAAATAGTCCTCATCTTCATGAAGATGATGATACAGTAGTAGTAGAAATAATAATTGGTAGCATTTTGTAGACCCTTGACTCTCTGTCCTTTAAATACATTTTATTTGATCCTTTAAAATAATTTTACAGATGAAACTTGCTTAAGGTAGAGCTGGGATTGGACTCTTTAGACTCCAAAGCCCATGTATTTAACATTGGTTTTTATAAGGGGGCACATGATACGGGGAATTTAAAACAATAGGGTGTTAATAGGCAGATAGCATGTGTGCTTGCATTCTTTTCTAGAAAAATGAGATATAGATGGGAAAGCTGTTATAGCATAAAGAACCACAATAAATGGAGACTGGAATTGTTCTTACAGCTGCTTTAAGTTATTTGGACATTAAACTGGGTTAACCTGCTTGATATTGCCACTATGGGTTCTTTGGATGTTACTTTTAATTACAATTTTGACTTAATCAGGAGTAGTTTTGGAGGGGCGCCTGGGTGGTTCAGTCAGTTGAGCATCCCAACTCTTGATTTCAGCTCAGGTCATGATCTCACAGTTTGTGGGATCAAGCCCCCTGTCAGTTTCACAATGACAGTGTGAAGCCTGGTTGGGATTCTCTCTCTCCTCTCATTCTGCCCCTCCCCACCCCCTGCTCTTTCTCTTTTTTCTCTCTCAAAATAAATAAACATTTTAAAAAATGAGGAGTTTTGGATATTATGGAAACTGTGAAGCCCCACATGCATTTCAAAATGAGTTAGAGAGCTTAGGCATTTAAGAAATACCACCAGTGTTGACATAGTATTAGAACATTGTGTAAAATCAGGTCTTGAGACATTTTTTACATATTTGATTCATCTTTTGTAGTTATTTATATTGATTTTTATGTGGCCTCATGTGGTGTAGATTAATACAATGAATTAAACTGGTTAGTAATTTTCTTGCATGCTAATATATCTATTTAAAGATGTAATGCTTGCAGTAACACTTAAAATTTAATATAATTCATCTTTTTCTGAAAGATTATATATTTTGAGAAAAAATGTTTTGTTTCAGTGATGAATAAAAAAATGTCCCAACTCATAAACTTCTACTTGTCTGCCCTAGACAAGGAGAGAAAGTATTAGGGTTATAAACTGTTTGAAACATCTTTTCTTAGAACTGCAACAACACGAATATGTTGCTTAAAATGTTAAACTTTAGTGAAAGAAATTCTTATTTAACTCTTCAGTTATGTTGCCTTTACAAAATAAATTTGGTTACATCTCTGAACATGTCTGTTTCTCTCACTGTCAAACCCCTTATTCCTACAAATGTATCAGATTTTTTTCACCATTAAAAAATCAGTTCAGTAGTCAATTAAAAAATTTAATTTTAGGGGCACCTAGGTGGCTCAGTCCATCGAGTGTCTGACTTCTGCTCAAGTGATGATCTCATGGTCCGTGGGTTTGAGCCCCGCATTGGGCCCTGTGCTGAATGCTTGCTCGGAGCCTGGAACCTGCTTCAGATTTTGTGTCTACTCTCTCTGCCCCTCCTCCACTCATGCTCTGTCTCATTCTGTCTCTCAAAAATAAATAAATGTAAATTAAAAAAATTTTTTTAATTAATTTTATTTTTTAATTAATTTTTTTATTCCAGTAAAATACACATAATATTTACCTTTTAAACCATTTTTAAGTGTACAGTTCAGTGGTATTAAATACATTAATATTGTGGTGCAACAATCACCACCATCAGTCTCTATAACTCTTCCTTCTGTAAAACTGAAACTTTATGCCCATTAAATGGTACTCCTGCCTCCTCTATAGGTGTAACAGACTTTTTTTAAAAATTGTTTTTATGCTTACTAGTAATGAAAAAATGAAAATTCAGAGCAAGGAAATATTCACCTGAATCGACATATTTTAGTTTCCTTTATGTTAAGCAATTAGCTGATAAGCTAGTTTGAACCTGACTTCCAGGATAGAATACTTTTGAAGTTATATTAATTTCTTTGTTTTCAACAAGGGCAGTCTTGATGATAGATCAATTAGCAAGTCCTGAAGAATTAATGTAAATGGTGTGGTAATTCCTGTTATAAGAGATACTTCTTAGAACTCATGAAACTCCTCCTTCCCCCAGGGTATCACATCTACTGTTGAATTGAGGAAGTAGCCTGGCAGAGTCCTGTGTATCTGAGCTCAGTTCAGAATTGTTTAGAATGGGAAGTGTTTTTAAAGCACTATGGAAAGCTACTTAAAATTGAACTTTGAAATAAAGAAAATGCAAAACAGTGTAAAAGTAAAGGTTAATGTTTTCTCTCAAATGTTTTTAGAAGATCTATGAGAGTACTACACTTTTTAACCTGTTTTCTTAAAGTATAGATCATTGAAGACATATTTATTACTTAATTGCATTGACTTTGCTAAAACAGCAAGGCAGGTAATTATCTTTAGGTCTGAGTATTAGAAGTATTTTTTTTTTAACATTTATTTATTTTTGAGACAGAGAGAGACAGAGCACGAACGGGGGAGGGTCAGAGAGAGAGGGAGAAACAGAATCCGAAACAGGCTCCAGGCTCTGAGCTGTCAGCACAGAGCCCGATGCGGGGGCTTGAACTCACGGGCTGCGAGATCATGACCTGAGCTGAAGTCGGACGCTTAACCGACTGAGCCACCCAGGCGCTCCAGAAGTATTATTTTTGAATAATATTAAGAGACTAAATTTAATATCTCTTAGTACATATGCTTTGTGTGTTGTTGGCTTTTTCCTAACGTAAAATGAATCTCAATATGCCGTATGATTGATGACAAATAAGAAACTCTGCAATTAAGAGAAGATCTGTTTATTTAAGAACTCTCAAAGGCTGTAAAAGATTATACTTGGCTATATGTGAAGGATAAATGTTGTGCAATAATGCCCCTGAGTTCCCCTTTTATAATAAATCTCAGCTGTGTGTTCAGCATAAGGGCTCAGTGCCAAAAAGAACAGGTTCAACTTGTCTGTGAGGATTTGCACCACAGTAAAGTGCACAACTGCTTTTGTAGAGGTCACTGTAGAGGTCACAGGCATGTACAGTTGAATGAAAGCAACTTTAAAAACATAGTAGAACAGATAGTGTTAAGATTCAAGAATCAGTGTTAATTTAAAACATTAAAAGGGGAGAAAATCATAAGAATCCTTACGTACATTTTTCACTTTATACGTTTTCAAATGGATTTCAAACAATTTCTTTGGCACCTACCTTGGGCCAGCATATTTTAAAAGAACTTCATGAACACTTTAATAGTAATTGTCCAGACTTGGAAACGTTAAGTATTTTAATGTTTGTTAATGTCTGAGCAGTGCTCTGAACAGAGTTCATATAATAAAGGTAGGATATGACCATAGTAGAATGAAGTGTGTGTGTGTGTGTGTGTGTGTGTGTGTGTGTGTGTATGTATTGGGGGTGGGCGCAGAGGAGTGTGGGTAAATTCTAATGAAAATACAGATGTGATCTAAAGGAGAATGCTTCCAAGGGTTGTATTTCTCCTCAGCTTATTATTGAGAGATTTAAAATTAACAACAACAACAACAACAACAACAAAGAAAATGCTGTCTTATATGACTCATTCCCTCCAGATATCTCACAAATACTTTCATATATTTGTGGTAAGTAGAAATAACTTAGAAATAGCAGAAATAGCAGGGAGAGAGACTATAGGACCCATGACTCCAGCTGGTGCAAGTTTTGAGTTTAGTATAATGAACACCGGAAAATGATAAAACTAAGTAATTACATAGATGCAGAGCTTACCTAGAATTGTGTTTTACCCAGAGTTGTATTTGGTCATAGAGTGGCTGTTTCTTTTTTTTCTTTTCCTTTTTCTTTCTCTTTTTTTATTTAAATGTGATGAAAATGGCAGGCAGCCATTGTTTTCAGTATTGAGATTAATTAGTAATCTGTTGGAATATGCTTCAGCAAATGCAGCTGATTGGCAGTAGCACCTGTCTCAGCAACTGGTAGAATGTTCGTGCTTTCATCAAGCCTGTAATTTCCAGAAGGGCTTCAAAGCTGTGTTCATTAAAGTCTCCCATACTAATCACTTTCTTTGTCCTCTGGGGCACTTTTACTAAATGTACCTTTCTATTTTTATTTATTTATGTATGTATTTATGTATGAAGGTTATAAAATAAAGTTAATTTTTTAAATTTAAAAACTAAAATGATGTGATAGTCTGTGTACTATTATATTTGTGGAACCATCATTTATGCTTAGTGAACACATAATGTTCCCAGGTGAAAAATTTACAAATATTGTGATTTCTGTGCATTGCTTTTGTAATTCATATCATAAACATAAAACATATCTGCCAATTATGAAAAATTGTGTGTTAAAATATAGTAAAAGTGTGATTTAAAGGATGGATTATTATAGTCAGCTTTCTAGGAAGGTAGTTTATTTCTACATTGTTAGGAAGTATTCTTTCTAGTTGAAATAGTCTTTCTGGTTCACATTTCAAAATATATTTAATTTACATGGATTTATAGACAAGGCACCAATTTGTATTGTTGTTTGAGAAAGGTAGTATTTTTGCTTGTTATGAAAAGAAGTATGAAATGCTGAGAGAGTATTGAAAAAGGATGAAGAAAAAGCTAAAAAAATATGAAGCACATATTTCAGCACAGGTGAAAGTTATGTCATTCTAAATGTATTATGGAAAAGGTGAACATGAATATTTTCCAAAAGTAAAGTTATATGTTTTAATGAACTACGGTAACTTTCATTTAAAAAGCACCTATATACTGGGGCATCTGGGTGGCTCAGTCGGTTAAGGGTCTGATTTCAGCTCAGGTCATGATCTCATGGTTTGTGTGTTCAAGCCCTGAGTCGGGCTCTGTGCTGACAGCTCAGAGCCTGGACCCTGCTTTGGATTCTTTGTCTCCCTCTCTGCCCCTCCCCTGCTTGCAGTCTGCCTCTCTTTCTCTCAAAAATAAATAAACATTAAAAAAAATTTTAAAAAGCATCTATATGCCAATATTTTTAAAAAAATGAGCACTTCCTAATTTATGTTTCATAAATATAAAGACATATTGTTAACTGCTTGAAAGTAGAATCAGTTCTGGTGGTGTATCCTTTCTATCATGTCTTCACAGTGCCTAACATCCACTAAATGTTTGGATAAATAACTGAATTTTCATATTGTAGTCCTGCAGTAGAAGAGTGCTTGGTGGATTCTGGCAGTATAGAGTTTAAAATCTGGGTAGCTTACTTGGCCTCCGGAAACATCAGTTTCTTTTCCTGTAAATAGGCATAATAAAACTTATTTCAAATGTATATGGAGTGCCCAACCCAGTGCATGGCATATGGTAGATGTTTAGTAACTATTTCTGTGTCCTTTGCATGGAACCCCGCTGCTAATAATCACATTCCATATCTGTGTGACTTTAGTAAAAAGGCAAAACTGCAAGTGAAAAGGGAATCACAGAATCCTAAACATTCTATTCTATTCTATTCTATTCTGCATTTAGAAGGTAGAGGTACAGGTGCCTGGCTGGATCACCTGGTGGAGCATGTGACTGCTGGTTGGTTCAAGCCCCACGTTGGTTGTGGCGATTGCTTAAAAAAAAAAAAATATATATATATATATATATGTATATATATATACATATATATATTTATATTTATATTTATTTTTTAAAGAATGTAGATCTAATTGCATGGTGGTTTTTGTGAAGGTAGCGATGGTGCTGGTGATGGTAGTAGTGGTGTGTATTTGAGGAAGGTAGATTGGGGTGGTTAGGGTATTCACAGCATTTGTTATTTCCTTTTAGAACAGAAGGAAGCATAAAGTCAGTTCCAGCTTGGCTAAGTCTTTTACTTATTTTCCACAATGGGAATGGCACAGTAACTATTCATTCTGTAGTTAAATGCCCTCACATAGCACCAGATTTGTAATGTGGTTTTTGGGGAGCATGACTTGGAGTAGGGGATTGGAGTGAGTGGGATGGCCTGGGTCACTACAAAACATTTGTTCATTCGTGAAGCAAGCATTCCTAATATGTACCAAGCACTCTACTAGGCACAGAAGGTTTAGTTCTAGATAAAATATGATCTTTTGAATTATTCAGTCTCTATTTTGGTATAAAGAAGCTTTCTGCTACCTTTTCACTAAAAAATATTTCTGCTTCAGAAGACTAATAATGGTACTATGCGATACTTTTTGTTTTACTAATATAATAATACTAATATTTGTAGAGAACTCTAAGCAACTTTCTTCTTTTATTACATTCAGAAAATGTAGACTTACGTGTAAGTTGTCATTATTATTGGTTACTTAAAAGTTCACCTAAAGTGCCAAGATAAGATTTCTTTCTGGAAACTATTTTTGTAATTACTAAAAGTAAATGAACTAAAATGCTATATGCCTGAAAAGTTTTAAAAATTTCTGGCAAATTCTGTTTTTCTTAAAATTAATGCAGACTCTTTTAAGGAGGCAGGTTTTGTCTCACCAAATAGTCTCCTTGATGTTTTTCTTTTCTGATCTTTTTATAGAAACAGATATGATTTGCTGGACACTCTGTCCTCTTGGCAATGAATGGTAGTTCAGTAGCAAGACAAGCATCAGAGAAAGAATGTAAAAATAATACTTTTCAACACTGCCTCATTTATCAGTGGCTAAGGAAAAAAAAAACCTGGAACCACAAAAATAAAACAAAATAAAGTCTCTTCCTTAGACCCTACTTTGTTTTTTAAGCTACCACCATATCTATTTTCATTTTATCTTATGATTTGATGAAAATAATAATCATGTTTCCTCAATGTTTCAACTTCTTCAATCCTCATTCTTTCCTCTATCATTTATATTCTGGCTCCTACTTTTGCTACTGTCCTGAAGCTGCTCTTGGTATTGAAATTCCCTTCACTAGAAATGTTCTTTCTTCCCTTCCATTTCAGCCCCATTTGGCCTTCATAGCCCATCTCAAATGTCATTTTTTCTCCATGAATTCAATTGAATGAACATTTAAATACTTGTCATGTTCAGCCAAGTCGTATCATATCATATCATACGTACATTTAACTTATTTGAATTCAACTGAAGTTGAAAACAACACAAAACTGGGAGAAAAATAGCAAATAATTCTTCTTTCTTCAGTAAAAAAAAAAAAAAAAAAAAAAAAAATTAAAACAACATGGTTGCCAAAAGCAAGCCAACTGCTTTTTCTGGTTTTCCATAGAATACATAGTAATCTATTCCAGTGCTGGAGGATTATATACAGCGATTACAATATGAATACAGTAATGGATAGTTTACTTTATGGACTACTTAAAGGATTTTTTGAGAGGTTATTTTGACCAGCTTTTGCCTTGATTCTGCTGTTAGAACCTAATCCCTGTGCAAGATGTGACTTCACTGTTAACAGCTTCGTTGAACTTAGTTACACCACTTAGTACCCTTCTAGATGACACATTTGGACCTCTTGGATGTTTTAGGTATAGAACTATCTGAGGCAGAGATGACTAGCTTAGTTCCTTTCCTGCCTTTATCTTTGCATTTTTCAGGAGATAAATTTGTATGAATGTAGTTATAGTCAAAACAGATTAAAGCATAGGGAGAAAATACTATATTCCTTTTGTATTTCATGTTCATCTATATAGCTTGAGATCCTTGACTTTCTGAAAACTAATGACATATATCCACGAGTATATTGCTGAACTTAGTTTCTATATAAGCCATAGTAGTTCTACACCAATACAAAGGAGTTTATAGAAATGCTTTTTAAAAAATACGCAGAGCTTGGTTGTAATTATATTTGAGATGCTTTAATGGCATCAATCTTTTTTATAGATATTATTTCCTAATTTTCTCCCATTTTAAATTTCTAATATGTTACATTTTATTTTTAAACTTCTTTCTCAATGAATAGTTTATAGTTGTGTAACAATAAGACACAAAGGTACAATAACAAATACACAAATGTATTTGTGTAACAGTAACAATTCAAAAATAGAATTGGTATATTATTATTATTATTATTATTATTTGTTAATGTTCATTTATTTATTTTGAGAGAGAGTGTAGGGGAGGGGCAGAGAGAGAGAGGGAGAGAGGGAGAGGGAGAGAGAGAGAGACAGAGAGAGAGAGAGAGAATCCCAAGCAGGCTCTGTGTTGTCAGTGCAAAGCCTGATGTGGGACTTGAACTCAGGAACCATGAGATCATGACCTGAGCTGAAATCAAGAGTCGTATGCTTAACTGACTGAGCCACCCAGGCGCCTGTAGAATTTACATATTATTAAAGGACGTTTTTCTGTGTGGTAATTTGAACACTAAGTACTGTATGTTGTAGTGAGGGGATTGCAGATGACTTTAGTTAACAAAGCCTTAAAGTAATTCCACTGTAGTGAACAGATTGTGATGAAGTTTCCAGAGCCAGTGTGACAGAAATTGTTTTGGAGACTTGGCTTCGCCAAGTAAGGATGTAACTTTTTTAGGACCATTTGCTTTCCAGTGATGAACAAGAAGCTTAAGCCTAGCTAGATATAGAAATTCTTCTTTAATGTTTTAAAGCATGTCTTACATATTTGAAAGGAACTGATCATCACTAAAGAACTAAAAAACAATGGTGTTATTCCTAGTGTATTCAGGATGAAACTTCTTTCATACTCTGGAAAAGCCTGCTTTTTTTGAGAAGGAAAATTTTGGGAAAAAAATGCTAATTTAACTACTAGGCACCATACTTTAAAAGACAAGGAATGCTCAGACAGGCTGATTTGTGGGAATAATCCAGCATTAGAATGCTTAAAAGAGCAAACCATAATAATTTTTAGAAAAAGTTATGTTCTGCTCATTACAAAGCATGCATTCAGAAAGGGATTGTAGTCTCCTGATTCTAGTAGAGACTTGAGAATTGGGATTCATGCTTGTTTTTTTCCACTGGCTGTTTCTCTGGTATATTTAGAATCAAATTATTTTACATTAAATTTGGGGAAAATTCTTTTTATTTTTATGATACATTATGAGGTAGTGGTTTATTTCCACTTAGTGGTTATGAAATCATAGCAGGTTAGACCTGGAAGAACATCTAGTCCACCCCCAGTTCACCCCCTCACCCCACCCCATCCCATTTTAGATTATGACAATGAAACTGAAAGAAGTTGCATCACCTCAGTTCATTTTAGTTTGGAGGCAGTCCCCCCATATATATTTATATATGAATATATAATTATTTCTTACCATGCAGGGTCTTGTTCCTTATTGGCCTTAATACTGTTTATTGTAAATTTTGAAAGAAATTAGAGAAAGACATATCTATGGGGGAAAATGAATTGTACTTACCATGAAATTATGTGCTACCAGGAAGTTATTACTGTGCAGCTGTTGTGGTGATGACAAGCTAATATCACCCTAGAGTGATCAGAGCAGCATAGTATAAAAATTGCTCTGCTTGCTACTCAAAAAAATGAAAAGCAACTGAATTACCAAAAAAATATTATTAGAAGGAGCAGCTTGAAAGCAGTGCCAGGCATATTCTTTAAGTATTCTCTATGCCATTATAAAATTCTGTGAGTACACACCCACCCACCACATAATTAAAAAATAGATCTACCTCCATATACAAATGCATATGTATATATACACAAATGGAAAACATATGCACATATGTGCACATACATATTTAAGTTATTAGGACATTTACCAACATAGAAACAGAATTTCAGAAAAAAAATGATTTTCTGGGAAGTCTCCTACAGATATTTTCTCTAGAAATTATAACCAGAATTGTAGTGGTTTAATGCTCTGAGAATACTGAAATATTCTGGTTTTAATTCTCTTGAGCAGTGTGACACATTCTATAGGATTTGATAAATTTAGTATGTGAAAGGACTCAGTTTATGAAAACAAACATCACTGTCATTGTATTCTTTTTTTCTTTGTGGTTTTTTTTTGTTTTTGTTTTTGTTTTTTTTTTGCATTTAGATGATTCAGAGACTTAAAAGTAGAAGGCAGAATCTCATTGAAAAGTTACTAGAATGTAAGCTACCTGAGTGCAGGACTTACATCTGTTTTGTTTACTGCTGTACTTTTTAATTTTGGACATATAATTAGTATTCAGTATTTGTTATGTGAATGAATGATGATTGCAACAGGATACGACAATAACCTCTGAAATTTTGTTAAAATGAGTTCTTAAGTGGCTAGAAGGTACATTTCCAGCCTAGGGATAAAAAGCATCCACAACCTCTAGAATGAGTACGTGAAAGAAAACAATATTAAGGTGTGGAAAGGTAGAGATGTATTGCTTATGTAACTTCATAGTATATGTGATTAACAAAATTTCAATTGTTTATGCTTAGTGAGAGCATTCTTAAATTTATAGAATATGGACACCTGACTTCTCTTAGTTTTCCTAGTGTTCATACTACTATACCATATGACTGTTCACATGCCCTTTTATTCATTCATTCAACAAAATATTGAGTAGCTCTTTGTTGCCATGCTGTGTGCTGTAGACATGGCAGTGAACATAGGCCCTTATGGTCTAACGGGGGAGACAGATGTTAAACAGCTAATTATTCAGAGTTTATCAAGCTTACTGGGTTTATTAGCAAATATGGTGAAGATGAGGCTAGCCTGGCAAGTAAGTCATTTAAGCAAGACAGAAAAATTAAGAGAGTTCTTAAAATTGTGTTAAAGGCTTTTCAGAATCATTTAACCTATCATACTAAATTGCTAATACTTAATGAATACCTATTATATGGTACTTAGCAGAGAATTGTATATTGGTTTATATGAAAGGGTATTCTCATTTTTAGTATTTTTTAAAGTTTCTATTTTAATTCCAGTTAACATCCAGTGTTATATTAGTTTCAGGTGTATGATATAGTGAGTTAACAATTCCACGCATCATGACAAGCGCACTCCTATGTTTTTTAGTATTTTTATTATTGCTTATTTCAGGAACCTATATACTAATGATTACTGATGAACTATGTCTGTTGCTGTTATTTTTCTTAGAAAATAATATATTTTCTTTAGTGATGTTATTCTAAATGGTTGCTGCATTGTAAAAGTGTGTGTGTGTGTGTCTCTTTTAACATAATGACCAGAAGTTCCTTAAAGTAAAAATTATTTTCAGAGTTAATTTCGTTTCTTTTTGAATGGATTCCAGAAATCTAGAGCATAGTAACTTTTTATTTGGAATGAAATCCTGATTTTGGAGTTAGCACAAAAGGTAGTCTATACTTTTCCTTTATTTTAGGAGAAAGCGTAATGATAATATTTGTAATGTATAGATGATCTAACAGTTAAGTTTTAGTAAAGTGTAAACTATTTTCATAATAGACTTGAAATTTGCTAAGTAAGAAAAGTTAAAGAATATACTTCAAATTAATACTTAAGTTACAGCCATGTATAATTACCTTGGTCAGCATCGCTTTTCAAATGTTTGTATATTTTTCTGAATGGGAATAAGCTGAATTTTTGAAAATCGTTCCATGTGTGCTTATATTTTTGGCAAATGATTGAAATATGATATAGGGCTCTCAGGTATATCTTAGAAGAGAAACAGGGGCTCCATTTTGTTATTCTAGGGGAGTAAAAACATTACTTATGCTATTGAATGTAGATTTGCATGGGTTTTCCCCCCTGAGTATAGTGGATGTTACCTTAGGTTATATAATTCACTGTGGCTCTTCTCACTACATTTTTACCCTCCATGCCTCATTTATTTATTATTTATATGACAACAACAACAAAAGTTGGAAAGGCCCCAGTTTCGTGTTGTACACTTGAAAGTCAGCAAAATGTACTTGATTACTTAATGTGGGTGTTTTTCAAGACATTTGCCTCCCCCAAATCTTATTTATTCTCATGACTTGTCCATCGCTTTGATGAGAAAGATAGCAGAATTTCTCTTGGGTTTGTTTTGTATTTTTAGCTGCCTTTACTGATACTTTCTACTTGGATATTTCATAGTCAACAATGTTGAACTGATTTGAACCACCATCTTTTTTTCTTATTGAGAGAGAGCATGAGTGGGGGAGGAGCAGAGGGAGGGAGAATTTTAAGCAGGTTTCATGCCCTGTGTGGAGCCCGATCATGAGGTCTCATGCCAGTGAGATCAACAGTGAGATGCTTAATGGAATGAGCCACCCAGGTGCCCCCCACCAGTGATTCATTTTAAATGTACAGTTCAACTGATTTTTGTATTTATTTGCAGTTATTCTAAATTCACACTCGTAGTCGCCCTCAGTCATTAATCTACTTTCTGTAGATTTTTACCAGTTTCTGTAGTTTTACCTTTTTTGGACATTTCATGTAAGTAGAATTGTACAACATGTAGTCATTTGCCTGGTTTCTTTCACTTAGCTTAATGTTTTTGAAGTTCATTTATGTTGCAGCATGTATCAATATTTTATTCTTTTTTGTTGCTGAATACCATTCAGCATATTTTATTAATATTGTGAGTTAATTTTTATATCCTATGAATGTACCTCATTTTCTAACTCATTCACCAGTTTATGGACATGTAGATTATTTCCACTATTTGGCTACTATGAATAATGATGCTAGGAATATCTTGTGTCTTTGTGTGGTCATATGTTTTCATTTCTCTTGACTGGATACCTAATATTATTACCTATTAGTATTACTAATACTAAGTCAAAGTACATTATTTGTAAACTGAAGAAAAAATGCTAAACTCACTTCCAAAGGGGTGGCACCACTATACACTCTCCTTAGCAATGTGTGAAAGGATCCGGTTTCTTCACATCCTCAGTAAAACTTTTTATTATCTATCCTTTCGATTATAGCAAATCTAGTAACTATGAAGTAGTATTTCATTGTGGTTGTAATTTGCATTTTTCTTAAAGATTAATGATGTTGACCATCTTTTCACGTACGTATTAGCCATTTGTGTATCTTCTTTGATGAAATGTCCATTAATTCAGATGTGATATATCACTGGAACTTCATGTAGTTTGATTTCCTTAATCTGATAATTTAGAGTCATATCATAACTGTTTTGGTGGAAATATCACGTTCAATTACCATTTTGCATCCAAACTTTTCGAGACTTTTTTGCCTCCAGTCACTTAAAAAAAACCCCAACACTTTCCTTGTAGGACTTGCTAAGACATTTTCTCTGTTGGTGACTTAATTTTAATTTTAATTTTAATTTTAATTATGTCCATGATTTGTCCTGTAAATTCTTCCAGCTTTAGATCTGAGAAACTTGGCATCTATCTCACACCAAGTATTTTTGGGGAAAGATTGATTGAACATTACAAGGTTAAGTTGTGTATCATTTATGAATTTTGTTTTATCATTCTCATGGTAAACAGAATTATCACAGAGTAACATTTATTGTTCTCTAAATCGCATAATTAAAAAGAATCCTCTTTGACCCTGTGTTATTTTGACCATATTTCAGTTATTAGGATTTGTAGTAAAATTTATTTTTAACTATCTAGGATTTACTTATTAATATCAAACTTTTAAATTGAGCAACCATGATTATATTGTCTAAAAATAAGATATTGAAAGGTAGTGTTGTATGGTAGAACCCACATGAGATAGGAATTAGTAGATTTGACTCTTACTGTGTGACTTTAGGAAAATTTATATTTTAGCTTTTTTATTCATAAAATAAGTAAGTTAGGGGAAAAGAACATAGGCTTTAGAATCTGACAGGATTGGCTTCTGATACTCAATCTGTCATTAATACTGTGTGACCTTGCTAAGTCACATATCTAAACCCCTGTTTCTTATCTGTAAAGTAGGAATAATAGTATTTATCTCCTAGAACTGTTGTGAATACTAATGAAATAGTGCATTAAAAAAAAGCCCTTATGGGCACCTGGATGGCTAAGTGGCCAACTTGGACTCAGGTCATGATCTTGCTGTTTGAAGTTGAAGCCACACGTCCAGCTCTGTGCTGACAGCTCAGAGCCTGGAACATGCTTTAGATTCTGGGTTTCCGTCTCTCTCTCTGCCCTTCCCATACTCCCTCTCTGTCTCTCTCTCTTGCTCTTTCAAATATAAATAAACATTAAAAAGCTAAAAACAAAACAAAACCCTTAGGCCAGTGCCTGGCACCAAGTAAATGATGTTAACTGTTAATATTACCAGTTGATCTTTCATGTGCCTACCAACTTGCAGAGAAGATTTTAGATTATATGATTTCATAACTTTAGTAACTTGGGCTTTATTGCTGGTATTTAGTGAATGATTAAGTCTGTTTCCTACTGTAATGACTTAAGAGAGCCTGTCTCTTTTGAATATTATTTTTTTCTGGAAAGTGTTCTAGCTCTTGAAAATACCCATTCTGTATCATCTTTTCTGGGCATTACACTGATTTATAAAATGAAAATGGGAGTAATAAAGTAATCTGCGTTACTATGTTAGTGGAACTATAATAGGTTCCTTCTTTAATTCTTACAGTTTTTCTTTTTCTTTCTTTTTTTTTTTTCCTTCCTAACCTAACAGTGTGACGTTAATACTGGACTTTTTGTATCAGATGGCAGGAGAATTTAGTACTTGGCAGGTTATGAAGAAGACACTTTGAAACAGGAATGTCAAAATGCCACTTAAAATGTTCCACTTGGGCAATCCTCTTCTTAACCTGTGTAACCCCCTGTACTTAGATTCATTATTCAGAGATTGGATTACTGTGAGATAGTATAAGATTTCGCTTGACAGTTTCATGTTTATTTAGAAAGGCTCTGAAACATATGGAGGTTAAGGGTTAAAATAATGTTAACAAAGTTTTCTAGGTATTTCACTTCTTTTTTTCCTGTGTATTATTCTAGCCACGTAAATGAGTAAATCAGAATATCTAAAACGCATTTTTAAAAATTATGGTAAAATATGCACGACATAAACTTTACCATTTTAACTCCTTTTAAGTATATGGTTATTGATATTAAGTACATTCATATTGTAGTGCATCCATCTCCAGACTTTTTCAATCTTCTCCAACTAAAACTTCTGTACCTATTAAATACTAACATCCTGTCTCCTTCCTGCCTCACCCTAACTTCTGGCAGCCACCATTCTACTTTCTGTCTCTATGAATTTGACTACTCTAGGAATCTCAGGTAATTAGAATCATACAGTGTTTGTCCTTTTGTAACTGGCTTCTTTCTTCTTCTTCTTCTTCTTCTTCTTCTTCTTCTTCTTCTTCTTCTCCTTCTCCTTCTCCTTCTCCTTCTCCTTCTCCTTCTCCTTCTCCTTCTCCTTCTCCTTCTTCTTCTTTTCTAGTTTATTTTTTTTAATTTTTTTTAACATTTATTTATTTTTGAGACAGAGAGAGACAGAGCATGAACAGGGGAGGGGCAGAGAGAGAGGGAGACACAGAATCGGAAGCAGGCTCCAGGCTCTGAGCCATCAGCCCAGAGCCTGACGTGGGGCTCGAACTCACGGACCGCGAGATCGTGACCTGGCTGAAGTCAGACGCTCAACCGACTGAGCCACCCAGGCACCCCTTTTCTAGTTTATTTTTATTTATTTTGAAAGACAGGGAACAAGCAAGGGAGGGGCAAAGAGAGAGGGAGACAGAATCCCAAGCAGGCTCCATGCTATCAGCACAGAGCCTGATGTGGGGCTCGAACTCCCAAACTGTGAGATCATGACCTGAGCTGAAAGTCAAGAGTTGGATGTTTGACTGAGCCACGTAAGCGCCCCTGTAGCTGGCTTATTTTACTTAGCATAATGTTTTTAAGATTCATTCACGTTTTAACATGTGTCAACGTTTTTAACTTTTTAAGGCTGAATAATATTCCATTGTGTGTATATGCTACATTCCGTTTATTTATTCATCCATCAATGAACACGTGGGTTGCTCCTACCTTTTGGCTATTGTCAATAATCATGCCATGAACATTGGTGTACAAATATTTGTTCGAGTTCCTGCTTTCACTGCTTTTGCGTATATAGTCAATAATGGAATTTTGTTGGCTTATATGATAATTCTATATTTAATATTTTGAGGAATCAACTTCCTGTTTTCCATAGTGGGTGTGCCATTTTACCTTCCTACCAGCAATGCACAAGAGTTCCAATTTATTTACATCTTTGACAAAACTTGTTATTTTCTGTGGTTTTATTTGTTTCTTTTGGATAATAGCCATCCTTAATAGTCATGGGTGTTACATGGTATATCATTGTGGTTTTGATTTGCATTTCCTTAATGACTAGAAATGTTAAGCATCTTTTTATATGCTAAATGGCAGTTTGAGTCCTTTGCCAGTGTTTGGGGAAGAACTTTTGAGGTTTGCATTGTCAAAGAAGTTATTAATACCTGACAGTTAACTAACTAGGGTGATGCTACATGGGATTAAACTTTGTTGAAAAGAAAAACCACAGGTCACATGCAGATGTCTTCAGTGGTTGTTTCTCACTGTCTCAGTTGCACTTTATCACTTTTAAGTCATAGTTTTTACTTTTTTTTTTTTTTCAAATAAAAGAGAAATGTACTGTGTATCCAACTTAGTAACTTAGGAGAAAAATAAAGGAAACTAAGGGAGGTAACAACAGAACTAAACTATAAACTAGAATATGGTGGGATTAATAACTGCAAGAGCTCGTTTTTATTAAAAAGCTAGGAATTAAGTTGTTGAGAACTATACAAAGAAAAAATAACTAGAGTTAGAATCTGAAAACATGGACTATATAAAAAAATAGGGATTTTTAAAAATTAGAATCTATGTTCAAATGTATGATAAATCTCAATGTAATGATTCATATAGCTCAGTGGTCTTTAATTTTGTATGCTTGTAATTAAATACAGTCCTTTTATTTTAGTTAGTCAGTAGTTATTTCTTTTCAGAAAAATCCTGGATGTTTCATTCAACTTAGTTTTTACTACAGAATTCTCTCTATGTGTGTGTTTGTGGGGGCGGGAGGTATAAGTAACTATCATATCCACACATTTGGTAAGTAAGTTTTTTATTTCATTTTAAAGACTTAAGAGAGTAGAAATTTATGTGGCAAAATTTTGTGGGGAATAATTTAATTAGTGTTCTTGCCTAATTAGGGCTTTCAGTAAAACACTGAGTACCAAAATTGTCAAAGCTGTATCATAAAAATAGGAAAATATGAGGATGGACTGTACTTATATATGTGCAGAATTCTACCATTGATAGTGAATAGATATATACTCTTTAAGGCTAAATTTGAATTTATTATTATTTTAATTATTTTTAACTTTAAAAAATTTTTATCTATGTAAATATAGTTTATAGTCAGATTGGCTTACGTACAACACCCAGTGCTCATCCCAACAAGTGCCCTCCTCAATGCCCATCACCCATTTTATTTTTTTGAGAGAGAGAGAGCGCGCATGCAGCATGTGCAAGCGGGGGAGGGACAGAGAGAGAGAGACCGAGAAAATCCCAGGCAGGCTCCAGCTGCTCAGCACAGGAGAACTCTGAGATCATGACCTGAGCCAAAATCAAGAGTTGGACGCTCAGCTGACCAAGCAACCCGGGAGTCCCAATGCTAAATTTGAATTTAATGATGGATTTGGTTTTCTTCTTTTAAATCATGTCAATTACCATATGTTAATTATATAATGTGGGTTTCAGTAATATAATGAATTGTACCCATGAAATAGCAGAGTTAATAGATAATATTTTTAAAGTAAGGAATTTAGTCTACAGATAAATAGTAATATGAAAATAATATTAAAAGATATTGCTCTAATTCATTTTTCTAACAGGGTCAGCATATTTCATTAGCACCTATTCAAAAGCTTGAAGAAGCTCTATATGAATACCAACCACTGCAGATAGAGACATGTGGACCACAAGTTCCTGAGCTTGAGATGCTGGGAAGACTTGGGTAAGTGTCTAAGAACTTCTCATTGAGGAGCTGATTTTAGGGCTTCACTGTTGGTACTATTTTTAAATTACGCTTTAAAAAATTTTTTAGATTTTGAATTTATAGAACTGTACTCTTCTGCAAAAAATGAATGGTTCTTAATACTAAAGGTACACATTATTTTTTCTGTGGTTTTATTAGGTCTTTTGAGTTAAGATTGGATTATATTAGTTCTCTTTTTAGTGATGTCGTTGGCAGTCATACTGAAGTAGCTGTTCATTTTCAGCTCACTGTGTATTTTTTTTTTTTTTTTAGAAATAGGGGCTTAATTTAGTCATTAGTAAGCCAGTAAAAATATGAGAGTTGTGACCTTGCCATGAAAAAGAGTAGATTTACTCATTGTCTGTTGTTTACAGCATAAGTATATTTATGAGAAATGAGCCACAAAATATATTTAGTCAAAAGGTATAATGTAGGGATGGCCCAGTGGCTCAAAAGCCATACTATATGCATCTGTTTTGGAAATGAACCTGGGATTGTGACTCTTTTGAGTGATGGATATGATCATAGTCTGTGTCAGTGAACCAGGTGGGTATCTACAATATACTTGAAAAGTGTAAGTACAGACTTTGTTGGATGGAACAAATCCATGTCCTGGTCTGGTTTCTCAACCTAAACTTTTGAATGAAAAGAAGACTCAGAAACCATTGCTTCTTAACAAAATAAAATAGTGTAAAGAATATAATGTGAGGGGAGCCTGGGTGGTCATTCGATTAAATGTCCAACTTTGGCTCAGGTCATGATCTTACAGTTCATGGGTTTGAGCTCCATATTGGGCTTTGCACTGACAGCTGAGCCTGGAGCCTGCTTTGGATTCTGTGTCTGTCTCTCTCTATCTTCCCCTCTCCAACTTGTGCTCTCTCTCTCTCCCTCTCTTGAAAATAAATAAACATTAAAAAAAAAAAAAGAATGTAATGTGAAAAGAAAGTAATAGGTTCAGCGACACCAGGTGATTAAAAAGTAATTAAAAAAGAAGACCCCTCCAGTCGCCTGGGTGGGTCAGTCGGTTCAGCCTCCGACTCTGGATTTCGGCTCAGGTCCTGATCCCAGGGTTGTGGGATTGAGCCCCGCGTCTTAATCTGTGCTGAGTGTGGAGCCTGCTTAAGATGCCCCCCTCCCTCCTCCTCCTTCATTCTCTCTGTCTTTCTCTCTCTGTCTCTCTCTCTCTCTCTCTCTGTGCCTGTCTCTACCCCCTCCCTTGCTTGTGCTCTCCCTCTCTCTCTAAAAAAAAAAAAAAAGACCCAAAAAGCAAAAACAAGATAGATGAAACAGATAATAAAACCTACATACAAAAAAACACACAAAAAACAGAAAAAACAACAAAAAAAATCCCTACATGTATCTTCAAAACCAAAATCTTGAATGTGATGCATAGTATTTTACATATGAAACTGGAGGCTCAAAGGTCAAATTACTATTAAAATGGTAGATAATTTACTAATCTGCTATTTAGTAGATCTTAATATTTTCTTTAGTTCTGTATTCTCTTAAGGTCCTACATCTTCCAAACATGAAGCCAAAGGGATGTGAAACAAAACCTAAACCCCTTTTGAGTTTAAGATAAATTTGTCAAATAATTGGCCAAAATTGAAGCTTGAGACAGACAATAATAGGTTTCATGATGTAAAAAGTTAGTGATAAAGATGTTGGTTTCTTATCTTTTATTGGGTTAGCAAGTGCCAGAATTCTAGATCTCAAAATAAATTTTTAAAAAATCTTTATTTTTAATGTTAGTGACAACAAAGTATGTAAAGTAATATTCCTTTGTTACAGGGATTTGCATTTTCCAATAGTTTTGTCATCAAAATTACATTTGAAAGCTTATGGAAGTAGGCATGCATAATGAGAATGCACAAGTGAAATGGATGAAAACAGTACAAAGGATAGGAAGAGAGAAAAACTATTGCTGTAATGTTCTTACAGTATACATGAAGTGGTATAAGAGTATCTGGAGATAGATTGTGATAAGCTAAAGATGTTTAATATAAACCCTACAGCAATACTAAAAATGTTAGAAAAAAAAGAGGGATAGTCAGTAAGTCACTAGCAGAGAAAATAATGAGATCATAAAAATACTTCATTAATGAAGAGGAGCACAGGAAAAGAGGGTGGCAAAAAATAAAGATATGATACAATTAGGAAACAGCATAGTAGTGGATTTAGTCTTAACTGTGTCTGTAATTGCATTACATATAAATGATCTAGGGGGCGCCTAGGTGGCTCAGTCAGTTAAGCATCTGACTTTGGGTCAGGTCATGATCTTATGGTTCATGGGTTTGAGCCCCGCTTCAGGCTCTGTGCAGACAGCTCAGAGCCTGGAGCCTGCTTCGGATTTCTGTGTCTCCCTCTCTCTCTGCCCCCTCCCCTGTCCATGGTCTGTTGTGTGTGTGCGCGCTCTCTCTCTCTCAAGAATAAATACACATTAAAAAACATCTTTTTAAATGACCTAAAACAGTACTATCCAATACAACTTTCTGATGTGATAGAAATATTATGTCTCTGTTGTCCAAAATAGAAGTCCTCAGTTTCATATTTCTACTGAGCACTTGAATGTGTCTAGCGCAGTTGAAGAATTGAATTTTAAATTTTAATTCAGTTTGTTTGTTTATTTATTTATTTTTAATGTTTATTTCTTTTTGAGAGAGAGACAGAGAGACAGAGCACCAGCAGGGGAGGGGCAGAGAGAGAGAGAGAGGAAGACACAGAATCCGAAGCAGGCTCCAGGCTCGAGCCAGCTGTGTCAGCACAGAGCCCAAGGGGGGACTCAGACCCATGAACTGTGAGATCATGACCTGAGCCAAAGTTGGACGCTTAACCAACTGAGCCACCCAGGTACCTACCCCTAATTCAGTTTAGTTTAAATAATGATGTATAGCTAGTGGCTCCCATATTGGATAGCACAGGTCTAAATATTCCACATAATAAGCAGAGATTGTCAGATTGCATTAAACTCAAGATTTACTATATGTTTCCTACAAGGAACTGACCGTTATATGTAAAAATACAGTTTCTCTGAGCTTTCCAAGTTTCTCTGTACTTTCTGGATTTATAATTTGTTGTTTTTCTTTTGTAAATATCTCAACCATTTATTCTTCACAGATTTCTTTTTTTCATTAAAGGATTTCTTTCTCATCTTGCTATTTCCATAACATTCCTTTTTATAATTTTCACCTCTTTTCTGAAATCCCCTGTTTCTACATGTTCTCTACCTTTTTCACTAGATCCTTTAACTTAGTAATCATGTTACTTTAAAGTGCCTCTTTGATAGTTCCAACATCTCTGGGTTTGGTTCTGTTGACTATTTTATTTTATGTCGTGATGATAGATTTGTTTTTCCTGCTTTCTTGTGTTTATTGTAATTCTTGTTTGAATATTGGATAATCTGTGTGACAGAACAGAGACTGAGATAAATAATATTTATGCCTGAAAATATTTATGTCCTGTTCTTCTGCCAAGGCATTAGTGTAGGGAGTTAAGCATTAAGTCTGTAGTTTGATCTTAGTTTGGGTTTTATTGTTGATTCAGTTGATGTTGATAGGCTTCATATTCTTCCAGTTATAGTCTGTTGCCACTTTGTGCCTAGTGTGAGGCCTGGGGTGCTGGAGGGATCTTTTCAGTCTTCTTGCTCCACTCTTAGCTCTCAGCAGGTGCTGCCAGCCCGAGCCCCATAGGAATTCTCTCTTGGGTTCTCTCTCCCCAGCAATAGACTACTTCTTCTCTTTACTTGGAATAAGTTTTGTGGTGGGAACAAGGGGGTTTCTTAGTTCTCCTGTTCTAACTTTAGCCTCAAGAGGTCTTATTTGCTGGAACCTCAGAGTGGTGCTTTCTTGGCGTACCTATCTCTTTCCTGAGGCAAACAACTTTTATCTCTTATTTCAGAGTGCAGGTGTGTTAGCTATTCCTTTACCAGCTCCACAACTAAACAGTAGGTGTTGATAGGGATGGGAAGGCTTGGGTGTAAGGCAGTTTTCTCTTCCTCCCGCAATCTCTGCTTTGCATCATTGTGTTAGCACAGGTACAAATGGGTTTTCTGCCTTTCCTCAGTGTTTGAAGGCTTTTCCCTGTGTCACCACAGAGTTGAGGAGGGTGGCCATAGGTTTTCTACTTCTCCCCCAGTGGCAGCCAACCTTTGCCTTTCCCAGCAGCTGAGTTCTGGCTGTTTTTGTTTTTGTTTTTGTTTTTTTTTTCTTAAAGTTCATTACCTCTAGCATTTAGTGTTTTATTTTTGCCGATTCCTACTGTGTTTCTGCAGTGGAATATCCTCATCTTCCTCTTATAATGTGTTATTTTTGGTGCTGCTGCTATATATACACGTGTGTGTATTTAACTAACCCCATTAGAAATCTGTGTAAAATAGATGTAGCTTAATTAACTGCTTTTTCTCTTTGTTTTGAGTAAATTGTTAAATTTAGTAAACTTTGGCAACTCTTCTGATTGTTTGGAACCCTTTTTGATTTCATTTTGTCTTTGTCATTATGATTTAGATTTTAAAATGTGGGGTAAGTGTTCTTTTAAAAAATTAAAAAAAATTTTTTTTAAATTTTATTTTTTAAAATTTACATCCAAGTTAGTTTGCATATAGTGCAACAGTCATTTCAGGAGTAGATTCTTAATGCCCCTTACCCATTTAGCCCATCCCCCCTCCCACATCCCCTCCAGTAACCCTCTGTTCTCCATATTTAAGAGTCTCTTATGTTTTTGTCCTCCCTCCCTGTTTTTGTTATTTTTGCTTCCCTTCCCTTATGTTCATCTGTTTTGTATCTTAAAGTCCTCTTACGAGTGAAGTCATATTTGTCTTTTTCTGATGAATTTTGCTTAGCATAATACCCTCCAGCTCCATCCACATAGTTTTAAATGGCAATATTTCATTCTTTTTGATTGCTGAGTAATACTCCATTGTATATATATGCCACATCTACTTTATCCATTCATCCATCGATGGACATTTGGGCTCTTTCCATACTTTGGCTATTGTTGATAGTGCTGCTATAAACGTTGGGGTGCATGTGTCCCTTAGAAACAGCATACCTGTATCCCTTGGATAAATACCTAGTAGTGCAATTGCTGGGTCATAGGGTAGTTCTATTTTTAATTTTTTGAGGAACTTCCATACTGTTTTCTAGAGTGGCTGCACCAGTTTGCATTCCCACCAGCAGTGCAAAAGAGATCCTCTTTCTCTGCATCCTCGCCAACACCTGTTGTTGCTTGAGTTGTTAATGTTAGCCATTCTGACAGGTGTGAGGTAGTATCTCATTGTGGTTTTGATTTGTATTTCCCTGATGATGAGTGATGTTGAGCATTTTTTTCATGTGTCGGTTAGCCATCTGGATGTCTTCTTTGGAGAAGCGTCTATTCATGTCTTTTGCCCATTTCTTCACTGGATTGTTTTTGGGGTGTTGAGTTTGATAAGTTCTCTATAGATTTTGGATACTAACCCTTTATCTGATATGTCGTTTGCAAATGTCATCTCCCATTCCATTGGTTGCCTTTTAGTTTTGCTGGTTGTTTCCTTCACCGTGCAGAAGCTTTTTATTTTGATGAAGTCCCAATAGTTCATTTTTGCTTGTGTTTCCCTTGTGTCCGGAGACATGTTAAGAAGTTGCTGCAGCCAAGGTCAAAGAGATTTTTGCCTGCTTTCTCCTTGAGGATTTTGCTTCCTGTCTCACATTTAAGTCTTTCATTCACTTTGAGTTTATTTTTGTGTATGGTGTAAGAAAGTGGTCCAGGTTCATTGTTATGCATGTCGCTGTCCAATTTTCCCAGCACCACTTGGTGAAGAGACTGTCTTTATTCCATTGAATATTCTTTCCTGCTTTGTCAAAGATTAGTTGGCCATATGTTTGTGAGTCCATTTCTGGGTTCTCTATTCTGTTCCATTGATCTGAATGTCTGTTTTTGTGCCAGTACCATACTGTCTTGATGATTGCAGCTTTGTAATACAGCTTAAAGTCTGGGATTGTGATGCCTCCTGCTTTGGTTTTCTTTTTCAAGATTGCTTTGGCTATTCCGGGTCTTTTCTGGTCCCATACAAATTTTAAGATTGTTTGTTCTAGCTCTGTGAAGAATGCTGGTGTTATTTTGATAGGCATTACATTGAATACATAGATTGCTTTGGGTAGTACTGACATTTTAACAATATTTGTTCTTCCTATCCAGGAGCATGGAATATTTTTCCTTTTTTGTGTGTCTTCTTCAATTTCTTTCATAAGCTTTCCATAGTTTTCAGTGTATAGATTTTTCACCTCTTTGGTTAGATTTATTCCTAGGTATTTTCTGGTTCTTGGTGCAATTGTAAGTGGGATCAATTCCTTTATTTCTTTTTCTGATTGTTGGTGTATGGGAATGCAACTGATTTCTGTGCATTGATTTTATATCCTGGTACTTTGCTGAATTCATGGATCAGTTCTAGCAGTTTTTTGGTGGAATCTTTTGGGTTTTCCATATAGAGTATCATTTCATCTGCGAAGAGTGAAAGTTTGACCTCCTCCTAGCTGATTTGGATGCTTTTTATTTCTTTGTGTTGTTTGATTGCCGAGGCTAAGACTTCTAACACTTCGTTGAATAACAGTGGTGAGAGTGGAGATCCCTGTCTTGTTCCTGACCTTAGGGGGAAAGCTCTCAGTTTTCCCCATTGAGGATAATATTAGCTTTGGGTCTTTCATATATGGCTTTTATGATCTCGAGGTATTCTTCTATCCCTACTTTCTTAAGGGTTTTTCTCAAGAAAGGATGCTGTATGTCAAATGCTTTCTCTGAATCTATTGAGAGGATCATGTGGTTCTTGTCCTTTCTTTCATTGATGTGATGAATCACATTGATTGTTTTGCGGATATTGAACCAGCCTTGCATCCCAGGTATAAATCCCACTTGGTCGTGGTGAATAATTTTTTTAATGTATTGTTGGATCTGGTTGGCTAAATATCTTGTTTTTGCATCCGTATTCATCAGGGAAGTTGGTCTATAGTTCTCCTTTTTAGTGGGTCTTTGGTTGTGGAATCAAGGTAATGCTGGCTTCATAGAAAGAGTTTGGAAGTTTTCCTTCCATTTCTATTTTTTGGAACAGCTTCAAGAGAATAGGTGTTAACTCTTCCTTAAATGTTTGGTAGAATTCCCCTGGAAAGCCATCTGGCCCTGTACTCTTGTTTTTTTGGGAGATTTTTGGTTACTAATTCGATTTCTTTACTGGTTATGGGTCTGTTCCAATTTTCTATTTCTTACTGTTTCACTTTTGGTAGTTCATATGTTTCTAGGAATTTGTCCATTTCTTCCAGATTTTCCATTTTATTGGCATATAATTGCTCATAATATTCTCTTATTATTATTTTTATTTCTGTGTTGGTTGTGATCTGTCCTGTTTCATTCTTGATTTTATTTATTTGGGTCCTTTCCTTTTTCTTTTTGATCAAACTGGCTAGTGGTTTATCAATTTTATTAATTCTTTCAAAGGACCAGCTTCTGGTTTCATTGATCTGTTCTGTTTTTTTTGGTTTTGATAACATTGATTTGTGCTCTAATCTGTATTATTTCCTGTCTTCTGCTGGTTTGGGGTTTTATTTACTATTCTTTTTCCAGCTCTTTAAGGTGTAAGGTTAGGTTGTGTATCTGAGATCTTTCTTCCTTCTTTAGGAAGGCCTGGATTGCTATACATTGCCCTCTTATGACCACCTTTGCTGCATCCCAGAGGTTTTGGGATGCGGTGTACCATTTTCATTGGCTTCCGTGTACTTTTTAATTTCCTTTTTAACTTCTTGGTTAGTCCATTCATTCTTTAGTAGGATGTTCTTTAGCCTCCAAGTATTTGTTATCTTTCCAACTTTTTTTTTATTGTGGTTGATTTCGTGTTTCATAGCGTTGTGGTCTGAAAATATTCTTGATATGTTCTTGATCTTTCTGTACTTGTTGGGGGTGGAGAACGTTCCATATGCACTGGAGAAGAATGTATATTCCGTTGCTTTAGGATGAAGTGTTCTCAATATATCTGTTAAGTCCATCTGGTCCAGTGTGTCATTTGAAGCCATTGTTTCCTTGTTAATTTTCTGTGTAGATGATCTGTCCATTGCTGTAAGTGAGGTGTTGAAGTCCCCTACTATTATGGTATTATTATCAATGGGTTTCTTTATGTTTGTGATTAATTGATTTATATATTTGGGTGCTTAAACATTTGGAGCATAAATGTTTACAGTTGTTAGGTCTTCATGGTGGATAGACACCTTAATTATGATATAATGCCCGGGTAAGTGTTCTTTATATAAGGTATTACCATATAGCGTTTGTACTTTTCCCAAGTTTTTCTTACCTGCAGTCTTATTTGAACCTAAATAAAGGAGGCTGGATCACTTTTTTTTTCTTTTTCTTTTTCTTTTTTTTTTTTTTTCTTTCCTTTTCCTTTTTCTTTTTCTTTTTCTTTTCTTTTTTTTTTTCGTAGTGGTGGTTGGGGGACTTTCATTAGCCATTGACTATTTATAATATAGTTAGTTCCAGAATTCTCAAGGTAGATTTTTGCTGCTCTCAACAGACTATACATATATTTTATATCCATAACAGTTAAGAAGGCAAATTTTTTTGATTACAAATAAACATGTACGTATTTAAGTCAGTAGACCTTGACTGTAATATTTTCTCTTTTTTTCCTAAAAAAAGTTTTTTCCATGTTTTATTTATTTTTGAGAGAAAGAGAGACAGAACATTAGCAGGGGAGGGGCAGAGAGAGAGGGAAACACAGAATTCAAAGCAGGCTCCGGGTTCTGAGCTGTCAACACAGAGCCTGACGCAGGGCTCAAACCCATGAACCATGAGATCATGACCTGAGCTGAAGTTGGATGCTTAACCAACTGAGCCACACAGGCGCCCCTATAACACTTTCTTTTAGCCATCTGTGGCTAAGTAGTGCAGGAATTTCTAGATCATCAACAGTGATGTCAAAATTGCTAAGGAAGCATTGACTTTTCCTTGATATAGAACTATTTACCTGTGAAGATAGAATTCACTCACAGCTCTTCAGCCTTCTACCTTGAGAAAGGGATTGAATTCCATACAGACCGCTTTAGTTTTTGGAGCCAGGATTTGCTCAAAAGCTGTCTTTTTGGTGATGTTATAACCTCATACAAAACATTTGCCAAAAATAAACTCTAAATTGATTTCTTATGCTATTAGTTCATTTCTTTTAATGTAGTTATTATTTGAAGCTATATGCTATCTTATTTTTTTCATATTAAAGAAAGCTTTATAAATCTTAGAATATATTTTTACTTTAACTTTCAGAAACATTTAGAGACAAACTGAAGAATTTTTTCTGTGAAATGACTTTTCAGAGAATTATTTGGTATCCTCAAAGGTGCTGCTGTTAGAGTACAATATAAACTTAAGTTGACTAAAGGTGTAATAGTTACACATATGTCCTAAGAGTTGTCCATGTCTTGTATCTACTAAGCCCTGTGTATCCCTTTACTACAGTGGGCGCTCCCACTTATCCCGGTCCTCTACCTTCTACTCTTTTTATTTTTTTTTTCCTATTACAACAAGATTTCCATTTTATATTACGTTATCCTATAGAGGAACAAGTTCAATTCTTCTAGAGGCAAATAAAGAATAAACTAACTCTCTTATTTCTATTTTCTTATATCTGCTTTGAAATCTGTATGACTTGGTGAAGTTAAGAACGGTATACTTTGTAGTTTCACTTTAGTTGGTGCAAAAATATAGATGCAGGCTCTTTCAAAATAATCTTATTTTTTAAAATTTTTGTTAATATTTATTTATTTTTGAGAGAGAGAGACAGAGCACGAGCAGGAAAAGGTCAGAGAGAGAAGGAGACACAGAACTGGAAATGGGCTCCAGGCTGTGAGCTGTCAGCACAGAACATGATGAGGGGCTAGAACTCAAGAGCCATGAGATCATGACCTGAGCTGAAGTCAGATGCTTAACCTACTTAGCCACCCAGGTGCCCCCCAAATAATTTTAATTATATATTTTGGGAATTAAGTGATATAAAGTCTTGGGAGCCATTGTGTCTCCAAAGAATTATATTTTTTTTCTCACGTGTAACTTTGATAAAGGATGAAATCAAAAGTACATTGCCATGAAGTTTTTAGTGGTTTTTACTAGGGTCTTTTCTAGGGTTAGTTAAATTTGAGAAGCAGAAGAAGAATAAATGAAAAATTTTCACTCAGGAGAGTATTATGAATATATAATTATATTTCACCTTGCACTGGTAGTACTCTTCTTGTTTGCTCAAGGCAATATGTAAACTTGTTTATTAATTCTGTGCCAGTGGGAGAAAGCATTGGGAAAATTTAACTGCTAATTGCAATTCCCTAGACAATGGCTTTAGTGGTTAGTCTAGTAGTCTCATTGATTGGCACTCTGAGATTGTCTTTTTAATAATCAACTGGATTTCTAGTTAATATTTTACTACCTTCCACCCAAAGAAGAGTTATTCCCTTAACTGATATAAAAAATGAGTGCTTATCAGTTTTATTCTTCAGTTTCTAATTATTTAATCAAATCTCTCTACTGTTTTAAGTAGATGGAAGTGATTTATTTAACATGAGTTTTTCATTCATGAGGTTATTACAAAAATAAAACTAGTTTTATAAGATAAAATGCGATCTTTAAATAAGATCTGTTAACACAACTGATACGTCTGTGCTGTCAGTTATGCTAGGTTTATTTTTTTATTAAAAAATTTTTTTTTAATGTTTATTTAGTTTTTGAGAGAGAGAGTACAGTGCAGTCGGGGGAGGAGCAGAGAGAGAGGGAGACACAGAATCCGAAGCAGGTTCCAGGCTCTGAGCTGTCAGGACAGAGCCAGATGTGGGGCTCGAACCCACGAACTGTGAGATCATGACCTGAGCCAAAGTCAGATGTTCAACAGACTGAGCCACCTAGGCAGCCCTATTTTTTATTTTTTAAAGATTAAAAATTTTTTTTAATGTTTACTTATTAATTTTTGAGAGAGGGAGTACCACCGGGGGAGGGGCAGAGAGAGAGAGAGAGAGAGAGAGAGAGAGAGACAGAGAGAGAGAGAGACAGAATCTGAAGCCGGCTCCAGGCTCTGAGCTGTCAGCCCAGAGCCTGACGCGGGGCTCGAACCCATGAACTGTGAGGTCATGACTTGAGCTGAAGTGGGAGACAACCAGTTGAGCCACCCAGGTGTCCCTGAAGATTTTATTTTTAAGTAATCTCTGCACCCAATGTGGGACTCAAACTTACAGCCCTGAGATCAAGAGTCACATGCTCTATTGACTCAGCCAGCCAGCCAGGTGCTCTCAGTTATGATAACTTTACAAAACAGATTTAAAGTCTGATGGTTTAATATCTTGAGTCCTTCCTCATCAGATGCTAAGCTTATTTAGCTATTATTACATAACCAATGGTGAAAAAATTTGTGATAGTAATAATAGTATTGAATTGAGTTAGTTAACTAGAAAGTTTTTTGTTTGATCTCTGTGAATACCTGTCAGTTTTGTTTTCTTGTGTGGCCATAGACTATGTTGATAAAACCAACCTACCAAAAGTAACTGACCTGTTAACAAATCATTACTATTGGCAAAGTAATTAAAAGTTTTTGTTCTTGAGGGACTAGGATAGGTTATAGTCCCTAGAATAGAAGACCTATCTTCACAGTAACCTTGGAGATGCTTTCATGACCATTCTTTTGGTCTTAAAAATTGTTTGGTTTTTTTTTTTTTTCAGTTGATAAATTGGAACTTTATATATCAAGACTTTGAGATGAGGCATTGAACGTATTCTATCAATTTTTTTGTTATAACACTGTCACTCTTTTTCTTGTTTTTTTTTTTTGTTGTTGTTGTTTTTACGTTTATTTATTTATTTTGAGACTGAGAGTGAGCATGAACAGGGGAGGGGCAGAGAGAGAGGGGAGAGAGAATCCCAAGCAGGCTCTGCACTGCTAGCACAGAGCCTGATATGGGGCATGAACCCATGAACTGCAAGATCATTACCTGAGCTGAAGTTAAGAGTCTGAGGCTTAAGCAACTGAACCACCAGGCACCCCTGTTTCCCTTCTTGAGCATTTCTTCTTCTTCTTTTTAATGTTCATTTATTTATTTTGAGAGAGAGAGAGAGAGAGAGAGAGAGAGAGAGAGAGAGAAAGCATAAGCAGGGGAAGGGCAGAGGGTTGGGGGAGAGAGGATCTGAAGCAGGCCCTGGGCTGACAACAGAGAGCTTGATATGTGGCTTGAACTCACTAACCGTGAGATCATGACCTGAGCCTAAGTGGGACACTTAACTGACTGAGCCACCCAGGCAGGTGCCCCTTAAGCACTTCTCCATTGCTGTCATAGAAGAGTTTTTAATATTATCAATCTGGTCATGTCTCTCTGTCATTAATATCTTTCAGTGGCTCATCATCACCCATACAATCTGACTCCTGTCTTTGTAGTCATAATACCCTGCCCCCTCATACTTGGTGTTTCTTAAGAATCTTATTGTTTCTCACACATTTTTGTGCCATTGCATGTGCTATTTGCTTTCCTTAGCATCTTACTACTTACTGTCTTTATATTTGTGGCACAGTCCTCCTGGTAATTTCTTTTCCTCTTTTCCTCCTATGCATGAGTTGTCTGTTTATTCTTTGTCTTCTCTTTTACTGGGGTAATATTGTTTTGCTTATTTATTTAAATGAGTCAGCTGTATAGTAAGACTATTAATCCTTGAAATTTAAAATTTTATTTTTTAATCTTATATTGTTTATGTTATGAAGTAGTTTTCATCTCTAAGCAGTAAAATGTATTGATGATGTCCTGTTAGTTTTCCATTTTTCTTCTACTAGGTCCTAAACCAACATAGAACTTTATATATATTTATATTCTAATACTTGTGTAGCTTTAATTTTTTTATCTAATTACTTAATTCATCTGGAATTTATTTTTTGTAAGGAGCTATAAAAGAATCTTTATTTTTCTTCAACATGGTAAATCAGTTGGCCCAGACCAATATATTCAATAAGACTTTTTTTTTCTACTGATGTGTTTTATTAATATACTAACACTTTTTCTCCACTACCCTTTCTTTTCCATTAATCTGTGTTTCAGTATTTAACAGTACCACATAATTATTAACTTAAATTCATGATATGTTTTAATATTAACCTATGCATTTTTTTTCTGTTGCTGTGTATCAAATTAGTGCAAATTTAACATCCATTTTTTATCTCATTCGTTATCAGTGTCTGTGAGTCAGTAGTCTGGGCATGGGTTATCCAGAACCAAGTAATTCTGGTGTCACGTGGTTATAATCAAATGTCAGCAAGTGCTGTGGTTCCATGTAAGCGAGGCTTGTGGGGGTTGTCTTCCAAGCTTCTTCATATTATTGGCAGACTTAGGTTCCTTCCAAATGTAGAACTTATGGTGGCTTTCATCTTCGATGCCAGCAAGAGAAAATCACTTTGACTCTTTCTTTTATTTTTATTTTTATTTTTTTTATTATTTAAAAAATTTTTTTTTTAACATTTATTTATTTTTGAGACAGAGAGAGAGAGAGCATGAACAGGGGAGGGTCAGAGGAAGAGGGAGACATAGAATCTGAAACAGGCTCCAGGCTCTGAGCTGTCAGCACAGAGCCTGACATGGGGCTCGAACCCACAGACTGTGAGATCATGACCTGAGCCGAAGCCGGACTCTTAATCGACTGAGCCACCCAGGCGCCCCGACTCTTTCTTTTAAAGGCTACCTATCTGATTAAGTTTGGCCCACCTAGATAATTTCCCTTTTTTCTTATTATATTTTTTTTAATGTTTATTTTTGAGAGAGAGAGAGAGAGAGACAGAATGTGAGTGGCGGAGGGACAGAGAGAGGGAGACAGAATCCAAAGCAGGCTCCAGGCTCTGAGCTATCAGTACAGAGCACTGTGTAGGGCTTGAACCCACAAACCATGAGCTCGTGACCTGAGTCAAAGTTGGATGCTGAGTCACCCAGGCACCCCTAATTTCCCTTTTCATTAACTGACAGTCAACCTGTTTGAGATCTCAATTACATCTGCAAAATCCCTTTTGCAGTATAATTTAATCTCAGGAGTGAAATTAATCATATTCACTCATTGAGAAGGAGTTGTGCAAGAATGACATAAGGGAATCTTGTAGGCCATTTCAGAATTTTGCCTATCACAGGTGGGACAAGTCTTCCTTTGCTATTTATCTTTTTCAAAGTATTCTTAGAATTTTAAAAAAATGTTTTATTTATTTTTGAGACAGAGAGAGACAGAGCATGAGCAGGGGAGGGGCAGAGAGAGAGGGAGACATAGAATCCCAAGCAGGCTCCAGGCTCTGAGCTGTCAGCACAGAGCCCGATGTGGGGCTTGAACTCACAAACCGCGAGATCATGACCTGAGCCGAAGTCGGACACTTAACTGACTGAGCCACCCAGGTGCCCCAATTCTTAGCATTTTTATACATTTATTCTTCTAAGTAAACTTTGTTGGCCAAAGCAGCAAATCATTGTATAATTCTTTCAAGTTTTCTGTACATTTGAAAATTTTTACAATAAGATATTGTGAAACAGTTAATCAGACAAACCAAAACCCATCAATAGCTTAACTAAGATATAGCCATTCAACTCATTCCTTAGATAATAATCAAGCACCACTCCTTTTGGGATTTTATTTGGAATTGCTTTAAACTTATAAACTGATTAGAAAAGAATGGGCATTTGAAATCTATTGAGTTTTCATATATCTCTCTTAGAAATTAATTTTTGTTATACTTGTGATGCTATTATAGAATTATTTTCATTATGCTTTCTGATTTTTTAAATAAAAAAATTTTTTTTAAATATTTATTTTTGAGAGAGACTCAGAACATGAGTGGGTGAGGGGCAGAGAGAGACACACACCCACACACAGAATCCAAAGCAGGTTCCAGGCTCTGAGCTGTCAGCACAGGAACCATTGTGGGGCTCGAACTCATGAACTGTGAGATCATGACCTGAGCCAAAGTCATGCGCTTAACTGACTGAGCCAGGCGCCCCTCTGATTCATAAATATATTTTTATTTTGTATCTAGTTGCTTTACTGAACTCTAATAATTTTGTTCTATTAGGTGAGTATCTGGGGTTTATTTGGAAGTAAATCATCTGAAAAAATGAATTTTTTCTTTTAAATGCTCTAACTCTGACTGCAGTTTTTAAAATATTTTATTGAATTTGGCTAAAGCTTCCTAACTTGGTGTTATCTAGTTCTGATAACTGCAGTTTCTTATTTTTGACGCTTCAAGTGTTTAATCATTAAGTATCATATTGACTATTTGTTTAAGTGATTTTTTTCTTACCATTTTGGAGAAGCATTTTTAAAAATCACATTGAAATTTCTGTTTTTTGGTCAAGGTCTTTACCTGTCGACCTATTATACATGGATTGTCAAAAAATGGAGGAAAGGTGTATGTTTTCTTTGTTTTTGATGCTGTCCTCCTAAGTTTAAATGTTAGTTTTATAAAATCTTAGGGACATCAGAAAATCAAAGAACATGGAAAAATAGGAAAGTCACAGAAAAAACTGCAATATCTCTCGCATAAAATATATGATATATGTTTTATTTGGTTATAATTATGAACGTATTACTAAATTAACTTTTTTTCCCCACTGACTATGACAGCAAAATGTCTTTAAGTATCTGTTTTTCTTGGCATTTGAATTAGAAATCAGCTCACACATCTAACATGAACCTTTATGCTTAAAGTTCTAGTCTGGCTCTAGTCTGGTAAGTTTTAAATCTTTTTTATGCAATCATGGAAAAAAATATGTTTCTGCTTGAAGCAGTTGTCAAACAAGCTTCTTTCATCGACAGTCAGACACAGGGCAGCTGAATGAGGCTGTTTAGTCTAGAGTAAATGCTCATGAGATTACAAGGTCACTGAGGAAATGTAATTATGCAGTTGATTCCAGAATAGTTTTTTTATAGTAAGAACTTTAAAAGTATTAAATCATAATATTAATTATGGATATATATATATCTAAAAATCAATCTTAGAAAGAAAAGAAGCACTACATAAATGAAATTTAGTTTAAATAATAAAACTATAATTAAATTATTACAACAAAATATAGTTTTAATTCAGATTTTTCTAGGACCCTAAAAAAGCAAGTTCAAGTTACTATTGGAATTTGGTCAATTCTTCCCAAATCATTATAAAATTCAGAAGACTCTGTATCTCTATATATAAATGTTTCCATTGGGAAATGAAACCTCATGGTATTTAGCTCATGTTAATTGCAAAAACAGTTTGTTATTTAACAGTTCCGTGAGTTATGGAGCACCTTCTGTGTACCAGTTACTCTTCTAGGTACTGAGAAAACAGCAGTGAACAAAAAGGAGAAAACACCTACTGTCATTCTATTCGGATGAAGCCAACAATAAAAATACACTAATGAATCTATTAGATGGTAGTATTTTGAGGACAAATACAGCAGGATAAAGGGATATGTAGTGATTGGAATAGAGTGCTATTTTTACATGGTACTGATAGAATCTTTTGTAGAAAGATATTTGAACAGACGTGAATTAAGCAAAGAAGCCAATCATGTGATATCATCGGGAGAGTCAGAAGGAACTGTAAGTGTAAAGGTCCTGAGGTGGGAGTCTACATGAGAAGGAGAAAGTAGGCCCGTGTCTGGAGCAGAGTGAATTGGGGAATGGTAAATCAGAGTGGTAGCAAGTTTTTATGTAAGGAGGCAGGCTGGGCCCAGTTAGATTGTGTAGGATTTTTAAGGTAATGATTTCTAAGACTTGGGCTTTAACTTTGAAGGATATGGGAGGTCGTAAGAGAATTTTGAATACAGGTGTGTCATGTGACTTACATTTAGAAAGGTTTATTATAGGAGAATCGATAGAGTGAAAACAAGAAAGCTTGCAGCAGTCCTGATTAAGATGGTAGTGCCTCATACTAACATGGTAGTTGCTGAGAAAATGGTCAGATTATAGGTACAATTTTGATATGGAGACCAAAGAATTTTTGATAGATTAGATGTAGGGAGGTATAAAAAATTTTCTGAGCAACAAAGCTGCCATTTACTGTGATAAGGGAGAGTAAGGGAGGGATTCTTTGAGTCAGCATAGTTGTCAATTGCTTTAAGTTATTTATCAAATAATCATTGTTTAAAAATATTTCTAAAAAATGTTTCCAAAGAGGCTGCAAGAGTTGGAAAAAAACCTTAGAGATAACTCCATGCAATGTCTCCTCTTTTGTAGGACAGTGAGCTGTCTTGAGTCCACTATAGACAAAAGAGGCCAGAGAAGAAAACTTTTGTGCGCATAGCCACATCTCTGGTTCGTGCAAAGCTAGGACTGGATTCTTAGTGTCTTAGGCTACTTTTTCTCTGTTGTACCACCTACCTTTGCCATATACAGAGCTTTCAAAATCTGAATGAGCTTTATTTTTATTTTGCTTTTAGGTCATTATAGTTTCAGATAGCATATTAAGGAGAGTGAATTCAAATTATGTAGTCTCAAAAAAAAATTATTCTGTTCTAAGCATAAGCCAAATTCTAGTTTCCATTCTGTGTTTTGTGCATGTGTATGTGAGAAAAATAGGATTGAGTTGGGCAAAGTAACTCACAGGCTTTTGTGTTGGAGCATAGGTAAAAGTGACCTGATAGTGGGGGTGTAGCAAGGGTGGGGCATAAGCAATAGTTCGTCCCAGTGCAGGCAGTTAGGAGTTCCATTGTCTGTAGAGAATTTAAAAAATAATAAAACCAGTTGAAAGTCAGTCTACTTTTTTTTTTTTGTCACCACGTACTAGCAGTCTAAGCATTGTCCATTTTCAAATACTCCTTCCTTAAAAAATATCTTTTGTTGGTTCAAGTTCTAAATAATCGCTGTTGTTACTTTTGAATTTCATAGTATGCATGTAAACTTTCAATTAGCACATCTTTATTTTTTGTTTTTTAATAACACTGTATTGTACATAGTTAATTCAGAGAACTCCCTATGCTCCACCCTCCCCACCCCCCCCAATATCTAATACCCATGTGCTCAGCTCTATTTAGCCTCATTCAAGAGTGAGTCTGTAAGGGTTTAGAATCCTTCCAGCTTTTTTTCTGGCAAAATTTTTATATCCATATCCCCTGTGGTGCTGTAAGTTCCTGAGTAGTAGAATTGGAATGAACTTCAAATAGATAAATAGATATAGCCCAGTGATTGTAAAGATGAAAAAATAAAATGTAAGTTCTTGGAGCATTTATTTGTGTTTAAAAACCCTTCAACCAGGGTGCATCTGAAGGTTGCAGCTAGAATCAATCCTAAAGAAACACAGACATGAATAGTATTACAATTTCTGGAATTTATTTTGAAATAGATATTTTATGAAACTCTGTCAAAGTCATCCTTATCATTAAGATGTTTCCCGTTTGGATCTATTGCTTCAGGAAAGAAACTGGAAATTAAAATTAACAAAACATATTCTTCATCGATTAAGCAAAGATAAACTTTTTAATTGAAGTATAATCAACATACAGTATCCTATTAGTTTCAGGTGTACACCATAGTGATTCAATATTTTTGTACATTACAAAGTGATCACACAATAAGTCTAGTTACCATCTGTTTCCATGCAAAGTTATTATAGTATTATTAACTGTATGGTCTGTGTTCTACATTACATTCCCATGACTTATTATAGGATTAAGGAAAGGTAAATTGACAAATCTGGTTTTATTACATACTGAACAGGAATATATGAAGATCAGTTTTAATGAATTCATTGACAACTTTGGAGAAGTCAGAGCTCAAAACAAAGTATTTTGAGTTCATTACGTTTTCAAAAATTGATGTAATTAATAGGTATTTTAATCTGTAACTTTTTGGCCTCTTTTGTGATGTGAATTTTATTTTTGTTTTACATTAGAAATTTTCTACTGGCATAATTATGTGCACAAAGTCCAATAAAAGAAAAATCTCACTATCTATGTTCACTTTCTGCATTGTTATTCCCATTTCGTGATCATTACAGAAAATAATTTTGTTGTATAGGAGAGTAGATGTGGTAAAAAATGATCTGCTCTGCTTATCCAATATGCTAGGTGTGCAACTGACTGATAAGAGTTGGCCCTGAGGATGGGATCCTGTGTCGTAGGTTTCTGTCACACCAAAGCATTGTCAATTTAGTTATAAAAATGAATTTCCCATATTTGGTCTTATTGTTTTCAGAAGAATGTGGAGACTTAGATTTTGTTTTATTTGAGGCAAATTATTATTCAGAGACAGATTGTATTTGCCAATAATTTATTTAAAACAGGTTTATTGTGGAAATTATAATTTATAATGTTTCACAAGCCAATCGCATATAGGATAATGTCTCTTGGTAAGCCAGTAAAGAAATACTCTAAGTCAGTGATAGATTAATTACACTATTGTTTCAGGCAAAGGAGAGGTGAAAGAAATGAAGCCCAAATTTAGTTGAGGTGTACCTTTCTATGCATTGGTTCTCAGTAGAGTCAGTCTTTCCAGCTAAAAGCTGGGGTATCAGCTGCTGGCGTAGGTCCCTTGCTGTTGGAGCATGTAGCTAGTGGGCAATGGCTCTGGTGTTGGCAAGCATGGCGGGCTGCTCTGAAGGTTATCACTCTAGGGACCTGTACACTGTTTGCACCACTGTCTCTGAGGAGTAGCTTTGCCAGAGCAGGAACAGATGTCTCTTCCCTTCCTGGGAGTGCTGCATGGTTCAATACCATTGCCAACCAAGAGAAGCCTGGTTATGGCAGAGACAAGTGTCTCAAGATCTCTGGAGAGTTTTTGGAACAGAGCAAGCTTGACCAGACTGAACACCCTCAGTACGGCCTCGCAGACTCTTGGTATTTAAAGTTTAAATGTTCATTACATCTTAGCTGCTCTTCAGTATGTTACTGCCAGTAAGTCTCCAGCAGTGCCTGTCAACAGTTGAACTACTGAGCACTTAACCAACCACAACAGGTGTCTATGACAACATCCTGACACAGCTTCCTCAGTGCAAACAAATTCACCCTTAGATCAAAACCACTTTACTTAAGTCATAAACAATTGAATTTGAAATCATAACAAACCAATACACAACAGATTTGGAAAAAAAGTAATGGTCAGGAATTAGATCCTACTTAGATTAAAAAACTGTGGTTGTTGAATCTGGAAAATAAATGCTGTGCTTTGAGGGAGCAGAATGACTATGGCTGATTAATCATTTTTTAGTTTATGAAAGATTTTTTAAGGGAATACTCTTTTGAAAAGAAAATTGCCAATGGGATGGTAAAATGTGGATCAGATGACCAGGCAGGATTGGGCTCTTCATGCTGAAATATTTCCTTGTAGGAAAAGATGCTGATTGGTTCTGTGTAGCTTTGATATTTATTTACTGAGAACAAGATGCTATTTCAGGTAATTTTTCAAAGCCAAGTGAATTGTCGTTCTTGAATTCTATATACCTCAACATAACTTTTTTGACTCTGCCCAGCTTCTAAATCTTAGCTTATTGTTTTCCTATTTGTGTATTTTTTAAGTTTATTTATTTATTTATTTATTTTGAGAGAGAGTGAGCGAGCGAGCACAAGTCAGGGGGAGGGGGGAGAGAGAGAAAATCCCAAGCAGGCTCTGTCTGCATTGTCATTGCAAAGCCTGACTTTGGGCTGGATATCACAAATTATGAGATCATGACCTGAGCCAAAATCAAGAGTCAATAGTTAACTGACTGAGCCACCCAGGCGCCCCTATACTTGTCTCTTAACATCCTAACGTGAGAAATAAAGATTTAGCTGTCTACAACTCCTTCCTTCCCTATCCAAATTTCAGTTCCCCTGTTGTGTCTCAAAACAGTTATATCACCATTTTTATATTGAATCAATATCCACTATTTCCATGGTGAATATGTAAATATTATTTTCAGCTGAGCCACGTATAATACAGTGATTTTGTTTCTTTAGATTTCTCATAATGATTGTCTTGCCCCTTTTTTTTTTTTAATCTTCAATTTTTTCTTTGGACTTAATCAGCATCTTGCTTACCTCATCAAACCCTAAAATCATGTTAACTTTTCTGGGGCTAATGGGCATGAAAACAAAATAGAATATCACCATTTGTCAGCCTCTTGCCTGCCTCAGCAAGTCCTAAAACCAACTTAACCAGTCTGGGGCCAATAAATATGGAAGTAAAATAGAATAATCACTCTTCACTTTCTTTTAACCTCCTTACCCAGTGTCGATGGCACTTCAGTGCTGTTTTTGTTAATACCTTAGTCTTCCCTGCCCTTGTGCTTGCCTGTGTTACAGGCATGCAGCCTATCTGCTTTGCTGGTTTATGATGAGTAACATCTGGGCTTGTGGGATTGCTGCTTTCTAAATCTTTAAAAAAATACTCTGCCAAGGAGTGATGAGCTGTTTTTAGATTTAGAGAAAATTTGGTCAACCTTTAAGGCAAAAGCTTTGAGTTTTACCTCAAACTGAATTTAGAAAGAATTGAAAGTTAGGGAGCCAGAAGCAGTAATATTTACTTCATTCTCCTATTTCCACCCCTCCTTCTAAGAGAAGAGGATGAAGAAAGATTCAGTGGCCAGGACTTGCTAGTGAGAGACGGGAGTCTTTCCAGTTGTAAGATATATTTTTGGACAGCTCTGGTCTCCCAGCAAATGAGTCAGTTAACAGAAGGGTATTTCTTGCACATCTATGGTAACTTTTCTATGAAGCTACCATTTTTAGGAAGGCTTAGTTGTTATCTTTATCCTCTCATTTGGTTGAAATTAACACATATAATCTGATGGTGGCCCTACCATTTCCGTCTGTTTCTGGAGTTTGCTAACTGGTCTTGGTGAATTTTATTTATTTGTTGCAGAATAATTTTACCAGCACCATCTTAACTCTCAGCTTATACTTAATGTTTAAGAATGATATATTGAAGAGCTATATTATTAGTGTTTTCAGATTGCCAATTATGTCCAGCATTTTAAAAAAATGGAAGAAAATAGAAAATAAACTAGCCAAGGACATTGTACTTAGTAAATGTGAGTATTGTTTTATGATACTCTTGTTTCAGTTATATGTGCGTGTGTAGGTACATTTGTAGTGGGTTTTCATGTAAAGTATATTTACTAATTATGGTAAGAAAAGTTTGAGAAACGCTGTTTTAAGCTCAGAGCACACAGTAATAGAAGTGACTACTAAAATATTTATGAAGTCTAATAAACATATTTTTAAGATCTAAGGGAAACTATCTATGGGCATACATGAGTATAGCCTCTGATTTCTTCTATCATAATGCTTTATGGAGTTTCATCAGTTTCCAGCCCTCTTTTTTTTTTTTTCAGCTCTCTTTTTATCAGGAAAACTAGTCATCCCCAGTTATCAACTAGGTACAATGGACCCTTTTTATTAAATAATTTTAAGTTATTTTGTGAATAATTTGCAGATATAAGAATAAACGAATAGTGGAAAACAGCTTTATTAGAAAATTTAAAGAGATTAAAGCATAGCACAAATTTTAATTTCATATATTCTTGGTTTAGAAGGTATATACACCCCAAATTGACATCATTCTTTGAGAGCAACTAACCACTGATCAGTGATCATGTATGAAAATGGAACATATCCATCTTGTAAATATTGAATCCAGCTTATCACTGCTGGTTCTGCTTGCATTTATATTGTCAAAATGCAAATACGTCAATAATAAGTTCAAGCCTATTATTCTTTCTTTCTCTTTGTTTCTTTCTCTCTTTGTCAAAATTAAATACTTATGAAAAAAATGCCTTGTAATTTGGTTCAAGAGAGGACCACCATCTCTTTTGCACTATAAAATTACAAAAGGTTCTCATTTTTAGATTTATAAATGGCAGCTAGAATGACCGATTGTTCATTTCTACATCATAATTCTCCTTCCTTCTATATATTTGTATATGCACCAGCCTATTACATTTATACACTTAAAAACTGTAGCAAGTAAATTATTGTACATGAACATCAAAAATAAATGTTGACACACATTCTTTCAGAAAATGACAGATAGTCAAAGTTTTTCTCTCATGTTTTTTATTGTGGAAAGAAATCCATCCTGTTTAATGACTGAATGAATGAGAATATAATATTTCCTTTTTGTCCTTAAAAATATACCCTTGGGTGACTGCAGATGGGCATCAGGAATCCCTTTTGGGTTGATGAAAACGTTCAAAAATTGGATTGTGGTGTTGGTTTTACAAATCAATATACTAAAAATGATTGAATTGTTACAGTTAAGAACATACTGGTAATTCACTGATTTTTGAATTTGAGAAAATTCTTGGATTCTTTTATTAAAAAGATTTTTAAGTTTATTTATTTTTGAGTGAGAGAGAGAGAGACAGAGCATGAGCAGAGGAGGGGCAGAGAGAGAGGGAGACACAGAATCCCAAGCAGGCTCCAGGCTCTGAGCTGTCAGTATAGTGCCCAACACAGGGCTCAAACCCACGAACCGTGAGATCATGATCTGAGCTAAGTCAGACACTTAACTGACTGACCACCCAGGTGCCCTTCATCTCGGATATTTTCAAAATCCTCTTAAAAAGTGATGTAAAAAAAGATGGAGGGGCGCCTGGGTGGCTCAGTCGGTTGGGCATCTGACTTCGGCTCAGGTCATGATCTCACAGTCCATGAGTTCGAGCCCCACGTCAAGCTCTGGGCTGACAGCTCAGAGCCTGGAGCCTGCTTCGGATTCTGTGTCTCCCTTTCTCTCTACCCCTCGCCTACTCATGCTCTTTCTCTGTCTCAAAAATAAATAAAAACATTAAAAAAAAAGATGGAATAATTTGGACAATGTTTAATGAAAACTGAAGATTGATATGATAGTTGTGATTTATTTATTATTCTTCAGTTGATACCATCATTCTTTCATTCATTATTTTAGTTTTTTTGTTTTTTTAGCATTGTAGGGAAAAATTGAGATAATTCCTAGAATGATAAAACAATAACGTGTTTCTTTTTTTTTTTTTTACATGTTTCTATCTATAGTAAAAATAAGGTCAGTAAGATTCCATAATATTAATAGTGAACATACATGGTAATATCATTATGGCGATTTAGATTTAATTTTATTCTATTTTAAGCAGTTTTACTGAGGTATAGTTGACATACAGTAAACAGCATATATTTAAAATACACAGTTTGCAAACTTCAACATCTGTGTAAAATCAATGTGTCATCCTCAAAAGATTGCAGTTGTCACTTTGTAATTTCTCCTTCATACCTCTTAGCCAACCACCAAGAAAGTAGTCATATACTTTATTGAGCCATATGAGTTCTTTATATATTTTGGGTGTTTACCCCTTATTAGATATGTGATTTACAAATATCTTCTTGTATTCAGTAGGTGGCCTTTTCATTTTGTTGATGATTTCCTTTGCCACGGAGATGCTATTGACTGATTGACTGGGCATGTGCATGTGCATGTGCTGGGGTGGGGTGGGAGGAGCAGAGGGAGAAAGAATCTTAAGCAGGTTCCAGGCCCAGTCCAAATCCCATTGTGGGGCTCCATCTCACAACGGTGAGATCATGACCTAAGCCAAAATCAAGAGTCAGACACTTAACTGACTGAGGCACCAGGCACCCTTGGAGAAGCTTTTTAGTTTGACATAGTCCCATTTGTTATTATTGCTTTTGTTGCTGTTACTTCAGGAGTCAGATCCACAAAGATACTGCTAAGACTAGTGTCAGGGAGCTTACCACCTATGTTTTCTTCTAGGAGTTTTATGGTTTCTGGTCTTACATTCAAGTCTTTAATTCATTTTGAGTTAATTTTAGTTATAAATTAGTGGTTCAGTTTCATTCTTTTGAATTTGGCTGTCAATTTTGCCCATTTCTTTATTGGATTTTTTTTCCTTCTTTAAAAAATTTTTTTTAAAATGTTTATTTATTATTGAGAGAGAGAGAGAGAGAGAGAGAGAGAGAGAGAGAGAGAGAACATGAGTGGGGGAGGGGCAGAGAGAGAGGGAGACATAGAATCCGAAGAATGCTTCAGGCTCCAGGCTGTCAGCACAGAGCCCAATGTGGGGCTCGAACCCACAAATTGTGAGATCATGACCTGAGCCTAAGTCAGACACTCAACCAGCTGAGCCACCCACGTGCCCCTGGATTTGTTTTCTTACTGAGTTTTGAGAGCTTTGTATATATGCTGTATTCAAATGTTTCTATATTCTGTTTATCAGATGTATAGTTTGCAAATTTATTCTCCCTAGTCTGTAGCTTATTCTTTTTAATCTCTTAAGTGTTTTTAAAACAAAAATTTTAGTTTTGATGAAGTCTAGTTCATTAATTTTTTTTCTTTTATGGATCATGCTTTTGGTGTTATATCTAAGAAATGTTTGCCTAATCCAAAGTCAAAATAATTTTCCTGCCTTTTCTTCTATAAGTTTTATATTTCTGTAGTTAACATCATTTAGCTATGATGTAGCTATAAAAGTTTAGCTATAAAAATTATCATTAATTTTTATATATGGTAAGTATGATTTGAAGTGGGTTTTTTTTGCATTTGAATATTGAATTATTTCCACACTCTTTGTCGAATAGACTATTATTTTCTCCACTGAGTTTCCTTTTTACCTTTGTCAAAAATCATTTGCCCGTATCTGTGTAGATCTATTTCTCAGCTCCATTCTCTTCCAGTGGTTTGTTGATTCTGATACCAAAACTATATTGCCTTGATTGCTTTCTGAGAAATCTGCACATCAGGACTTCAGTTTATTATTGTTTTTACAAAGTTGTTTTGATTGTTAGGTTCTTTGCATTTCTATGTAAATTTTAGGGTCAGTTTGTCCATTTCTATAACAGAGACTGTTGGGATATTTTTTTTAAATAAACTGTTATTTTAGGGTTGCCTGGGTGGCTCATTCGGTTAAGTGTCCAACTCTTGGTTTCAGCTCAGGTTCAGTTCATCTCATGGTTTGTGAGTTTGAGCCCCACATCGGACTCTCTGCTGACAATATGGAGCCTGCTTGGGATTTTACCATTCCCTCCCTCTCTGCCCGTTCTGGGATCCCTCTCTCTCTCCAAATAAATAAATAAACTTAAAAAAATAACTTTTATATTAGAACAGCTTTGGATTTACAGGAAAACTTCAAAGGTCATATAGATAATTTGTATATACCTCACATGATTTCTCTTAATAACACCTAACATTAGTATGATATAATTGCTGTAAATAGTGAAATAATATTGATGCATTTTTATTAATGTCTATACTTCATTCTTAATTATTCTTCATTAGTTTTTATCTACTGTGTTTCTATGTTCCAGAATCTCATCTAGGGTACGACATTACATTTAGTAGTCATGTCTCCTTAGGGTCCTGTTAGCTGTGACAGTTTTCTCAGACTTTCCATGTTTCTGATGACCTTGATAGTTTTGAGTAGTGGTCAGGTATTTTGTCGCATGTCCTTCTATTGTAATATGTTTAATGTTTTTCACATGATTAGACTAGGGTTATATGTTTTTTAAGGCAGAGATAAAATGCCATTTTCATTACTTCATATCAAGGGTACATGCTATCAATATGTCTTATTACTGTTGGAGTTAACCATGATCATAAGGCTGAGGTTGTGTTTTCAGGTTTCTCTGTAAAATTACTCTTATTCCCTCTTTCTCCATTTCTCTATTTGGAAGAAAGTCACTATGCACAGACCATACCTAAAGAGTGGGGACTTGTGCTTAACTTTCTGGAAAGTATTGTATCTACATAAGTTATTTGGAATTCTTCTGCATGGGAGATTTAACTCTTCTTCCCCATCTATTTATTCAATCTTTTGTTTTTTCTATCACTAAGGACTCATGAATGTTTGTTTACACTTTGGATTATAAGCCTGTGTTGGCCACTTGACGTGTCTTAGTTGGCTTTGGTGTCCATTAGCCATTCCCACATCATTGTGCTTTTTTTTTTTTTTTTTTTTTAAGTATTTATTTGCTTTCTGGCACTACAAGATGCCTCAGGCTCATCATGTATATTTTCTGATCCAATTCTAGAATCAAACCTTTCTTTAAGAAGCCCCGGTTTCTTTTATTAGAGAGATGTATTAGAAACTAATATTTGTGCTGTAAGTATGCTTGTACTACTGGGGTATAATTGCTTCTAAGTTCTACCAGAAGTTTGGTCACAATTGTTTTAAATGAGTAGACCAATTTGGAGTGAATTGGGTCTATTTTAATAATAGAATCTTCTGATTCAGGCACAAGGCATATTTTCCCATTTATTTAGGTCGTCTTTAATTTTCTCTCACCAGTTTCAGTGTACATGCCTTGCTTGTATCAGATTGTATCTATTTTATAGATTTGTATCTATTTTATATATATTTTAAAAGTTTTTGTGTAAATTCCAGTTAGTTAGCATACAGTGTAAGACTAGTTTCACGTGCACAATGTAGTGATTCAACACTTCCCTATAGTACCTGGTGCTCCTTACAAGTGTACTCCTTAATCCCCATCACCTATTTAACCCATCCATCAACTGATGAATGGATAAAAAAGGTGTGGTATATATATTTTAATGCTATTATAAATGGTATTTAAAAGTTTTTTTTCAATTTATAATTGCTTTCTTCTGGAATGAAGAGATATAATTAAATTTTATATGTTGATCTAATAGCTTGCAACCTTACATTTAGTGATAATAGTTTTTTATGGAGTCCATTGGATTTTTTTGTGTGTAAACAATCATGTCATCTTCAAATTCTCGTATTAGGAACATAAAAATTTAGGATTTATTGGCCTCTTTATCATTATGAAATGATTCTCTTTATTTCTGGTAATATTCTTTGCTATGAAATCTAGTTTGATATTAAAATAGCCATTCCAGCTTCCTTTTGACTAGTGTTAACATGGTATGTTATTTATATTAACATGTAATGGGTTTTAATAGTTATTTAAAATGAATCAATAAATATTTTCTAATTTTTTAGTTTTAATTTTTAATGTAGAAAATATAGATACATATAAGCTAAACAAAAGCTCTTTAGGAGTCCTCAGTAATTTTTAAGAGTGTAAGGAGGTCCTAAGATGAAAAAGTTTGAGAATTGCTGATCTGTTTTCTACATATATTTTTCATTAGATATGTAGCTTTTATAGTAATCTTTTATTTACTCATTCATTTATTCATCAGATGTTCATTAAGCCCATTTTATTTTTAGGAAATAAAAGTATATAAGACCGGTTTTGGTCAGCAAAGAACTTGATATAGAATTGAGGGATATAATGGTATATAAATAAGTGGGACACAATATATTATATGAGATATATGCTCCCATAGTGTCACAGTGGCTGGCACAAGGTTAAGTAGCATAGATTTAGTGTGAAATATACCTGGCTTCAAATCCAAGCTTTGTACCTTAGTCATGAGAACTTAACCTCACTGAACCTTACTTTTCTTAATTGTAAAATGGAGTTGATAATAGAAGGTATCTCTCAGGATTGATTATGTAGCTTAATTTATAGTACTTAAGACGTAGTACTTTTAGTACTTAGAAAACATTCAATAAATGTTAACTGTTATTTTTTAATAGGAATGGTTTTATGGAGCAAGGGAGAGGTAGAGGTTTCATCTGGCTTTAGAGAGAAGGGAAGGTTGATGGAGGTGGACTCTTGTTGAACTGAGTCTAATTTTGATTGGCCAAGATTGTGGGCTAGTTAACATAAACAAAAGGAATGCCCTGCACTAGCTGGGATTACATACTGTCTCCATTTGATGAAAATCATTGTGATTAATGAATATCACCAGGATGATGAATTACTGTTCACAGGAATAATGTCATCTGTTCCTCTGTTAATTTATTAAACATAGATGTAGTAATACCAAACTATTTTTATTTTTCAATTATTATTATTATTATTATTATTATTTTAAATGTTTATTTTTGAGAGAGAGAGAGAGAGAGAAAGAGAAAGAGAAAGCATGTGTGAGCAGGGGAGGGGCAGAGAGAGGAAGACACAGAATCCCAAGCAGGTTCCAGGCTCCAAGCTGTCAGAACAGAGCCCAACGCAGGGCTCAAACTCACAGACGGTGAGATCATGAGCTGAGCTGAAGTCAGAGGCCCAACCGCCTGAGCCACCAGGTGCCCCTAATTTTTATTATTATTTTTTTAATTTTAGAGAAAGTGCAAGTGAGGGAGAGGGGCAGAGTATGTGTGTGTGTGTTGGGGGGGAAGTTGGGAGGGAGGGAGGAAGAGGGGCAGAGAGGGTGGTGGGAGAGAAGCTTAAGCAGGCTCCATGCTCAGTGTGGAGGCTGACATCCGGCTTGATTCCACAACCCTAGGATTATGACCTGGGCTGAAATAAGAGTTGGATGCTCAACTGACTGAGCCACCCAGGTGCCCCAATACCACACTATTTGAGGTTTATTGTCACATAAATCTTTTAGTGTAGAGATTAAGAGAACATACTCTGGAGATACACTGCCTGGGTTTATTAAATACTGGGTTTTTAATTAATTAGTTCCCTGGGCAGTTTACCAGTCTCTCTGTGCTTTATCTCTTCATTTTCAAAATGAGGATAATATTAGTGCTTATGTCATGGAATTGGGAAGATTAAATGAGTTAATAAATGATAAATTCTTAGAATAATATTTGACACATGTAAGTACTATATAAATGTTAGCTATTTGAGTGATAAATGCTACCATTGGAGTTAACATTCATTACTGGGAATATTGCTAATATGTAGTGAGCTCTATAAATACTGAACTTAAACTCATTTTTAAAAAATGGGTTTTTGAGAGAGAGTGCGCAAGTATGAACGGGGAAGGAGCAGAGAGAGGGTGGGACAGACGATTCAAAGTGGGCTCTGTGCTGACAACCGTGAGTCCATTGTGGGGCTCTGACTTACAAACCATGAGATCCTCACCTGAGCTGAAATCGGACATTCAACTGAGGGAGCCACCCAGGCACTTCCTTAAACTCATTTTTAAAGTTTAAGTTCAGTTTAATTGTTGATGGATTTGGTTTTTCTTTCCCATTATGATTGTCAAGTTGCATTTTCAGGCCAAAGATACTTCGATAAAAAAAAAAAAAAAAAAAACAATGTCAAATTATGTAGCCTGGGTCATTTACTTGTTCTGCATGATCTGTATCAATTTAATTCTTTTTTAAAATTAAGTTTTATTTTTAATCTAAATACTGTTTCATTTCTACAGTCTCTATTGTTTATTAAGTGTAATGATTTTCAAAGACCTATTAAGGATAATCATACCCTTTTTTAATTCAAGTTTGTAGACAAATATTAATATTTATAATTTACACATACCATACCAATGAGAATTATTTTCTAGTCAGTGTTGTATAACAGAAGTAGTCATCAACGAATGCTTGTTCAAGACTTAAGCAGATAAGGAAGAAGTGAGATGACTATGCTAGTAGATCTTTGTCATTTATTTTTTGCTTGTAGTTCTAAAAAAAACTTAATGAAAAATGTTAAGTGTTTTTAGAGGCAGTTTTAAGTTTTGTAAATAGTGATTTTAGTAATAAAATGTAGAGCAAAATTAATTATTTATATTCACATTGGGGATAATATGTCTGTGCTTATATGAAATGAGGTTCTTTGAAATCATCAGCAAGAAGAGTCTCTCTTTTAATTATATGTTGGCTAGCCTGTTAATTGAAGGTATTGTGAAATGTGCAATCACTTACTAATTCTTCATTTTTTTGGTGGGGACTCAGGATAACAGGTTAGGATTCAGGTAATTATTTTGAGAGGTGTACCTTGGAAGATTCATATTCTCTTAAAAACCACTTTCAAGTATAGATAACTTAATTTTCTTTAGATGTGTAGAATTGTGTTTCTGTAAAATAAAAGGAGAAATAATCTGGAGATTGAGTTGTTAGGAAATTATTAGACATGTGTAGCTTGGTGACTCTTTTAACCTTTCAAATGTAAAACATGTTGGTTCTTGTGCTAAAGAACCTTCTAATTTATAGTTAACATATTCTATGATTGTAACCTAGGTCTGTTTTCTTTTTCTGTCTTTTTATTAACTAAGATATAATTCATGCTTTTAATTTCCCTAAATCCTTCTGCTATGAATTTTCTAACTAAATTAGTCATCAAGTGTAAAAAACATTAGATTTTATGTAAGCTTTAAAAATTGTCATTCATTCCTATTTTCAGAAAGAATAGAAATTATAAAATTTAAATTTGAAAGAAAATACATATAATATGTGAAAACAAATAAGCTTTTTGTTTTCTAAGAATCTCCTCCTATCATCTTGGAGTCACATGTAACTTTCTTAAGAGCTTCTATTAAAATAAATTGAAGTTCATGAAGTTATCCCCAATATAAAGGTAATGTATGTTCTTTATAGAAAAAACCTAACAAAAGTAAACAGAATGTTTTTTTTACCACTGTTTACCAATTTTCTATTATCGAGTTACTGTTTTTTTCATTATGCAAATAATAATAGGTCATAAGAGGTCTTTATTTTTGGAAAATAATTACTCAAACCTTTTGTGCTTTTTTCTTAGCATTTTATCACCTAAATGTTGATTCTTTTCATCCTGATTTGGAAGAAGCCCATGTTACCACTCCTCAAACAAATATCCAACAAGTGAAAACCAGAGAGTTGGGTCTGCTGGTGTAGACTCAATATATTTAAGCTTTGCTTCTATTAATATTCAATTGTTCTAACACAATAAGAATGACCAAAGTAGTCATTATTCTGATTTGAAGGTAATGTTGCCATGTTCTTTTTGTTTCTCTGTATAACTGGTTTTAAATCTAAAAGCATAAATCCTAAAGAGTGGGAGTGGAAAAACAGGGATGGTTTTCATTTGCTACAATTTCCTGTGAGACATGGCTCTAAACAAGGCCCATATTTACACAAGACAATATAGTTTTACATACAGTGGTGTATTCAGCACATTTTGAAATTCCTTAACCAGTCACCTGTATTTAATACTTTCTTGGTAAATGTGTTTAATAATGCTAGGTGAAATTTGAAATAATTTTTAAATAAATTTACAGTAGAAACACCAGTTAAATCAACCTTTTGGTAGTAAATGTCGGAAAAAAATTAATTATTTTTGCTGCCACTGCAAAATCAATTGTGTAACTGTTCTTTTTAAACTGACTTTTACATTACTAAGTTCTAAACACTACACTCCTGTAACTTGTCAGAAGCAGGTTTGGGTTAATAGATATTTTCAATGATGTAATGGGAACTTTTGGCAGTAAGTCAGAATATAATGGACTGTGATTAATGTTTTAATAAGTACTTTTCTATTGCTCATGATGTAAAGGAGAAATAGTTTCCTGCTTGGATTGATAGGAGAATAGCAGGTGTGCACATAGTGTTTTTAAAAAAAGAGAAGATTTTTCTTAGAATAGCATTAGTGTTTTTTTTATGGTTAAACTTCATTATCATAGGAGATGCATACGTTACCACAGAAACCTGCAATTGATTTGGAAAAATACAATTAGGAGATGATTACCGATTGCCTAAATTAAATCTTTTAATTTGTAGCCTTTGTTTTCTTATGTAGCTATAACTTCAAGTCTGTGTAGTTTGATACTATTTCTTATTATAAGTTAAAGGAAATCAGGGATTTGCTTAAATCATAGGACATGTGAGTTCTATGCCTCTTTGTTTCTAAAACATTCAGATTGCTCAGAAATGAGAAAAGTTTTTTTTTTTTTTTTTTTTTTTAAGTTTGAAAGTTTTTCTCTTAAGGCCAGGAAGTACAGATTGATAGTCAAATGGAATAGTGATCATGTGAGAATTCTCCATTGCAAAGGGCATAAGTTCAGCCTATAAACTCAATGAAGTTCAGAAGTTTGGGAAGTTAAACCCAGGAGATTTTATGTCAGACTTGGAATCTGAGTAAGTGAAGACAAACCAGAAGAAATACTGGTGTGCCAGACTTGAGGGGTTGGCTTACAGTTTTTTGGTTCTTTCATTTTTCTCAGTTTAATTTTGGCAACTTATATGCAGTTAAGTATGTGTTTTGTTATAGGTAGAGTCCTCAGGCTCAAAAGATATGTTCCATTGGGAATAGTATTGCACCACTGCAGATACCCTCTGCCCTATGTTTGTCTTTGAAATACATGTAAAATTGCATATTCCAAATGTGTACTTTTCTGACAGAAAGTTCCTAATTGTCATCATAGTCTCAAAGAGATCCTGATCCCAGTAAGGGATCTTGAGTGGTGGGTGGTTCTCAAACTTTGGCATACATCAGAATCACTTGAAGGGTTTACTGAAACACAGATTGCTGGGTTCTACCTCCAGGGTTTCTGATTCAGTAGGACTGGAGTGGGGCCCAGAATTTTCATATCTAACAAGTTTCCAACTGATGCTGATGCTGTTGATTGGAGAACCACTGGTTTAACTTCGGTAAATAGCTTTCTAGGCCCTTTCCTATATTCATGTATAGTGTATATTTTACAAAAGCACATATGCTAGGGCACCAGGGTGACTCAGTCGATTAAGCATTCCACTCGGTTTCAGCTCAGGTCATGATCTCATGGGTCATGAGTTCGGGCCCCACATTGAGCTCTGTGCTGACAGTACAGAGCCTGCTTGAGATTCTTTCTCTCCCTTCTCTCTTTGCCCCTACCCCATTCGTGCTCTCTCTCAAAATAAATAAACTTAAAAAAATTTATTTAAATAAAAAAATATTAAAAAAATAAAAACAACACTCCCCCACACATATGCTATATTATTTTGTTACCTCTTTTAACTTACTGTGTTTTTTACTATCTTTCCATAGTTATCCATAGCATCATTTAAAGTATTCCATATCTTGGGGCAACTGGGTGGCCAGTTAAGTGTCTGACTTCAGCTCAGGTCATGAACTCGTGGTTCATGAGTTTGAGCCCCGTGTTGGGCTCTGTGCTGGCAGCTCAGAGCCTGGAGCCTGCTTTGGATTCTGTGTTTCCCTCTTTCTCTGTTCTTCCCTTGCTTGCACTCTGCCTCTCATTCTCTCTCCCTCTCTCTCTCTCTCTCTCTCTCTCTCAAAAATAAGATTAAAAAATAAAATTATTCCATATTATAATTTATTTAGCAATTCTATATTACTTATATCATTTTTGATTGCTTTCATAATGAATAGATCTTTGCTAAATTTTTGTGTTAACTTTCCTATTATTTCATTAGTAAAATCTTTAGATTGAAGGATAGACGTGTTCCTAAGGTCCATTTGAGGCCTAATGATTTTTCACATCTGGCATGTGAACATTTAATAAATAAAATGACCACCACTTTAAAAGAGACAGAAGAAATATTAAAACAGAAAAGTTTGTTTCAGAAAACAAGTATTTTACCTTTCATTGGCTCATCTTTTTAATGAGGAAAACTAGTTTGACCAGTAGATTTTTCTAAGTTAAAATCATTTATGTCAGTATTTGTAACCATAATGAAATTTCCAAGAGTAATAGTTGGTTTTTTTTTTAATTTGAGAAGATAATACCATTTTACTTTATTGGTATATTACATATATACACAATTTATATTGTATAACAATTTGCACAAAAAATTATATTACTAAGCTTCTGCCAGTATTAAAGAGCTGCTCAAATTCAGTGCCTGTTCTTTTTTTTTTTTTAATTATATTCCATGCCTTGAAAACAGCAAAACTGTGGTATACATTATAGTGCGAAAGTACTTTTTTCTATTTAGTGTTATAGTAAGAAAAATTAAATTAAGATTGTTTTTGAGTGTGTGAATAAAACAAAGTACAGCAGCAACACATCTCCCTCCCCCCAGTCCATCATCTTTCCGTGATTTCAGTTACCCGAGGTGAACCACAGTCTGCATGCAGATGATCTTCCTTCTGACTTACCATCAGAGGGTCAGTAGTAAGTAGCCTAACGCTGTGGCACAATGCCCGTCACTACCTCACTTCATCTTACCACGTAGACATTTTATCTCACATAATCACAGGAAGAAGGGTGAATGGTACAATAAGATACTTTGAGAAAGCGACCCACAGTGACATAACTTTTACTACACAACTTTTATTAGTTGTTTATCTCTTAATGTGCCTAATTTATAAATTAAACTTTATCATATGTGTGTATATGTAGGAAAAACATAGTATATATAGGGTTGGGTATTATCTGTGGTTCCAGGCATCTGCTGGCTGACTGTATCCCCTCCCCCCCCCCCCCCCCCCGTGGATAAGCAGGGGGGATGGGGAGGGGGTGGGGACTACTGTATTCATTCATCTGCTTTTAAAATGAGGAAATAAGAATGCATATTAAATCTCTCTGCTATATTGTAAGGCCATCCTGACAGACACCATCCCCACCCCTGACTTTCAAAACAAAATACTAAATGCATATAGAAAAAAATAATCTGCGAGAGGTTCAACAGATGTGATTACTGAAAGGTGTCTAACACTGTGGATCTTGGATAAAGCAAGCCAGGGAATGGGGAAGGGAAAGAGTTGACAATGGGGACACAAGTTGAAGCAGACAATAGATCAAATAGTCTGTCCTGTTACATCACTTGTTTCTAGAACACCTGTCTGTAACACAAATTAATCATATGTGAATGGTAAATAGAGGAATTATATTTATAAAATGTAAAAGTCATTTTGGTTCACCCATGATTTTCCCCAGTAGGTAAATGTGTTATATTACCTAGTAGTAGCAGCTGAACTCAGATATACAGATACATTCCCACAGATGAATGCATGCAGAAGAATGCCACAGAAGAATGAATAAAGTACTACTATCACCATGGTCTTCCTTTTGGCTTAGTTTTGCCATGCATTCTCTCTTGGAAGTGCTATTTTTGGAGGTCTCCACAATTTTTGTGCATTTGCCCTTGTTTTCATGATTTGACAACCTTACCGCTTTCTTACAACTCTTTCCCATCAAATTACATTTATTTCTTCCTTTTTCCTAAAACATATATATACTGCATTAACCATTTATTTGGAACTTAACCAGCCTTTTAAAATAAACTATGCTAATACTTTTGGGAGGCTTACTAATGTTTTTGTTAGTGCTTTTGATTATGAATTTTGCATAGGTTTTGTGTGGACTGCCTCAATCCTGTTTTACGTCTAATTTTAGGTATGCATTTTGGTAGAAATGTGAGGTCTTTCGAGAGCACTTATCACAGAAACTCCAGCACAGAGATATAGGCGTTTGGTTCATTGAGTCAGAGTAGGCTTAGTCAGAAGTAATTCAGCACTTGGAAGTGCTCAGTGTAAGAGGAGATCTTTTGATGGGGATGCAGTCTTAATTATGGACTTGAAGCACAGTGCTGTTGATTTGGCCCTCTTCTCCATTTAGAATCCCCTGGTATTTAAAAGGTCTTCCCCAGTTATGAGATAAACTCATCACCCCTGTTCTATCTACAGAGAGTTGCCAATTTACATATTCAAAAACAGAACCTTCTGACCTGATGTGGGACTTTTCTGAGATACAATGTCTTTATCAGAGGGTGTCCTTTGCTTGTCTCTGGAAAAGGCACTTACTTAGGCCTAGACATAAAGCCCTAGACATAAAGTCCTAGACATGTACTCTCTATGATGTTCACTCATTTGGTAAATTTTAGTGTACTGCCACTAAAGACTTAAAGCCATTAAAGAAAACCCACAACACTTTGTTGAGGTATAATTTACATACTGTAGAATTCACCCATTTTAAGTATATGATTCAGTGAATTTTGGTAAGTTTACCAAGTTATGCAGCCATCGCTACAATCAAGTCCTGATTCATGTATGTATGACCAGTGTGGTCTCATAGGGCCCCATACTCAGAAAGGGGCACTTGGAGTGTAATGCTTTGTGGTCATCATCATGAAATTCTTAATAATCTTATCTTTGAATTTGTGTTTTGTAAGTAAAGTCTGATGGAACAATAGAGCATACCTTAGTGGGCTTGGAGCCACATGCACTTGCCTCTGCAACATGTACTTGGCCATCTACTTACTCCCTGCCCCTGTTCAGTTCCTGCTGCTACTGCCACCCCCAGCGGGGCTGTGGACACAGGAAAGTTCAGGACTCGATGTGCCCTGCATGCCTGGGAGGGTCTGCACTCATTCAGTGAGTATCCTCATGCCTGAAGCATGTTAAATAGCAAATAAAAAGTGTTATGACAGGTCTAGAGAGATAACAGAAGAAAGGGGAAATTTTTTCTTTTGAGCTTTTTTTTTTTTTTTTTTACTGAGCCCGACCACAATCCTGTGTTAGAACTTTGCTATCATCCCAAAAAGATTCAGTATGCCAGCTTACAGTTAATCCCCATTTCCCATCCCCAGACATTTTTTCCCCTTGTTGTCTCTATAGATTTGCCTATTGAGTGAGACATTTCATGTAAATGTAATCATACAATATGTGGTCTTTTATGTCCGATTTCTTTCATGTTTTTGAGTCCATATTGTAGCATATATCAGTATTTCATTTCTCTTTGTTGCTGAATGATACTCCATTATATGGATATACTATATGTTATCTAACTGTTATGTGTCTTATCCATTCATCAGTTGATGGACTTTCGTTTCTGCATTTTGGGCATTATGAATAATGCTGATACAGACATTCATATGTAAGTCCTTGTATGGACATATGTTTTCATTTTCCTTGTTTATGTACCTAGGAATAGGTATAGGAACTGTTGTCCAAAATGGCTATTCTATTTAACATTTCCACTAGCATGAGTATTCCTTTTTTCCAAATCCTCAGCAACGTGTGTGTGTGTGTGTGTGTGTGTGTGTGTGTGTGTGTGTGTGTGTAGGGTAAAGGTAGGGGTCAGGAAGAGGTAGGGGTGGGTGAAATCTATTTAGATTTCAAAAAGATGCAAAATGTTCCAATCCCCAAAATAGAATAAATTTTTGAGAAACTACTGTTCTTTTTCTCTGGTATGTGCATGGTCCAAAGATAGTATTACCTGTCATTTTGATTGTAACCATTTTAGTGGGTAACAAGTATCCCAATGCATATTTAATCTGCATTTTCCTGTTGACTAATGATGTTGAAAATCTTTTTTAATGTTTGTTTGTTTATTTATTTATTTATTTTGAGAGAGAGCACAAGCAGGGAAGGGGCTGATAGAGACAGGAAGACAGAGAATCCTAAGCAGGCTCCATGCTGCCAATACAGAGCCTGATGCGGGGCTTGAACCCATGAACCGTGAGATCCTGACCTGAGCCAAAATGGAGAGTCAGATGCTTAACCTACTGAGCCACCCAGGTGTCCCTGAACATCTTTTTATATCCTTAATAACAATTTAGAGATTCTTTTTTGTTGAGATGTCCATTCATATCTTTTCCCTATTATAAACTTTGGCCATTTGTCTTACTAAGTTATAAGAGTTATTTATATATTCTGATACCAGTTCTTTGTTAGAATCATAATTTGTCAATTATTTTCTCCCAGAGTGTGGTTTGTTTTTTCATGTGTTAATGATGTCTTTCGAAACATAAATGTAGTAGGGGTGCCTGGGTAGCTCAGGTGGTTGAGCATCTGACTCCTTTGGCTCAGATCATGATCCCAGGTTGTGGGATGGAGCCCCACGTCAGGCTCTCTGCTAAGCTTGGAGTCTTCTTATGATTCTCTCTCTCTGTGCACCTTTCTCCTACTTGTATGTGCTCACTTGTTCTCTCTTAAAAAAAAAAGGAATATAAATATAGTTGAATTTTTATCAAGTCCAGCTTACCAGTTTTTTTTATTTCATGGATCATGCTTTTGGTGTCATATCTAAGACAACTTTGCCCACCTGAAAGCCATGAAGATTTCCTCCAAGGTTTTCCTCTAAAAGCTTTTATAGTTTTAGTCTTTACATTTAGGTCTCTGATCTATGTCAAATTAATGTTTTTGTAATGGTGTGAGAAATAGGTCCAAGACCATTTGTTTGCACACACACCCAATTGTCCCAAAACCATTTATTGAAAAAATTATCCTTTCCCTATTGGATTCCCTTTAAAGCCATGTGTTTTCCATACCATCTTCAGTAATTTTTACTGTAAGCAAACATATATGATTGTTGAGTCCTGAAATTTTTCTTGACCTAAGGGATATTGTCTTTTCTTGTCTTTGAATTCCATTTTTGTCTTTGAACTTATTTGGAGTAGTAATAGTGAGTCTTAGAGGTGTATATTAAGTTTGAGGAATGTTGAATTTTTAAAAAAAAATTGTTAATGTTTATTTATTTTTGAGGAAAGGAGAGACAGAATGTGAGTGGGGGGAGAGGCAGAGAGAGAGGGAGACACAGAATCTGAAGCAAGCTCCAGGCTCTGAGCTGTCAGCACAGAGCCAGACGCAGAGCTCGAACTCACAAACCATGAGATCATGACCTGAGCTGAAAGTCGGACACTTAACCAAGTGAGCCACCCCGGTGCCCTGAGGAATGTTTAATTTTAAATGTGAAAACTGTAAGGGAACATTTCACATCTTTGCTGTCAGTTTATAGTCAAATCTTAAAGTAAATATTTATTATTCCTGTACTGGATCCAAGAGGGTCTCTGATTTCTAAGCCAGAAAACATTTCAACGGGAACCAGCTTCTTTCAACCTCAAACACCTGACCTTCTGATGCCAAAAGGCTTGAATTTTGTTTCAGTCTTCAAAATAAAATGTTTGCATTCAGAGGTCAGAAAAATATACTATGCCTTGGTAAAGCAAAACTGGCTCCCTTAATTGCTTTTCCAGATCAAAAATTAGAGGTCATTGAGGCAGTGTTTAGTTTTGGCTGTTACAAATTCTCTCATCAGTTAATTCCAGAGAGTTTGCTTAAGACATCTTCCTTCAAAATCCTTATTAAAGATTCATCTTCCTTATTTATCTTTTTCTCATTTTTTTCCTCTAGAGTGTAAGTTCTTCTAAGTCTGGGAATATCTCTTACTCATTTTTGTTTCTTAACCTCATCCCATGGTGCCTTGAAGGCACACACATTTCTGAAATGACTTTTGTAAAGAATTATTTATTTAATTGCTTTAATATACGAGTGCAAATTGGTACTGTTCTCTTCAAGGTCTTCAGATCTGTAATCCTAAACACATTTGCAGTATGTTATCTTTAAGGTTTTTAGGCCAATCTTGTCTGCTTCATAAACTATTTTCTATGTTCTGGAATAGTCCTAATAGCATAAGAATGATCTTGACATAACTTTCCTATAAAATCATCTGAATCATCTTTCCCTGAAATGACTTTTTAGACTGAAGAGGATTTGAGAGCTATAACAGAGAGAGGCATGATCGTGCCAAATGCCAAGATTATTCTTCTTTTGGAAGCGTATTAAGTATAATTGTGCTGGGTCCTTAAATTGTGAATTCTAGTCATCCATGGTTCCTTCCTTAAGAGCTGACATCTGCAGATGGAGACTGTCATGTAAACAAGTGTATCATTATATGGGAGAGGGTCAAGGAAGGCTTCATGGAGATGGTGGCATTTAAGCTCCATTTTAAAGGATACATTTGAGTCTGCCAGTAGCGTGCATACACCATTCTATTTGGAGGAGAAGGAGAGAAATTTGAAAGAGTATAGTGCCTTGGATAGAAATGTAAGTAGTTCAGTCTGACTAGAGCATGGGGTTTGTAACAAAAGTGACAAGAAACTGAGTGGGATTCCAGATCATGAAGAGTCTTACTTGCCATATTAAGTATTTTGGAGGATACACATTTCCCCCTTTTTACTTCTGTGTGTCTTAAATCAGGGTTGAAAAACCACTGTTTATTTCTGTTCTCTCCATATGGGCTGTGGACCATATGGTTTTTTTTAAAAAAAAAAATATTTTTAAGCAATCTCTACACCTAATATGGGACTTGAACTCATAACTCTGAGATCAAGAGTTGCATGCTCTGTTGACTGAGCCAGCCAGGTGCTTCTGGACCACACACTATTAGTGATAGGGAGTTGTTGAAGAACTTTTAATAGGTGACGTATTCAGATTTCTATTTTAGAAAAATACTTCTGAAGGCAGCAATGTGAATGATGTATTTGAGTAGGCTGAAATAAAAAAGAGCCCAAAACAGGTCTAAACAGGGAGGATGGAATTAAAAGAATGGATTCAAGAGAGATTTAGGGATAGAATTAATAGGATTTGGCAACTGACTTCATGTGAAGAGTAAGGAATAGGCTAGGAAAATACCAAGGGTTTTGGCTTGGGTGCCTGCCCAACCCTGTGAAGACTTTGGTAGAGGGAAGGCCTCCTTCAGTGCTTTGCATGGCCTACAGAATATGACACTTGGACACAAGTCTTTATGTGTGAGAGCTGCAACAAGCATCAGAATGTTCAGGCAGCTGTTTCAGGCTTTATTTCTCTCTGTTCGCTCTCGTTCCCTGCTGTGTCAAGTGCAGCTGCCACTTCCTTCTGATTCACCACCGCCACTTGCCACAGCTGCTGGGCTGGACAAAAGTAGGTAGACTGTAAGAACTTCTGGGAAAACAAAGCCCATTGTAGCATTGGGTGTAATTTCAAATTTTGTATTCATGGTACTTCTCCAATTTTTGTCTTAGTGTCCTTTTTTTAAAAAAACAATCTGTGTGTATCTTAGGCCTAAATGTTTTATTTAATAACGCTGACACCTTAATGTCTGTGATTTAATCAATGTGGGTGAACACTACTACTAACATTAAAGCTCATACATAGATGTGCCTATATATATGTATATATATACACATATATATGTATATATATATATATTTATTATGAATATATATAATTTAAAGCATATATTACAGCTGTGGAGTTGCTGTTAGAGTCTGAGAAGAATTGCTTAGTTGTCAAGGTAAAAGATTTTTTAAACATTCTAAAAGTCAGTTTTGAAAAACAGTGGTGAATTAATTATGTACTCTGTTAGGTGTACAGCTAACTTTAAATTTATATAGCCATTTAAATCTTTTGTTCAGTGATTTTGGGAATTAAGCATGCTATTTCTCCATAGGATAGCTTGTACTTAAATATTGCCTTTTATAGAATGTTTAGACTTCTTACTAATTTTTCTCCAGTCCAAACTTCATACAATGGGGATATTAGTTTTAAACCACTTGATGTTTAATTATCAACTTTTTCCCCCTTAATATATATCTTTACTTTTGCTTTGTATAAGCTTTCCTATCTAGAGAAGTAAAACCTCTTTTTTAAATTTTATTTTTTTCTTTTTCTCTTCATCTTATCTTTATTCTGCAGTTGGTAATCTGTTTCAGGAAAGATCTCTCAAAGACCATCTTTAGGTTTATCATTCTATTTGGCTATGCTTGTTTGTAATCTAAGATACAGTTATGTCATTTTTGTAAAATTCACTGTCAGTGGCACAAAATATTTTATTGTATCAGGTTAACGTTCTTCACTTGACCTCTACCTTATTCTTCTGTTTTCTTAATATGAAGAACAATACCATCTTCATTGGGTGACCAGAGCCAGTCCCCATCATGTTCATATGCTGAATGATCTCTTTGGATCATCTGATATATTTCTACATGTACAAGTTTGTGTTAGTGTTTAAAAAAAAAATCACAGCTTCATTTGTTTGAAACAAGTTGAACCTCTCAATATTAGTTACCATCATGTTAATGTTAATGTTCTGGTGATCAGTAGGTTGATTAATTGTCATTCATTTTTTAAACATTTTTTACATTGTAGTTGACTTGCAATGTTACATTAGTTTCAGGTGTATAACAGTGATTTGATGATTCTATAGGTTATGTTATGCTCATCACAAGCGTAGCTCCCATCTGTCACTATACAACACTATTACAGTATCATTGACTGTATTATGTATGCTGTGCCTTGCATCCCTGTGACTTACTCATTCCATAATGGGAAGCCTGTGCCTCTAATCCCTTTATCTGTGTTGGCTATCCCCCACTTCCTCTCTGGCAAATCAATTTGTTCTCTGTATTTATGGGTCTGTTACTGCCTTTGATTGTTTGTTTTGTTTTTTTAGAGCCCAAGTATTTGTCTTTCTCCCTCTGATTTCACTTAGCATAATACCCTCTAGGTCTATCCATGTTGTTTCAAATGGAATTGCCATTCATTTTTAACTGTAGTTTTATTTTCCATAACTTATTTGATAGATGATATCAAATAGGAAAAAAAAATGATAGAGAATCTTTTCATTTTATGGACCCAACTGCATTATTCATTTTGCTTCCTGCTTTGTAGCCTTATGAAAGACAGATATTTTCAGACTGGCATGATATTGGTTCCAGTTGCACATGGGAAAAATGAAGTTTTCTTACCAAAAGCATGCAGACACTTTCTTTTAGTACTAATACTTTGCCACCCAGTGACATCAGGAATGTATTATTACTTAACAGGAAATGACTTCTCTCAAACAAGTTTTATTAAAGTCCTATTACTTTTTTTCTTATGTTAAGTGCAGTCTGAAATTAGACTGACAAATTTGTTTTGTGTTCATTCATGTTTCTTAAAATGTGTTTCATTTTTTTTTGCATAAAAAAGTACTTTTCAAGAGAATAATATTTAGTTTCTCTTTTTCATTGCAAAGCTACAACAACCTTAAATTATGCCATAGTGTTCATTGTTGGTTCATCATAAACTGGCTTGCATCCCAGAATTGTAATTCCACTTAGCATAACATTTCATTTCATTTTTAAGAAGAAGTTACCATTTTTAGAAAATTTGAAGGTTTTTTTTTTTCACCATAGAGATATGGTTGAATAATGATTAATACGCTTCGAGGAGATGCCACAGTAGAGTGTGCAGTTATTTCAGCTATTTGTTTTTTGCTTTTCATTCTTCTTTCTTTATTTTTTTAAATTTTAATATTTACTTATTTTTGAGAGAGAGAGCAAGAGAGGGGCAGAGAGAGAGAAACACACACAGAATCCGAAGCAGGCTCCAGGCTCTGAGCTCTCAGCACAGAGCCCGACGCAGTGCTCAAACCCATGGACCGTGACATTATGACCTAAGCCGAAGTTGAACGTTTAACCTACTGAGCCACCCAGGTGCCCCTTTTCATTCCTCTTTAAATGCTAGATACATTTTAGTCTATCCCTTTAGAACATAAATTATAAGGAGTTAACTATTAGGGATGCCCGGGTGGCTCAGTTGGTTAAGTGTCTGACTTCAGCGACAGTCATGATCTTATGGTCCGCGAGTTTGAGCCCTGTGGTGGGCTCTGTGCTGATAGCTCGGAGCCTGGCGCCTGCTTCGGATTCTTTGTCTCCCTCTCTCTCTGCCCCTCCCCCACTCACACTCTGTCTCTCTCTCTCAAAAATAAATAAACATTAAAAAAATTGTTTTAAAAAAGAGGGGTTAACTATTATATGTATATATGATCCCTATATTTAATCTCACCTATTTAGGAATCTTAGTCTGCACTATTGACACTAATTCCTAAGACAGTTAAGTACATTGTATAGTTGTTTAACTGTGCTCTGGCATTTATCCTGTGCTCTATCATTTATCATTTTAAAAGCCATGTTCAGAGGTCGTGTTCGTTTCTGAGTAGCTAAATATTAGTGATTTTGCATCACAATTTCAAACAGTATGTTGTAGTCTATTTTCTGAAAATTTGATGTCATAAATATAGTAATCTTAAAAATAAATCTTTGAAGATACATAAATCACTTTGTAAATAGTAAAAAGATACAGTGTAGAATAGTAGTTGTGAGGAGGGTTTTTGGACTTATATTGCCTGTTTTTAAATCTTGGCTGTGTTTTTGCTTGATTTCAATAAACCTGGTCAAGTTAGTTAATCATTCAGTGTCTTTGTTTCCTCCTTTATAAAATAGATATAATCATAGCACCTATCTTAAAGGGTTGTTTTGAGGTTGTTTTGATTAAATAATATATGTAGGGCCCTAGATTACTGACTGGGAGAATATGAAAATACAATATGGAAAGTCTATGTTTGGAATCTGTTTGTATTAGGTATACTGTTTTTAGATCTATTGAGTTTTCCTACTTTTCCTTTCTCACCCTTCCTAATTTGATCAAATAAGGGTATCAATTCAATGATAAATGGTTGTAAGGCCATTCTTCCTTATAGTTTTGGGGTTAGTTAAGTGTTAGCATTTGCTTTCTAATTATTGAAATGTATAGTTTATCTTTGAGGAAAACTGCTATGGTTTTGTAATGTTTTGAAATAGACAAAGTGGCAGGTGAGAAGTTTTGTCCCAATGATTTCATTTGTGCTGTTAACAAAACCCTGGGGGAAATCATAGGTAAGAATTTAAGGAACGTAGAATTATCAGTAAATACCACTACTGGGTATTTACCCAAAGAAAACAAAAACACTAATTTGAAAGATAAATGCACCCCTATGTGTATTTCAGCATCACTTATAATAACCAAGATACGGAAGCAGTCCATGTGCCTATCCATAGATAAGTGAACAGAGATGTGTGTGTGTGTGTGTGTGTGTGTGTGTATGCATGTGCGTGTGTGCGTGTTTGTGCAGTGGAATATTACTCAGCCATAAAAACAATGAAATCTTGCCATTTGCTGCAACGACATGAATGGACCTAGAGAGTACAGTGCTAAGTGAAGTAAGTCAGTTAGAGAAGGACAAATACCATATGATTTCACTCATGTGGAATTTAAGAAACAAAAGAAATGAACAAGCAAATTTAAAGAGAGATAAACAAAAAATCTGACTCTTAAATACAGGGAATAAATTGGTGGTTGCCAAAGGGTAGGTAGGAGGGGTGAAATAGAGAATCATGAGTACACTTGAATAACACTGAGTAAAGTATAGAATTGTTGTATCATTATATTGTATACCTGAAACTAACATAACACTGTATGTTAATAATTCTTCAATTAAGAGGGGTGCCTGGGTGACTCAGTCAGTTAAGTGCCTGACTTTGGCTCAGGTCATGATCTCATGGTTCATGGGTTTGAGCCCTGTGTCTGGCTCTGTGCTGACAGCTCAGAGCCTGGAGCCTGTGTCTCCCTGTGTCTGTGCCCCTCTTCTGCTTGCGTGCACGCTCTCTCTGTCTCTCTCTCTCTCTCTCTCTCTCAAAAATAAATAAACATTAAAAAAATAATTCTTCAGTTAAGAAAAATGAAAAAATAACTATGATAGCCCTGAAACAATAACTTAAGGAACAGTGTGAAGAAAAAAGGTGAGGGTGTACGGTTGACAATTCCCCACTTATTTGTTTAATGACAGTTTTAGTTGTTGGAAGAGGAGATGATACTTCCTTCCTTTGTTATTTTAATAAAAAGCAGAATCACAGCTAAAACATGGATTTCAGCAATCCAGTGGCTTTTGACAGTCTGCAACCCTCCTCATAAGTTTGTTGTGTTCCCTTGTTTACTTCCCTGCTCTAGAGCTGTGCTGAGATAGTCCTTAAAGAGGCTCTGTCCTGCCCGATGGTACCTTGGATGTAGAAGTTTGTCACTTTTATTGGTTCCCCCAAAAGTCTTCTCACATGTTCTTGAAGATTTAAGGGTTAAAAAGGAAGGATCATATCACCTACTTGAAACTATGGTCTTGTGTCACTCTGTTGGATTTACATCTCTCTCTTTTGCTTTTTTCTCTTTCTGTTACCTAAAGAAGTTCCTTCCCTTACCTCGTGGGAGGCTCTTACTCCCACATTTAAGTGCTGTTGGGTAGGGCATGTGTTTTACCTTTTTTCTCCAGTGTATCAAGGGTTTCTGTTTAAGCAAATAAAGAGTACAAACAAATAGAGTAATGCTTTGCCTGAAAAAAATCCTAGTGGAGTAGAATTTTCTGTACCTTAGTACATTTTTATTTGTGTTTATTAGTTTTTTTTGTTTTGTTTTTGTACATTAGGTGGTAAGAAAATTAAGGCATAGGTTTGGGGGAGGCAGTGGAGTTGCCATGGTTAGTAAGTTCTAAACCTTACTGTATCATGTATTAGTTATAGAACATTTTACAAGTGGCTTGACCTCTCTAAGTCTCTGTTTCCTCAAATCTAAAATGAGGAATATAATAGCTTCTTTGTAGGGCTGTTGTGTGGAGCAAATGAGATAAGACTGTTAAGGGGCTTAGTACAATACGGAGCATATAGTAAGCCCTTAAGCAATGATGACTGTTCTTGCTGCTGTTATCACCACCACCACCGTCCAGTTCTCCTGCTGTACTTACTGCAATTAGATAGTCATCTTCTTTAAAAGGAAAGCATTTGGTTAAATGCTTTAAGCATCTACTCTTTGATACCAGCAAAAAAATATGTGTGCCAAATTATCTTAGGTTATGATGTAATAAGAATATGTAGTTCTGATTTGGAAAAACCAAATTGTATACTGTTTTTTTCTGGTTTTTCACTTGGGTGTTTATTAAAGTCTTATAGTTTATCATATATATTGCAGAAAATTTAAGTGAATTTTAAATTAATCTCAGAAATCATCTAGGCAATTGTTATCTCTTCCCTATTCCCCCCACTCCCCCCTCCCTTTTTTTTTTTTTTTTTTATCCAGTTAGGACCACTATATCTAATAAAACATATTCTGTTGAAGAGGAAGGATTGTTTGTGTTACACAGTTGGTGGCTACTTTCTAGGCAGGTGCCTTTTTTTTTAAACATTGCAATTAATATTAAAATACTTTATGTAAAGTACAAGAATGTACTTCTATGTGGCATTGATGAAAAGTTGGCATTTTGGTTCTTAGTGATATTCACTTTGCATTAGTTTAAGGAAATGGAAACTTTTTCAGCTGTGTTGCTGTTATTCCCTTTAATCATGAAGTAGTATCTTCTTTTATTTTTCTGTATTTTTAATTCATTTAACAAATACTGGGAGTGTATTTGTGGATACATGATGTATTTGACATTGTGAAAAATTCAAGGGTATGTTAGACCTGGCTTCTGCTCTCAGAGCTTTCAGACTAGTCACATAAGTAAGTAAGTAAGTAAAAGAAAAACTGGAAAGTGAAGAGAGCCATGAGAAAGTAAATAAAGAGTACTCTTGGGGTTCAGAGAAGGGAATGAGGAAGAAGAACTAATTTTGAGCATACAGAGTCCTAATTCCTAACATGGAATACCAAATACACCTGCTTTTTGCCAGACACTGTATTAGGCATTTATATTACATTAATCCATTTCACAACAACCCTACGATGTGTAGGTAAATTATCACTGTTTTATAGTTAAGGAGACAGGGCTTAAAGATAATTTGTCAAAGTCACAGAGCTTTGGAAATAAGATTTAAAGCTAGAATTGTCTGATTCCAAAGTTTATATTCTTTCTATTCTTTGGAAGAGATACAGGTAAGCTTACAAGTTTTTTTCAGGAATTTCAACTGGAAATAGGTAGATTTTGGCATGCAAAACTGAGAAAGTTAAGGGAAACCAGTAGAGCATAAATGGCAAACGTCAGTATTGAAGCTTGGATGCAGAATTGCTTGCAGAAAAGGGAATAGTGGAAGGCAAGGTACAAAAAGGTTGGAATTCGATAGTGTCAGGTTGAGGAATTTGAAATTTACTAGTCTTGGAATACCACCAATCTTATGGTTAGTACTGTTTTATAATATGGAGGTAAGTCATCCTTGTATTTATTTCATACTGCTTAGTAGAAGATTTAGAGAATATGGGGAGGCAAGGAATGAATCATAGGATTTTATAGAAAAAAGGGACCTTAGACATCATTTCTCTCAAAATCATTAGAGACAAAGAAATTGAGGTCTCAAAGGGTTATGATGTGTTGAAACCATTGAGTGCAGTGAATTAGAGTTGTATCCAAGGGTGAGAACAAAAATATGAAGAATAAGTTAACATTCTTTGATTAAAATAAGTTTTAAAAACAAGTGAGAAAGATGAAGAGAATGGTACTATTTCAAGCAGGCATGCTATCATTTGCTTTACTTGGTAATTTGAAAAGTAATATATACTTTGATACAAGGTTTAATTCATTGATTATTTTCAGGAAGGAATCTAGGAAGAAGAGGTAAGTTTGTTTACATCGGTCTCATATTATCACCGCTCCTTTCATAATTCATAAGTTTCTTCTCTGTACATATGTTATAGCATGGAGAAGAGAAGCAAAGCAAAAGTAAAGCAAAAAAATAAAAGTAAAATCCTAAATGCTATTTTTTATGTTGTTTACAACTCTGTTCATTTTGATTCCTTTTTGTTTTCTCTTTTAAACCCAACAGATGTTATTAGGTGGTCAAAAATAGGTATCAAAACAGAATGGCATGAAAAGAGAAAATGACAAATGATGAAGAAATGCCAGGAATAATACAAATCAGAGTAGGAGGAGAAATGAGAAAGCAGTATATTCTATATCATAGATTTTTGGCCCTCACAAATGTTGCTGTTTTCAAACTGTATAGGATACAGTTACTAGATTTGAAAGTTACTGTAAAGGAGAAAGTTTACATTCAAGATTTCTTATTTATCTGAATTCAGCGACTAGATAGACTTCTAATAAGATATCTAAAAGGATGCCCTTAAAAATTGAGTTCTTCCTTATTCTTTCTCACAAGTCTCTTCAACATTACAAAATGTGAAAAAGGGTCAAAATTAGAATAGATTGAGAACCTCAACTTTTCAAAAAAATATTTAATGTGAGTTTTGAACTTGTAATTTATTGCTTCTGTTGAATAATTTAAACTCTATGTAGTTTTAAGAGCATAATGCAACTTTTGCCACCTAGTGATAATATTTGAATTATTTCTTTAAAATTTTCCAGGAAATGCCTTTGTTAAGTACTGATAATTTTACAATATTCCTGTTAGTTTCATAGTATATAGAAATTTTGTTTTATTTCTGGTTTTTATAGTATGTAGTACATGGTGTGATTGTTTTATGTGATGTTTAAATAATAAACAATATTGAATTTAACAAGTCAAAACTTTGTTCAGTTGTATAACTGCTTTATATCTCATTTGAAAATATTTCTCTGTCTGGTCCCTTTTCCCTTGATCTCTTAGTTCCTGTGATTTGGGTAATACAACTGACTAGGATACTCTCAGTAAAATAGTTTAAAATGTAAAGTTACTTTTTTGTAGCTAGAATGATGAAGCGAAACTTTGTTTCTCTTAAAGATTTCCATTGTTAAAACAGGGGCGCTTGGGTGGCTCAGTTGGTTAAGCATCGGACCTCAGTTCAGGTCATGATCTCATGGTTCGTGAGTTCACACCCCACGTCAGGCTCTGTGCTGATAGTTTAGAGCCTGGAGCCTGCTTCGGATTCTGTGTCTCTCTCTGTCTCTGCCCCTCCCTGACTAATACTCGCTCTCTCTCTCTCTCTCTCTATCAAAAATAAATAAACATTAAAAAAAAGATTCTGGTAAGGTATAAAAGCATTATATTATTTAATTACTCACTTAGTTGAGTTTGAAAAACAGCATAGTATTTTTAAAAGTCAATAAATGAAAGCTGCTTCTGTATTTAAAGGTAGGGAGTGGTTGTTCAAATTTTCTTTCCACATGCCACTAAAAACTTCTTAAGCTGATGAAAATACTTTTAGGGGAACAGACTCATAATTAGAGTGGTTTGTGTGATTGAAATGATTGTTATTAAATTGTCTGTCTTAAAGAGTTCAGCCAAAATGGTACATCTGTCTTCATTCAACAATTGCTACTTATTCTTAATCCACTAGTAGCAGTATACGGAAACTGGTTATTCTGGATATTTTCTATCTTGTTCTCAAGCAGTGACCAGAAGCAAAATGCTATAACTTGTTGAGGACTTATAAGCTTTATCATCAATACCAAAATCAGATCGATGTTGGCCTAATCAGTTGTAGAGTGTTGGGAAGTGGAGCCGTGGTGTAATTCCTCACCTTTTTTTTTTTTTTTTACCCCAACCTGGGCTTTTTTAGTTTTAATTAAAATAGTGCTATTTAAATAGTAGTCCTGCAGTCCTGGCATTTGTTTTTCTACCAGCACTGCATAAGACAATCTGTGACAACTGTCAAAATATTAAGATTTTTTTTTTTGGCTTGATTTGGATACTTAAGAGTCTCTGGTTTGGGGCTATTTTCTTTTCTTTTTTTTAGATTTTATTTAAAACCAAGTTAATTAACATGTAGTTATGGTTTTATGTGTAGAATTTAGTGATTCATCATTTGCATATAACACCCAGTGCTCATTTCAACAAGTGTCCTCCTTAATGCCCATGGCCCATTTAGCCCATCCCCTCACCCAACACCCTTCTAGCAACCCTGTTTGTTTTCTGTATTTAAGAGGCTCTTATGGTTTGCTTCCCTCTCTGTTTTTATCTTATTTTTCCTTCCCTCCCCCATGTTCATCTGTTGGGTTCTTAAATTCCACATATAAGTGAAATCATATGATATTTATTTTTTACTTATTTCACTTAGTATAATACATTCGAGTTCCATCCATGTTGTTGCAAATGGCAAGATTTCATTCTTTTTCATTGCTAATATTCCACTGTATATCTACACTACATCTTCTTTATCCATTAGTCAGTCTGTAGACATTTGGGCTCTTTCCATAATTTGGCTATTTTTGATAGTGCTGCTATAAACATTGGGGTGCATGTACCTCTTCAAATCAGCATTTTTGTATCCTTTGAATAAATACCTACTAGTGCAATTGTTGGGTCATAGGGTAGTTTTGTTTTTAATTTTTTGAGGAACCTCCATACTGTTTTCCAGAGTGGCTGCCCCAGTTTGCATTTTCACCAGTAGTGCAAAAGGGTTCCCCTTTCTCCACATCCTCGCCAACATCTGTTGTTTCCTGAGTTGTTGATGTTAGCCATTCTCACAGATGTGAGGTGGTATCTCATTGTGATTTTGATTTGTATTTCCCTGATGATGAGCATCTTTTTATGTGTCTCTTAGCCTCTGGATGTCTTCTTTGGACAAGTGTCTGTTCATGTCTTTTGCCCATTTCTTAAAAGGATTATTTGTTTTTTTGGGTGTTGAGTTTGGTAAGTTCTTTATAGATTTTGGATGCTAACCTTTCATCTGATATGTCATTTGCAGATATTTTCTCCCAACCCATCGGTTGCTTTTACTTTGGTTTCTTTGCTGTGCAGAAGCTTTTTTTTTTAATTAAAAACATGTTTTAATATTTATTTCTGAGAGAGAAAGAGAGAGAGTGAGCATGTGCACATGTTGGAGAGGGGCAGAGAGAGAGGGAGACACAGAATCCAAAGTAGGCTCAAGCTCATGAGCTGTGAGATCCTGACCTGAGCTGAAGTCAGACGCTTAACTGACTGAGCCACCAGGCACTCTGCAGAAGCTTTTTTTATCTTGATGAGATGGAGCTATTTTCTTGTATTTGTATTTATATTAGATGGAATTTTTAAAAAATCAGCTCATTTTTATGAATAAAATAGTAGGCAAAAATTTGCAGTATCAGAGATCACCATGTCCATTACAATTTATTTTAGGAATAAAATTTTTTAATGTTTATTTATTTTGAGAGAGACAAAGAGAAGAAATGCATGCAAGCAATCAGGGGAGGGGCAGAGAGAAAAGGAGACAGAGAATACCAAGCAGGCTCCATGCTGTCAATATGGAGCCCACCTCAGGGCTCAATCTCATGAACTGTGAGATCATGACCTGAGTCAAGATCATGAGTCAGACACTTAACTGACTGAGCCACCCATGTGCCCCTAGAATTTAATTTAAAGGGTCACCTGGTTAGCTCAGTTGGAAGACCTTGTGACTCTTAATCTTGAGATCGTGAGTTTGAACCCCACGTTAGGAGTAGAGATTACTTAAATAAAACTTGAAAAAAAATTAAATTTAAAACATTCTTTTAAAAACACATATGTAATAACAAGGGGAAAAATACCAAAGTCCTAATTGAAATGAGGTTTTTAAGGCAGATAAAATTTCACTGTTCACATCATAAAACATAAATAACTAAGTACAGTAAAACCTTGGTTTGCGAGCATGATTCATTCCAGAAACATACTTGTAATCCAAAGCACTTTATATCAATGTAAATTTTCCCATAAGAAATAATGGAAAATCAGATGATTTATTCCACAACCCAAAAATATCCATATAAAAATGAATACAAGACTGTAATATAATACAAAATAATAAAGAAAATATAAAACATAAAATAAATTAACTTGCATTACCTTTGAAAACCTTTGTGGTTGGTGTGAGAGGAGGGTTATTGTGTGGGATGACTTTCAATATCACTAATGGAATCACTGCTATCTATTATTGGCTCAATGGAATCTTTCTGCATGGGGGCTATTGTTTTTTTTTATTTAAAAAAATTTATTTATTTTTTATTTATTTTTTTAACGTTTATTTATTTTTGAGACAGGGAGAGACAGCATGAACGGGGGAGGGTCAGAGAGAAAGGGAGACACAGAATCTGAAACAGGCTCCAGGCTCTGAGCTGTCAGCACAGAGCCTGACGTGGGGCTTGAACTCACGGACCGCGAGATCATGACCTGAGCCGAAGTCGGATGCTTAACCGACTGAGCCACCTAGGAGCCCCTAAAAAAATTTTTTTAACGTTTATTTATTTTTGAAGGAGAGAGAGAGACAGAGTGTGAGTGGGGGAGGGGCAGAGAGAGAGGGAGACAGAATCCGAAGCAGGCTCCAGGCTCTGAGCTGTCAGCACAGAGCCTGACGCGGGGCTCAAACCCACAAACCACGAGATTGTGACCTGAGCCGAAGTTGGATGCTCAACCGACTGAGCCACCCAGGGGCCCCTACAGGGGGGCTATTGTGTATGCTTACATGGATGTTGACTGTAATACAGTATTAATAAACTCTTGTTATATACTGTATTTAGTGTAATTGGCAATAAGGCAGCAGAGGAAAGGGTCTATATCTGCAGGCAGCCTGACCTAGAGTGAAGGAAAACATTTCCAAGCTTACTCTTATATGGAAAAGCAAAGGACCATCCATAGGTGCTTTGAGATGACAAAAATACACCAGTGCCAGTTGTGGGCACCTTCCAGCATTCTGAAAAATCACTGATTTCTGCCAAACACTGCAATCTGAGACCGAGCATCAAACATGGGAGATGGTAACCCACAATTCCACAGCGAGAGAGGAGCCATTGCCTCAGTTGTGATCATGTGATGTTCTGCATCATGTCCTACTCGTTATTGCAAGACATTGCTTGCTTATCAAGTTAAAATTTATTAGAAATGTTTGCTTGTCTTGTGGAACACTCACAGAACAAGTTACTTGCAATCCAAGGTTTTACTGTACATGCTATCCTTCATTATCCTTAAGTAGAAAAATAATAGGAGCTCCTGGGTGGCTCATTCGGTTAAGCGTCAGACTCCAGCTCAGGTCATGATCTCATGGTCTGTGGGTTCGAGCCCGCATCGGGCTCTAAGATGACAGCTTAGAGCCTGGAGCCTGCTTTGGTTCTCTATCTCCCTATCTGCCCTTCCCCTTTTCATGCTCTGTCACTCACTTGCTCTCTCTATCTCTCAAAAATAAATAAATAAACTTTAAAAAATGTTTTAAGAAAAATAATAAAATAATTATCATCTGTTTATTCATCTCATGTTAATATTGAAAGGTTTTTGTCATGTTATTCAAGGAGCACACACAGGAGAGAACCTTAGTACTTTTCATAAAGCTGATGGGAGGCACTGGGGAGGAGGTTGTCTGCAGACAGGGTCCATGGCAGCAGCAAGACATCTCTTTACCTTCTTTATTAGTAAATCTTCCATGCCTATAGGAGTCAGGGTCATGGGTAAACTTTGGTGCTTTTACCCACATACTAATCCCAGCAGAAACTCTGTCATTGCTCTTACAGAGCTCTGAATATTCATTAGTTTTTCATAATCCCAAATATTCCAATTTTCACTTGTTCCTGAAATTTATAACCTTGATTATCAGTATTCAACATTTATCTTTCTACTTTAAGTTATTTATATTAAGGATAATTAAGTTTTCAAGATTTTAATAGCATAGAATGTAGTTATAAATGAGATGCCACAAATAAATTTTTGTTAGTAATTTTTAACTGCAAATATAATAGCCTGATTACCTAAGATGCACTAAGTGAGAAGCCTGTGATTTCAGAAGGCCATAAATTCCAAGGACTGAGCTCGTTGACTCTTTTGATTCCTACTATTCCAAATGGTACATATGACACTTTTATAAACAGTGACCTTCACTTAAATACAGTCTTTCCCTCCTCTATACTGAATATTGTAAAGGCCCAAAATAAAAATTTGGTAGGTTTGGGAAATGCTTTCTCCAAATGTAGTCCTTTTTTTTAAAGTTGTGATTTAAATTCTAGTTTTAAATATTAGTAATATTTAAGTATTAGGGTAATACTCACTTCAGGTGTACAATATAGTACAATTGTGATTCAACACTTTTGAATGTTGAATAGTGATTCAACATAGTGATTCAACACTTTTATATATCACTCAGTGCTCATCACAACAAGTGCACTCTTTAATCCCCATTACTTAACCTATCCCCCACCTAGCTCCCCTCTGGTAACCATTAGTTTATTCTCTGCAGTTAAGAGTCTGTTTCTTGGTTTGCCTCTCTCTTTTTTCACCTTGAGATCATTTGTTTCTTACATTCTGCATCAAAGTGAAATCATATGGAATTTGTCTTTCTCTGACTTACTTTGCTTAGCATAATACTCTTTAGCTCCATGCACATCATCAAGCTTTCATTCTTTCTTTATGGCTGAGTAATATTCTCTTGTGTGCATACACCACATCTTCTTTATCCATTCATCAGTCAGTGGACACTTACTTTGGCTGTTTCCATGATTTGGCTATTGTGAATATTAAGTTATTTATTGACAGATACTGGTTTAACCTGCTGCTATTGTAGATAATGCTGTTATAAACATAGGGGTGCATGTATCTTTGAATTAGTATTTTTGTATCCTTTGGGTAAATACCTAGTAGTGCAATTGCTGGACCGTAGGGTAGTTCTATTTTTAACTTTTTGAGGAACCTCCATACTGTTTTCCAGAGTGGGTGCACCAGTTTGGATTCCCACCAACAGTGCAAGAGGGTTCTCCTTTCCCCACATCCTCACCAACAAGAATCTTGTGTTGTTGACTTTAGCCATCCAAATGTTCTCTTTAAGTACTACCTGCAAAGAAGTCAAAGATGATTTTATTTTAGTAGTATGATTTAAGCCTTTTGTAGAGATACTAATAAAAATTCATTTCTTGGGGGTAAAACGGCAACAGAAACACTAAATGGCAAGTAAGTAGCATATATTTTAAATTGAAATAATAATTCAGAAGGGTATATTATTGTTTTAATCTTTTACTATGTAGGGCAAAAAGAAAAAAGAAATAGAGCTATATTTTTGGGTTTTTTTTATTGAGATAGAGTACGAGTGGGGGCGGGAGGCAGAGGGAGAGAGAGAATCTTAAGCTCTACGCTTAGCATAGAGCTTGACGCAGGCCTTGATCCCACAATTGACTTGAGCCAAAATCAAAGGTTTGGATGTTTAACCAACTGAGCCACCCAGATACCCCTGGTTGTTTTTGTTTTTGTTTTTTAATGAATTACTATTTGATATCTGTGCTAGCCAGAAGTCAAATTATGAGTACTTTGTTTGGACACATCGGTATACCTTTTCCCTGTTCCCTTTGAAGTAGTAGTCCACATGAATTGCTTCTGCCAATGAAATAAGAGTTAAAGAGTGAAAGCTTTCATGGCTGTGTAAGTTTCTTTGTATTCTCTTCCTCCTGGTTTAGTAATCTTCGAAGCAATTGAGATGGGGTCTCCACCAAACTGGGTCCCTAAATGACTATGATGAGTGGCACTTCCCTTTGTGACCTACATTAGACAGATAGTGTTAGTGTTAGTGTTAGTTAGTTAGTGTTAGTAAGCAATACGCCTCTGTTATATTAAGCCACTGAAATTTAGGGATTATTCATTCCTACTGCAGAATTGAACCTATCCTAATTGGTAACAATGCTTTTTTCAATAGAATTCAGTTGTAAGACACTTGATTACAGTGAATATTAAATTACTTATTTATTGACAGATATGGTTTTAACCTGCTGCTAGTCTCTTATTTTGTCATTTGACTTTCCATAATTTTTTTTTTAAGATTTTAAGTAATCTCTATACCTAGTGTGGGTCCTGAACCCACAACCCCGAGATGAAGAGTTGCATACTCTACCGATTTGAAGAGTTGCAGGCACCACTTTTTGACTTTCCATAAATTTATGTTAATGGAATAAGAACCATGTGTGTTTGTAAATCAACATGTGTGATTCTTCCAATGGATGTTGAACATAGAATTCACCTTTGAAGTTTAACTGCTGTAGATCTGTGAGCCACTTTATAAATTGCTACTGGAAATACAGTAAAACCTTGGATTGCAAGTAACTTGTTCTGCAAGTATCTTGTTCCACAAGATGAGAAAACATTTCTAATAAATTTTAATGTGGTAAATGATGCCTTGCAATATGAGTAGTACGTGATGTCAATGTCACATGACCAGAAATGAGCCAGTGGTTCTCTCTCTCTCTCTCACTCGCTTGCTGCGGGATTGTGGGTGCTCATCGATGCAATGTCACATTTCCTCAAAATCCTCTAAAGGAGGCAAAAACTAGTGTCATTGGATAGGTTTCTTGTTAAAGTTGCACAAAAAGAAAGAGAGTCCATTGAGCCAATTGAGCCAATAGATAGCAGTGATTCTGTTATTGATAGTGAAAGTCGTCCTACACAGTAACCCTCCTCTCACACCAGCCATGAAGGTTTTCAAAGGTAACTGCAGGTTAATTTGTTTATTTTTCTTTATTATTTTGTATTCTATTCCGGTATTGTAGTCATTTTTATATGGATATTTTTGGGTTGTGAAATGAATCATCTGAATTTCCATTATTTCTTATTGATACACAAGTGCTTTGGATTACAAGGATGTTTCGGGAACAAATTATGCTCTCAAACCAAGGTTTTACTGTAAGTGAAAACTGACTAAATGTGCCTTCATTAATAGTAACACTGTTAATATAATTTCAGAGCACTTTACATTTTCAAAGCACATCCTCTCATTTGATTCTTAACTACAGTCTTGTGAAAAAAGCAGGACAAGTTTAATTACTGTTAACATCCATTTTACAAGTGGGGAAGCTGCTACAAAGCCATTTGCTTTAAGCCATATAGCCTATAGGCAACAGAATTAGAATGTCACCTTCTGGCTGATCTTTCAACTATTTGTTTTTGTTTTTCCTATCTTCTTATTAGGATCAATTATATATACAGCCATTGGGTGGGAGGAGTGGGGAGGGGGTGAGAAGTTTTCATTTACTTCATCTTTTTATTCCCAAACAATTCTGTCAGAAATATAAAATTATCCAAAGCAGATAAATACGTTATATTCTCAATTTGTGTGTTTGTAGGGATTGTCCATATCATCTAGGTTATCCAGTTTATTGGCATATAGTGGTTGATAGTTTTAATTGCATCTTTTTGTCAGTCTGGTTAAAGGTTTCTCAATTTTGCTAAGTTTTTCAAAGTACCATTTGTTTTCATTGATTCTCTTTTTTGTTATTGTTCTCTGTTTCATTTATGTTTACTCTAGTCATTATTATCCTTAATTTTGCCAGCTTTAGGTTTAGTTTGCTCTTTTTCTAATTCCTTGAGGTATAACATTAGGTTATTAATTAGAGATCTTTCTTCTTTTGTAATGTTATAAATTCCCCTTAAACACTATCTTCTCTGTGAGGTGGGGGTGTCTTGATCGGATGGGGGAGTGGCAATTGGATGGTGGGGGTGGGTGCTCGTGGCAGGAGCAGTGAAACAGTTCACCAAGGCAGAACAAGAGAGAGAAACATTTATTGAATACACTACTTACTAGGGAGCAGCAGGCAGGACAGCAAAAGAGAGGCTGTCCTGGAGGAGGCCGTGGTGAGGGTCCACAGTTACAGGGAGGAGTAAAGGAGCAAGGGGATGCATGGAATTTTCCCTTTTTTGTAATCTTAGGAACTGTGCCTGGTTGTAATTGGTCAGTTAGGACCTATGGCTATTTTGAGGTGGGTTACTTAATGAGCCTGTTTGCTTTTAGCTAAGTGGTAGTCGCCGTGGGCCTTTGCCTTGCTCAGGTTTCTGTTGCTCAAGCCTGTTGTCCAAAACCAGCCTCTACCTTCTCTGTATCCTAGAAGTTTTGTGTGTTGTTTTTTCATTTTCACTCATCAATAAGTAAGGGAAATTTTCTAATTTCCCTTTTGATATCTTTTTTGACCCATTGCTTAAGTGTATTGTTTAATTTCCGCATATTCATGTATTTTGTATTTTCCTTCTTCTATTGATTTCTAGCTTCATTCCATTGTGGTCAGAGAGGATGCTTTGTATGATCTGAGTTTTCTAAAATTTACTGAGACTAACATATGCTATGGCATAACACATGTTCTATCCTTGAGAGTGTTCCATGTGCATTAAAAAGAATATGTATGTATAGTCTCTCCCTAACTTTTCCCTCCCAGGTTTTAGGTGGTCTATCTTATGTCTCATCTGTAACTTTTTCCCTCAAGTAGAGATGAGTACCTTGTGTTGGTCCTTCAGGTAGCTCCCAGACAGGATAGAGCAGACCAACACAATGATTTGCTTATAATGTCTGCTCTGGAACAGGAACCATGGCTCCATACGGGGAGGTGGGCTGCGGATCAGGGGAGGGTATGGGGCAAAGGCAAGTAAACATGCCACAAAGCTTTCCTGCTGTCTCTAGGTTGCCTTTTTCTTGATTCAGCATTCCCTTGGTTGCTGTAAACCTTTAGCTACTTTCCAGAGTTCTGACAAAGTTGGTTCTGACAGTTTTTGCTTGTTTTCAGTGTTTCTGTGGAGGAATGGAAGTCTGGAACTGCCTTCTCCACCATATTCCTCATGTCCTGGATATCACTTTCTGGATAGTCTTAATCAGGTTTCCGTTACCCCTCTTAGTAGGGCAATATCTGTTATCTTGGGCAAATTGGAGCTTCTCTGAGCTTTGATTTGCTTTTTATAAATTGAAGATACTCTCCTTTCCTCCCCTGTTTCCTCCTTCACTGGGTTCTTGTGAAGATCAAAGGAGAAATTGAACATGAAAGTATTTTTGTAAAGTTAATTTAATTGTATAATCTGTTGATGTGGAACCTGATCAGTGGCTTATTTTCTTTTGTTATTGAAATGTGAATCATCAAAAACCATCAAGTAGAAATAAGTAAACTGGGAGCTCTGTGAATCTATTCCACATATTTTGTCAGCAAATTATGGTTACTGCAGAACATGCATATTTTTTGGATCACTGAAGACTAAAATGCTTGCCCTTGAGCAAAGAAAGAAAAGGAAGCAAACTAAGGGGAAACTCATATCACTAAACTTCTTTTGGTCTTTTGTAATCAAATCTGAGTTTAAATATTGCTAGTTACCTAGACTATTAAAGCATAAATTGATTAAAATGCTGTGTAGTTTTCTGCATCTTAGACATCATTCTTAATTTTCTTTATTTCTTTATACTTGTGTAAATTTCCATTTTCTTGACACAAGACCCAAAGACATTCTGTCAACCACTGGAAAGTATTATTCTCTTAGAGGAAAACACAATAGGATTGAGACGATGGGCTGTAGACATATTTGTACCGTCTGATTGTAGTGTGTTATTGCTTTTGTTGTTTAAAAGACTCTGTATGCAAATTAAGAGCATGATGTATTTTTTGGAGAAAAACATATCCTTACATTATTTTTCTACTTAGTGTACTTCTATTATAATGCAGCAGTGTTAAACATCTTTATTACATAATTGCTACAGTACTTTAATGTTTGACATTTCATGGTCTTGATTGTTTTATGAAATATAATCTTATGGAGAAATACAGAATTATTCCTTAGACATACTTTACTATATTCAATCCCTGAATATTTCTAGTGTATGTTAAGTGATTTGCCATCCTCTTGAAGAACTCCCCTCACTCGTGCATTCTTGTTTTATAGCTAATTAAATGTTTGGGTTTTATATATATTCACTGTAACACATTGACAGACATTTCAGTAGATTTACATTATATGGGAGTCCATTCTATTGATTTAAGCATACTATGCCATTTTTAAAACATTAAATTTGAGAGCTAAAGCTGAACTAAAGTTTCTTGCTTAGATAGTATCTGAAGTGTTTGCCCAAATTAGCCAACATGTAACCATTTTTTAACTTTGCAGGATATATTTGTTTATACAAGCATAAAACCTGATTTTCTCCTGATTCCTTAAGAATTACAAAATTCCATAAGAATTACAAAGCTACAAATTGTCCAAATTCTGGTAAGCCAGACACTTCAATTTTGGTTTGTAGAACTAATAATTTTCTGTGAGAAATTATCTCTGGTTTTCTGACTAGTACTGGGAACCATTTTATTTTCTTAACAATTCATGGAAAAATATATAAGGAAGACTCAGAGTGTTCACACAAAACATAGCTATTAAGGAGTTTAGTTAAGTCTTTGTTCACTGTAAGGGAATAAATGTTTAGAAAATTCTTACTGTAAACATGATTATAACAGTTTCCCAAACCCAATAAAATAAATATTTGGTCAGCTAATGAAAAATTCAGTCAGTGCAATTAAGCAGCTAATGTGAAGACATGAATCAGAGTTTCAAAGCTACTAAGTACCACTTACTATCATCATGTAGGCTCAAGTGCTTTCACTCATCAAGTCTCAGCAGTGTACTTTCTTGTTCAAGGTAAACTTCATTAGGAGTAAGGATATTTCCAAATTATAGCCTCCCACTGTGATCAGAAAGGTGTTTTTGCAATAGGTAGCACTTTAATTTTTAAAAATCCATCTTCTGAGTCTATAATGTGTAATAACAAAACTTATTATGTAAGATAGCAGTCAGGTGCTTTGACCTCTGTTTAGAGCTCTTTGTCGAGAAAAAGACAGTGGATTTTTATATGGAGGAATTCTAAAAATAATTTAAATAAGAGTCAAGATCACACAAGTGTTTTTAGGTTTCAATTATATTGTGACAGTATATGACATTTACATACAGAGAGTGGTTGGAAATTTAAAAAAATACGTGGAATGTTAAATTTGTTGAGTACGGCTGAAGAAACTCATGCAACTGAGCAGATTGGAGCTACTCAGGAATCATTTTGTGCATGTCCATTGCTGACTTCTCTCCTTTCCCACAATGGCTTTCCCAGATCACCACTCTTAAATCTCACTCCCACTTGCCCTCTTTTACATTTAGCAGCTAATCTTTCAACCCGCTACATAGAGAAAATGTAAGTATGAACTTACTGTCTCAAAAGCCACACCCTAAGTATAAACTTATCTTTGCAGCCATGGTTAACTCTTTTATGTCCCTCCTTAGAGGCCAGGGGGCCTATCGTGCATCTGAGGCTGATCCTGCTATCTCTGTTCTGGGGCTGCTTTGCCCTTCAACTCTGGGATAGCACACCATCAAGTTGGTCTCTACCCCTTTCAGATGTTCTCTTCTGCCCTGAAACTTTAATTTGCCACATGAACATATTCAAATTTCTGTCTTGAAACAACATATTCATCACTTCATCGATCCTGAATCTTCCTCTAACTACTGCAAAGAAGTTTTATGCTTGCTATCTCTACTTCCTTATTTCTGATTAATTTCCTAAACTTAGTACACCTCGACTTTTATTTAGAATCTGATTTTGCTCATTCTCCATTTGACTTCCCAATTACAAAATTTGGTGGATTTCTTGTCTTTATGTTATTTTACCTCTTATTTCTCAAACTGTGTCTTTCATTTGCTTTGTGACACTACTGCCTTTTAGTTTTCTTTCATCTTCTCTCAGTTCTCCTTAAAAATTTTTTTTTTGGTGAACTCTTCCTTCTCTCCTAATAAAGTTGTTATTATACAACGTTCTTCATTGATCTTTTAGTCTCATTCAGTATTGAGTACCTGCTGTGTGCTGGGCTGTGTCGTAGGCACTTCTTGTACGTTGTTCTTGATCATTTACAACAACTCTGAACAGCCACGTAACTTTGAGTCTATTACTAAGGGGTAGTCAGGATTTAACACCAAATCAGTTTGATTCTAAAGCTATATTAATAATGTTTTTCAAACTTTTTAAAGAAACAGAATAGTTTAAAAAAATCTTACTTAGGTCCTCAAAATCTAAAACAGATGCTTTATAAAAAGTGTGTTACAGTCGAGGTGACAGGTCCAGCTTGGCCCTCCTCCCCATTCTGCCCTCAATGATGCCCTAAAGGCACTTACTCAGAACCCAAGGACTCTGGGAAAGTCTGTTAAAAACGTACAGTGATTTAGATTAAGTCCTAAGCCTGTATTAATTTTCCTTGTTTTAAACTCTGATTTCCAACTCCATCTTTCTACCTGTGTGTTTGACAAGTACCTAATTTTTTTTTTTTTTTTTATATCCCCAGTGGGAATTGGCTTCTTTGTGAAACCTCCTCTAACTATTGTACATCCTGTTGTGGTGAAACTTGGCTAGCCTAGCCAAACTTGGGAGTTGTTAAAGATTTCCTCTTGCTTCTATCTCACCTGTAATTAGATAATTAAGGTCCTTAGGGTCTGAGCCCCTAGAGGTGCTCATAGTCATTTACTTTGCTTTCTTTTCATCCTCTCTTTCTTCCAATCTATCTTTCATACAAAGATTTCTACAGTTAAGTTCAGATTGCATTACTCATCTACTAACATTTTCATATGTGTGCTTTATTTTTAAAAATATTCAAGGCATATAAGGCCCTTCAAATTCTTCTCCTTTCTAGAATACCCTCTTTGCCTCTTTATCTACATGGCAAATTATTATTCTCCCTTCATATATCAACGTCTGTCTTCTGCACTCTCCTTTCTTGAGGCTTCTAGGTCTCTTATATTTAAAAATTGCTCATTTTCCTGTCTTTCTTCACACTAGACTTTGAGCTACTTGGGAAGAGAGACTGTTTTCTCGTTTAGCACCTAGCATAATACTGGTACATAGTAAATTTTCAAGACATGTTCATTGAATAGAGTAATAAAAATTTTTAACCATTGTCTGGAATCAGCTACTTTATCTGTTTTATCTGTTAATGAGGCAGTGAGATGAGATGGTTTCCAATGTTCCCTTCCAGTTTTAGGAATCTGAATATTTTTTCCTTGCTGTACTATTTATACTGTCTACACACTATTGTCATTTATTTTATAAAACATTTAAAATTTATTTTCAGTTTTATTTTATAAAACATCTAAAATTTATTTTCAGTAACCACATGTAGGATTGATTAATCTTAAGTGCATCTTAAAAGGATGGGGTATTATCCCCTTGGTATTTATTTTATATCATTTCAGTTAAAATTTTTCCTATCTTTAGTTCTAATAATACATTAGTTTTTACAAATGGAGATCAATTAGGGACAAAATTTATCATGAATAATTTTAGTCTGGATTTGGCTTCTTGTTCACTTTTTGCTGACACATACCCAAAGTATGATCCAGAGATGAGAAGACTGGTTTATTTTATAAACTTTGGAATGGCAGGTAGAAATACATTTTTTCCCCAAAAGGTAGAATTCAAGAAAACAGTATAGTTCTTTTCTTTCTTTTAACCTTTTAAGATAATAAAATAAGTCTAAGTTTTTAACTATAAAGAATTTTTATAATATTGAAGCACATTCTGTAAATTTAAACTTTTAAAAACTTCTCATTTTCAAAACAAGTCATATGTAACTGATTAGAATGTGTTTTTATTTAAAATATTATACCAGCATGTGCAGAGTCATAACGCATTGCCAAAAAATGTAGTCTGGAAGCAAAACAGAAAACTGAAAATAATGCTATTATTTTTTAAATAAGAGGAAAATATTTTCTTTACACATGAAGGTTTTGGACCAAATCGTCTTTAACCAACTAACTGACTATTAAAGCATTCTATTGTAGAAAAGCTTCATTTTTGGTAAAACTGATTGCATTAGTATATTACTTATGATAATGAGCATGGATTATTTTTTTCCCAAAGCAATGCTGTGATTTAGCTTTTGGAAGAAAGTGCAACTTTTCTGTGGGCTTAAGTATCAAAAATGCTTCTTAAAAACTTCAAATTATTATGCATTAAACCAGGACTCTTGGAGCTTTTTCAGATTTTACTGCTTATAGTCACCGGGCCCTTGAGTAGATATTTTATGAACCTGTTTTTACATGCTAGAAAATAGAATTTTTCGTAATTAGGAGAAAACATCAGGTATTTTATCCCCTTGACTTTGTCTTTGCTTGTTATTGTTTGCTTTAGAGATTTATCTAAGTTATTGACATGATTCAGATTCCAGTGTATGAAATAGAGCTTTTGAGAAGGTGCTTTGAATGGAAAAATAAATATCTTACAAAAGATCTTGCTTTGGGTGGGTCTAGTTCTGTTTGAATTTCTTGTTTTTCTTTGCCTTCATAGCTATATTCCATTATATTACATATCTTTAAGCATAAAATTGGTTAACACACTGAGAGGTTAGCTTTGAGACAGACGATGATAAAATCTCAAGGCAATTTTCAAATATACGTATTTAAGAAAATACTCATATTGGGGCGCCTGGGTGGCTCAGTTGATTGAGCGTCCCAACTCTTGATTTCAGCTCAGGTCATGATCACAGGGTCATGGGATCCATGTTGGGCTCCATGCTGAGCATGGAGCCTGCTTAAAATACTTTCTTTCTCTCCCTTTCCTTCTCCCCCCGACTCTCTCTCTCTAAAATAAAATTTATAAAAAAGTACTCATCTGTGTTTCTATTAAAGAAAAAGAAAATACTCGTTTATGTTTAAAGTCATTTTACACTACGCATTATGTCCCATTTCTGTTATTATTATAGGCATCTTCTGATTTCCAGGAAATCTTTTTATATTCCTCAGTGACTGATATGCAGTCTGTCTTCCATTCAGTTTTATGCTATCTTCCTTTGCAGCTTTATAATTTGTGGTGATAACTCTTTTCATGTCCTCTGTATTTTTATTTGCCATCTTTTATGACCATTCTTTAGGTCTGTATCTTAACTAACCAGAATTTTTATGTAATTAAAAAAAACTGTATATTCTCTGCTTATATAAGGATGATTTTTTTTTTTAAGTAATGACTGTTTAGTGAGTAGATATTTATCTTGCTATCAAGAAACTTACCTGACAAGGGAACATGTGAGGTTTATAAATAGTTATGCTACTTACGAGGGAGGTAAAGATAAAGTGCTATGCAAATTCAGGGGAGCAAATAAGTTATTCTACCTGGGCAATCCAGAGGGGGTGGAATCTAAGAAAACTGTTAAGTATTTCAAACCGAGAGAGGTACAGGGAGTAACCAGAATTAACAAATGTTATTTTCAGAAGTCTAAAGGTTAAATCTTTTTTTTTTTTTTTTTTGAACAAAATAAACACCTCATCAGGCTTAACCTTACACTTCGTCTTGTCTTTTCCCTGTTGTTATTGTTACCAGTTTGTGGTAGTAATGGTAGTGGCAGTGGGTTTTTTCTCATCTTTATTCCTTACATACCGCTCTTCCCATTGGGATTTAATTTTCTTCTTGAAATATCCGGTAGTGGTTCTTTCCATTTGTCTCCTTTTTAGCTCTGCATTCTTCCTTCTTTGTATTTTCCTCCCATAATTTTCCACTCACTAATTTTTTCTCCGTCTCTGGATAACCAGCTGCCTAACTTGTCCATTGAGACTTTTATTCTAAGAATTCCTGTTTCACTTTTTTTTTTTTTAAGAAAGTGCTTGTTCTTTTCCTATTGTTGATTTCTTGTCTTATGGCATCTATTTCTTTACTCATTTCTTCTACCATGAGATAAATTTTTTTCAGTTCCTCTTAGCTGTGTGTCTAGGTGTGGTAGTCCTGTCATTGATCGTGTTTTCTGACTCTTTAATAAATGAGGCTCATTCCATTCTTTTTTTTTTTTTTTAACTGTGAACTTCTTTTTAGTGGGTGTTATATTCCTAGGAGCCTTCCTTGGATTGTGAAGGCATACTGATAAAGAGATTTTTTTTGCTTCAGCCAAACTCCTGTTGGCTTCACGGAATCTGGAGGTATTGTTTTTAATTTCTTGGAGATGGAACATACTTGGATATTGTGATTTTTTATGTGTGATTCTTTTCTATCCATGTCCCTAGACTTTCTTGTGACTATCCCAGGCCAGTGAGCAGAATATTCCTACCAGTTGTTTTATAGGTGATCTTCTGAACTTAAGGCTCTGCTCATGCTCTGATTTTTGAGCTCCTGAATAATTTCTGGCACCTGAGAGTTTCTTTTCTTGCCTTTTTTTTTTTCCCTTAAGGTTTATTTATCTTGAGAGAGAGAGAGAGAGGTGTGGGGGGTGGGGGGAGAGGCAGAAAGAGAGGGAGAGAGAATCCTTCTCTGACAGCATAGAACCTGACATGGAGCTCAAACTCACAAACCATGAGATCATGACCTCAGCCAAAATCAAGAGTCGGACGCTTACCTGACTGAGCCACCCAGGCGCCCCTCTTTTCTTGCTTTTAAGCTTGGTTTATTTTACTTTTTTTGTTTGCTATACTGAATATAACATTTCTGTGTTGCACAGTTAAGCTTCTCATGTCTTTGTTCAGAATTAAGAGATTGACATTTGTAGCATGGCTTTGGAAGACAGACAATGGTGAGGGCATTCCAAAATAATGAAATAGCATGAGCAGAGATACGGAGTGAGTAGTTATGAGGCTTTCATAGAGAAAAACTGAAAACCTCATGGTTGGCTTACATTCAGGGTACATGGAGATTATTAATAAGAAATATGTTTAGAAAGGTGGGTTGGAATCAAGTGCAGTAAGCCTTGAATGGTAGGCTAAGGAATTTGGACTTTATTCTACATATAGCAGGCAGCCAGTGCATGTCTATTTGTATGAGAGTGATGCAGAGCTTTGCCTTAGGAAGATTAGTTTGATAACCATGAATAGATTGGAATGGAGAGAACATACTAGAAATAGGGTAACCGATTGAGAGAGTATTAACTGTAGGCCATGAAAGAGGTTAAAAAAAAAAGAACTAAGATTAGGTAACAGCAGCAATGAAGATGATGTGAGAAGTAAATAGATGTTTGTAGAGAGATACTGTGATGTAGATTTCTCATTGGTATGCAGGGGGAAGAGGATTCAAGATGACTCTAGAAGTATGTTGAAACTATTAAGAAACACAGACACAGGGCTAGGTTTGTAAAGGAAGATGAGTTCAGTTACGAAAATTTAAATTTGTAGTTCCAGTGGGACACCGAGTATGAAAGGCCACTCACGCAGATAAAAATGCTTGGGCTATAAGTAAGAAAGAAGGGCAAAAGACCAAAAGATAAGATTTGTAGGTTTAGTACGACAGAGTTGATAAATGAAGTCAGACATTTCAGAGATAGAGTCAAGAATAGGAGAAGACTTGGGGTGCCTGGATGGCTCAGTTAAGCACTCAACTTCAGCTAAGGTCATGATCTTGCGGTTGGTGGGTTCGAGCCCCGCATTGAGCTCTGTGCTGACAGCTCAGAGCCTGGAGCCTGCTTCAGTCTGTGTGTCTCTCTCTATCTCTGCCCCTCCCCTGCTCAAACTCTGTCTCTCTCTGTCTCTCAAAAATGAATAAAAGTTAAAAAAAAAATAAAAAAAAAGAATAGGAGAAGACGATGCCATCATAGCTGCAGAGGGGACTCGTGGAAATTGCAGTGTCTGTAGCAGGAGGTGCCTGCAGGGTTGTGGGGTGGTGGGCTTGGTCTCTCCCTGCATGTGGCTCTGCTCCAGCCCAAGCCATGCTTCGGGAGCCCACTGAGGGGTGTGAGCCAGGATCCTTCCAAGTTACTGATGAGCAGGAATAAAATTGGAGGACCAGACAAAACTGATAGAATATGCTCCATCCCTAAGGAAAAGCAACACACTGTAAGTGCAGGAAACATAACAAGCTTTCAAACCATGCAAAAGAAAGAAACTTAGGCAAAATGACAAGACAGAGGAATTCTTCACAAAAGAAAGGTCAAGACTAAATCATAGCCAGGGACTTGCTCAAAACAGATATAAGCAATATATCTGAACAAGAATTTAGAACAACAGTCATGAGACTACTAGCTGGGCTTGAAAAAAGCATAGAAGGCACCAGAGAAATCGTTGCTGCTGAGATAAAAGACTAAAAACTAGCCAGGCTGAAATGAAAAATGCTGTAACTGAGGTGCAAAGCCAACTGGATATAGTCACAGTGAGGACTGAAGAAGCAGAGGATACACACACACACACACACACACACACACACACACACACACACACACACACACTGGAATATTATTCAGCCATCAAAAATGAAATCTTGACATTTGCAATCACGCGGATGGAATTAGAATGTATTATGCTAAGTGAAATAAGTCAATCAGAGAAAGACAAATACCGTAGATTTCACTCATATGTGGAATTTAAGAAACAAAACAGATGAATATATGGGATGGGGGAAGAGGAGAGAGGGAAACAAACCACAAGGGACTCCTAACGATAGAGAACAAACTGAGGGTTGATGGAGGTAGGTAGGTGGGGGATATACTAGATGGGTGATGGGTACTAAGGAGAGCTACCTGTGATGAGTACCAGATGAATGTAAGTGATAAATCACTGAATTCTACTCCTGAAACCAATATTGCACTGTGTGTTAACTAACTGAAATTTAAATAATAGCAAAAAAAGAATAGGAGAAGGTACGAGGTAAACCAAGAAGGACGAGGTAAACCAAGAAGAAAACTAGTAATTAGGAGCCAAGTGGAAAAGAGAAATTTGAGGAATCCTGTGTGAAAGCAGTAGGAGTGTGGTCCAAATTATAGACATTCTTATGGAAGTCACAAGCTAAGAGCATTTTATAGCTGGAGGCTGTCTCCAGATAAAGAGAGGTAGAGGAAGATGTTGTGGGGGATGAGAACAAAGAAATATCCATTCAATGGTGATGAGAGTCAAAATGCAGGATATTAGAGTGGAAATAATGTAGCAATTTAACTTTTGAAATAAAATGTACTAGAGTGTGCTAGTATTTGTGAAATACAGATCTGTGCATATATGTTTATGTATATATAAATGTATTATATATATATATTTATATATACAAATTTCCCCATTTGTCTTTTAATATGAAGGTATTGGCATCCTTGGGTTATTCTAGTGTCCTGTGATAAAAGATGAACAAGCAGGACTACTCCTTATCTTTTTCTTTTTTTTTTTTTTTAACGTTTATTTATTTTTGAGACAGAGAGAGACAGAGCATGAACAGGGGAGGGGCAGAGAGAGAGGGAGACACAGAATCTGAAACAGGCTCCAGGCTCTGAGCTGTCAGCACAGAGCCCGATGCGGGGCTCGAACTCACGGAGCGCGAGATCATGACCTGAGCCGAAGTCGGCCGCTTAACCGACTGAGCCACCCAGGCGCCCCTACTCCTTATCTTTTGACTAATGTAAAAAATATAAACAAAACCTCCACTTGAATCTTTATAATTAGGGTACAATGAAAGGGGGGACAGAGAGGGCAAAACTATTAAATATTGTTGAAATAGATGTGGGAAGAGACAGGAAGGTCACAGAGTTGGGAAAGGAGAGGTACATATTATTTAGCAGAAAGTAAAGCACTTTGGAAATTTGGGCTATTGTGAGAGTATACTTTGTATTAACAGTATCAAAGAGAATATGTAGGATGGTCAGGGATATATACTTTATTGAATATCTGTTCTTTGCCAGATGTAATATACACATTTTCTTGTTTACTCCTCTAAAAAATACTATGAAGAGGTATTGCCTCCTGGTTTCTTTTGCAGATGAGGAAATAAGGATCAGAAAAATTAAAGCACTTTCCAAATCATGTTTGTAATTGTTCAAGGAGAGATTCAATCCTAAGTGTATGTTTCCAAAGTCTTTGTCCTTTCTACTAAACCATGATGTCTTTATGTATTAATGTGGTGGTACAGTGAAGAAAAGGGAAATGATACAGGAGAGAGGACTGAGGTTGTTTATATTTAATTTAGACAGTGCACTTAACAAAAACCCACAGCAGTGGGGACAGTTCTTCTGCAAATTTAGGGGGTGCTTAACTAACTAATATTGGACAGAGAGAAGAGTTGGATTTGGTTTATCCATCTAGGCTGTTCCCTTCATATTAGCTACAGAAGGCTCAGTATGTTTCATTCTGAAGTCAAATGCTCTACCACTGAGCTATGCCCCCTAGTATGTTTCATTCTGGTAAAGAAATACAAATCTGCAGCAGCATTATGGGGAATATTCTAGATTATCAGGAATTTGGCTGAGGTCTCCTTGACCACTTAACCAATTTCATCTGCCACTTTGTTTTTGCTGCTTTAGTAGATCAGCTTTTTAACCAGTATTTAGGCTTGCTGTTTAGATGTGTATTCTTCAAAGGGTTCTTTGCAGATAAATCTGATTTTACTAACTTTCCCGATCTTAAATTAATGTATTCACCTTGCTCATAAACCAGAGTCCACTAAAACAGTACAGAGAACAATATGAATGTAACATATTGCGGTGTTAAACATATTTTAAGATAAATAATTATAATTAACATGAATTATTGCAAATGGAATCAAAGTAGTAATATTTTATGAAACTAAGGCCAACTAAGAGTGGTTGGTTTTACATGCAGATTGTGTACTGGATTAATGGCTATGCTCTTTGCACTACTTTTTGAAAAATATTTCATACATAGAAAAAATATATGATACATAATTTTACAAAGAGTAATAATAAAACAATTGCTGAATTTTTCCCATTCTTTTTAAAAAATTATTTATTTTGAGAGAGAGAGACAGAGTGGGGAGGGGCAGAGAGAGAGAGGAAGAGAGAGAATCCCAAGCAGGCTCAGCACTGTTAGCACAGAGACTGATGTGGGGCTCAAACCCACAAACCAGGAGATCATTACCTGAGCTGAGATCAAGAGTCAGATCCTCAACCGACTGAGCCACCCATGTGCCCCTTTAATTTTTTTTTTAAGTTTATTTATTTTGAGAAAACTAGGACAGAGAGAGAGAGAGAGGAGAGGGAGAATCCCAAGCAGACTCTGTGCTGTTAGTGCAGAACCAGATGCAGGGCTCTATCCCATGAACGGGGAGATCATGACCTGAGCTGAAATCAAGAGTTGGGTGTCTAACTGACTATGCCACCAAAGTACCCCTAATTTTTTCCATTCTCATTGCTTCTCCCTCCTCTACTCCTTCAGGTTCTGTATTTTGAATTCCACTCATTAACTTAGGAGATGGAGCATAACCAATGCTGTAGAAGTCCTCTCTGCATGCATTCTTCTTCTCTTTATTGTTGTCCCACCTCAAATCAGAGATTCAGTCACCCTGAAACTGCTGATTATCATTTACTTGCTTTGTTTACAGTTTGGTCATATCTATACATTCCATGTGTACTTTGCATTTCTGAGCTTTATATGAGTGAACTGTGCTCTTCATATTTTATGTAACTTGCTTTTTGTCTTTGCTTTTACTTAGCATTGTTTATGAAAGTCAGCAGTGTTGATACATGCGTGAAGCTGTATATCCTTTGTTTCCACTGCTGTACTCTGTTCTACTGTGTAAGTAACAATTTGCCCATTCTTCTGTCAGTGGATATTTCAGTTGTTTCTTTTGTTCTTTTGCTATAAGAAATATTACTGCTATAAATACCATGAGGAGGCCCTAGATGGAGAAATCTAATAGGTTTCACATCTCTGTCTCTGCCATTATTCTTAAAATTACAAGAAGGAGTCAGACACAAGTAGCAGGTTCTAACACCTTTCCAAGTGGCTTAACCTTCCTTGATTCTACCTTCTTTGAAAATCTAGGGGAAGAGAGTGCATAAGGCATTAGTATGGAGTGGCAACATTTACCACACCTGAACACACCCTTCACTTCAAAAAATATTAGCTTCTGTATTAGTGAGGTTGTCTAGAGAAATAGAACCAGTAGGAGGGAGAGAGGGAGGGAGAGAGAGAGAGGGAGATAAAAGAGATTTATTATAAGTATCAGCTCATGTGATTATGGAGGCTGAGAAGGCCCATGATCTGCTGCCTGCAAGCTAGAGATTCAGGAAAGCTAGTGGTGTAGTTCAAAGGCCTAAGAGAGAACCCATGGTGTAGGTGCCAGATCAAGTCTAGATGCCAGTCTGGAGCTTTCAGGACAAGAGAAGATCGATGTTCCAGCTCAGTCATCCATAGGAAATTCAGTCTTTCTCCACTTTTTTGTTATTCTCAGGTCGTCAACAGATTGGATAATACCTACTCCTGTTGGGTAGTTCACCAATTTAAATGCTCATCTCTTCCAGACACACTCAGAAATAATGATTTACCAGATAATCTGAGCATCCTGTGGCCCACTCAACGTAATTTTATGTTTACACATAAAATTCACCACTATTTTTTTTTTGTTTTTGTTTTTTGGCATATTATATATATGTTGTTGTTCTCTAGGCCTCTGCCTTAGGCCCTCTCTTCTCTCATTCTTTCCTGTCTCCTTAAATATTAGCATCTACCTGATGGTTTCAGATACCATCTAAATAGTGATGACTCCCAAATTGTTACCTTCATTCTATAATTTTCTTCTTAGCACTTGGCACATATATCCAGCTGCTATATCCACTCATGTGTCTGTTCTATAATCACTTCAGACTTAACTCCAAAATTAAACTAATGATCTTTCCCTTCCCTTCTCTCCCACACCAATTTGTTTCTTTTCCAGTTTCCCATTGCCTCTGTGAGGGCACATTCCCTGTTCCACATGACTAGATAGCTGGAAGTTGACTTTGACACCAGTTTCTCCTCCCCTCTTCTCTTGCTCCCATGTCCACTCACTCAGTTGGCTTTTAAATATCTCTTAAACCAGTCCTTTTTTTTTTTTTTTTGGTTATTACCACTGCTACCACCCTAATTTAGGTGCCATGATCTTAAGCCTGGAATAGAGAAACATTCTTCTTAGGAGTCTCTCTCTAATTGACTCCTGCTTTTTTCCCATCCATTGTACAGTCAAAGTAGCTTAAATAACCAGGTTCCTAACAGTAACTTTTCAGTGGCTCCCATTGCCCTTTGAATAAAATTCACAGTTATTAGCATTTCCTATAAGGTCTTCTTTGGGATAATTTCTGCCAGCATCTCCAGCCTCATGTTGACCTGGAGCCACCTTTCCCCCATGTTCTCAATATGATGCCTTGCTGCTACATTCTTCCTGCACTGGATTGCTGCTCTATTCCTCTTGCCTTGCTAATAACTAACTCTTCCTCATCCTTTGGGTCTGAATCTGACTGTCCTTTCCTTAGGGAGACCTTTTCTGAACTTGTTCATACTGGCTTCCTTTTAATCTACACTGATAGAGCCCTGACTTTCTCATTCATAATATTCATTATTTAACATCTTTTTTTCTCTGCTGAATTATAAGGTCCATGAGAATATGGAGTCTGCTCTCTGTTTTATTCTCAGAGTTGCTTCAATACCTGGCATATAGTAATTTGCCTGGCACTCAGTATACCTGGCACTCAGTAATTTGTTTTAATTTTTTGAAGAAGGAATACACTGCATACATATAAATTTCTGCATTTTGTCTGTCCCACCTTTGGGGAAAAATTACCATCCTGGTTGTATAAAGTTATGATGAAACATCTGGTATACGTCTGTTACACGGAATTCACAGTAAGAAATTACATTAAATAAGCCAGAATGAGGCACTAGAATTTTTAGGAACTTATCAGAAATTAGGGGCTCCTGGGTGGCTCTGTCACTTAAGCATCCAACTATTGATTTTGGCTCAGGTCATGATCTCATGGTTTGTGAGGTCAAGCCCCATGTTGGGCTCTATGCTGATAGTGTAGAGCCTGTTTGGGATTCTCTCTCTCGGTCCCTCCCCCGCTCAGTGTCTCTTTCTCTATCAAAAATAAATTAAAAAAAAAAAAGGAAAATCAGAAACTAGGATATTTGTTTTTATTATCTCTACTATATTTTCACCACAGAAGTGACACCTGTCCCTCACTGGGACATACAAAATCTATATATGATTTGTTATTTTTATGACTGATATGATTTGTTATTTTTAGATTTTTCATGAAACTTTGCCTTCCCTTCTCTCCTCTGGTTATTTTGAATAAATTCATAGGAATGAGTATCATAATGTTTTAAGAATCAGTAAGTAAAAACATTATTTATACCATTTTCCTGCTTAATCTCATTTAAGCATTTAGAATAATACTGAAATTAGCTAAACATATTATAACTGAGATAAACATCTTCTTTGAGGAGTATATTTAAGATTTATCAAAAATCATTTGATATATATGGCCATCCTTTATTATCTGTTTTCATGGCTCTATTCGACTATATCTCATAGCACCTGATTCCTGAGATACTCTTGTATTTATCTGTATTCTACAGATGGAATCTATCCTTAGCATTCTATCATTTGATATATCCAGAACTACCAACAAAAATTGATCATAGAATATGTTACACTTAGGGGCGCCTGGGTGGCTCAGTCTGTTAAGCGTCCGACTTCAGCTCAGGTCACGATCTCACGGTCCGTGAGTTCGAGCCCCGCATCAGGCTCTGGGCTGATGGCTCAGAGCCTGGAGCCTGTTTCCGATTCTGTGTCTCCCTCTCTCTCTGCCCCTCCCCCATTCATGCTCTGTCTCTCTCTGTCTCAAAAATATATAAACGTTAAAAAAAAATTAAAAAAAAAAAGAATATGTTACACTTAAATAGCTATATCTTTTATGTGTTCAGTCACTTACACTCAAATCAAGGAAGTATTCCTTTCACTTTGTAGTTACATTAACTTTCAGTAACAGCTACCCTGTCCTAAAAATGCCTAGTGTGTTATTTGATAGCATTAAATTGCACACTTTACTTTTAGTTATAATTCAGAAAGGCTTATTTGAGCAATCTGTATTCAGCTGTACACTTGGGCACCATGTGGCTTTTAATTTCTAAATCTGAGCTTTGCTGTTCAGATGGTCTAAATGTCTGGGATAAATTGGTTACTAGATTTCTAAGTGTATAGTATAAATCTGAAAATAGCTTTAATAGTTAGTTTATTCAATTTGTGTTCTCACATGCAGGTTAGATAATGAAGTGAAGAGTAGTATCATGATTATGGAAGTTTGTTATATTTTGGTTGGAGTTCATGAAGCTTTGTGTTTTTATAATCAAACTGCCCTCAGAATTATGGACAGTAGTTCTGACTTGGATTGCTTTCCTCATTTATGTTAGAATATATGATTGTCAGTTTCCCTGTGTAGACAGTTTGTCTGTTATTCTGACATCATGGTTGGGTTAGGGCACCTAAGCACTAATTTCAGTTTTCAGAATGTTGCTGCTTTTTAGTGATAATTGAGTACACTATTGCTCTGATTGTTTTTAAACCTATTGAGATAGACTTCAGGTTGTTCATGTAAATCTTTTATAGCCTTGGCTGAATTTCTTATAAGAGCTCTTGGTCTCGACAGCTGAGATCAGCTGGTTAATGTCTCTTAATGGCACTTAGATTTGAATTTTGTAGGCTGGGAGGCAGAAATACTTGGAACTGGTCTGTTTGATGCATAGTGCCTTTAAATTCAGGTTTAAAAATGGGCCCACTTGTGAAAAGAAGGTCTTAGGCTCTAGAGTTCACCCCCTTTCTTAGGAAAAGGAAACACTATAGAGTTAAAAACTTGGACTTTTCTTTTTTTTAACTGCCCATTGGGCCTGGTAATTTGAGGTAAAGGAAACTAATATGAACTTCACATTTTAATTTCAATTTAAATTTCAAGATTCTTTGATTCTCTAGAGCCAAAGTGTTTCAAGGGTTTTCATGAGGAGGTTATGACTGGAGGGGAAGAGTGCTGCCTCTCGGTCTTGAGTGACGGCCCCTGCCCTCTGCCCCTAGCTGAGGACTCAAAGCATTGTTGAATAGCACTAAAATGAGCTGAGTCCAAGACTTTAGCCAGATGGTCGATATAGGGCTTTTAAAGGAAGGGAAATAGTAAAAGAGTAATCTCAGAGGAACTCTCTTATGTTAAAGGACTGAGTAAATGAAGTCTTTCTGAAGCTAAGTGTAAATTATACCACCTTCTTTGGGAGTAGAAGCTGCTAAATGTAACAGAAGAAAATGACAGTGTAGGAAATCAAAGTTCAGGAACAAACTTTCAAGTGTGGTTTTTGAATGCTTAATCCTTTCTTACTCCTCTCACAGGATCCACTGCCTCCTTTTCCTCCCCCTCCTCCAAAGTCTGTTTGAAAGGGATTTTGATGGGTAATGGCAAAGGAAAGCAACTTTAGACACAGTATAAATTAGGGCACAAGATGCCCTTTGTACAGGAATTATCTTAGACATGCTTTTGAAAGCATACTTTTTTTTAGTCTTATTAAGAAAATAATCAAAGGTATGATTTTTAAAGCTTTGAGTTTAGTCTGCTTTCAGTAAAAATAAGGTATAGATACCAAAGTAAGCAAACCTCTTTTTTTCTTTCCTGGTTTCTGCTTATAAGATTTACAGGTATTTAAAATAAACCCATGAAAAACAGAAATACTGTCCTGGGATTGGCTAAATAGTCAGAGCAATTACCTCCAGGCTCCAAAATCCAACTGAGCTTGACTTTTAGAAATAAATTTGGCTAAGACTTCTTCCTCATTCTGTTATATAAAGGTGTACATGAAATGATACTGACCTTTGCCAGAAACCCCAGGAATCCTATTCAGTGATGTACTTGTAATGGTCATGAAAGAATTAAAACAACACAGATGGGGATTAATGTGAAAAAGCAGGCAAAATGCTAAATTCGCATTGTGTGGTTTCAGCGTGTCAGATCCTTTACAATACTTTGGTGTACCACAATAATTAAAGGGTTTAAGAACATTAAGTTAAAATACCTAGAAAATAAAAGCCCACAGTTGAGTACCAAGAATGAATTATGGTTTTTTTTTTTTTTAAATTGGAATTAATGTAAGTTGCCATGGTGAAAATAGATTGAAATATTTAACAGTAACTATTTTGTGTAGCCCTAGAGATCAAAAACAGTAATGTAAATAACCAGGTCTTTAAAGAACTATACTCACAGACATGTTTAATGTAAATGATTGCTAGAAGGGAAGTGTATTTTCTTCAGTGCTATGCAAAGAAATTTTAATTGACTTGATTTTGGCAGTAAGAATCTACAACTTAGCATTAATAACTAAAATTTTAAAATGTTTGTTCATTGCTCTGGATTATGACTGTTCAAGAAATCCTATTTTCGAACACTAATTAATCATTTTAAATAAACTTTTTTTACACATTTATGGCATCAATGAGTATGACTGTTTATTACATTTTACCTATAAAATGTTGAACTGTTTTATATACTCTTTATGGAAACAGTGCACGGTCATAAATTAAAAGATGCAACTGTTTTGGATATTTTACTGGTGGTCCTGTGTTTTCCTGCCAGCAGTGCAGCTGTTTCAGGTTTCTCAGGATAACATATAAAAAGCTGTATGTACACTTCAAGTTTATGCTTGAATTGCCAAGCCAGAAATGGTATGACTCAACTTTCCCAGAAGCAAGTTGTACCAAAATGTGATGAATCAAAACAACTAGTTGCACAGCGGTTTCTATTACAGCTATGAAAACCAATTCTCTTCATGACAGTTGGCTTCTTAAGGTTGACAGACATTCTCCGGTGGTACCTGAATTTTGCCAGGAGAGAACAGCCACTGGATCGAAGACTGTCCTTTTCTTTCGAGGGTCTGAGGAAAGGAAGGTTAATACAGTAGTGTCTGGTATATGGATAAAACTTACCTGAAACTTGTATCAGGAATGGAACATTTCATTTCCAAGATACTTGTAAAAATATTACTTATTTGTGTGATGGTTTTTGAGATCTCTGTGGAGACAAATGGATTTTATGCTGTTCCAGGTTGATTTTTAGACTTCTGAGGTGACTTACCTAATTTACATCATTTCTGATGCATCACAGTCTTAACAGTGGACATTTTATTGTGTCCTGGGGTGAAATAAGCAGATATTTCTTCTGTCCATGTGGTAGGTTTGGTGGGTGAATCCCTGTTTAAATCCCATGGGACATAAGGTTCTATCAGGAGTTTGACAATGACTGTTTAATAATAGCCTCGAAAGTGGGATACATTAACCAACGTACAGAAGATGGATACAGGGAGAAAATATTAGAACTTTGGTTGAAATATTTTTATCTCCTTTGAATATTCATATATATTTTATAATATCCTTCTATATTAGTATGTTATATAATTATTCACTATATATTAATGCATTAAGTACATAATTTATAAATAAGTATACAAATATTGGAAATGCATGCTCAAATATTTTTACTGCTATAAATATACTATCAAAAAGTTTGTAGATCATTGCTCAGCAAATATTACCTTTCTCCTTCTGCTTTCCCCTTTCACCCTTGGCAGAGAAGCAAAGAATTGAGTTAACACCTTGATTTGTGGTAGTGTGAATAAATTATAGCCAATTCCAGGAGCTTATGTTGCGTCTTACTTTGGCCACTTTTTCTCTTTGGCCTCTTATATTGCCATATATTTTTTAATCACACAACCTTATTAAACATGGATACAAATGAAAAACAGACTTGTTATTATGTTAGAAATAATAAGTTGCTCATGCATCAAGACTTTGACACACAGGAAGTTTGAATGAATGAGTAGAAAAGTTTCCAAGTTATTAAAATGTTCTGGTACCTGATTTATTCATTTGCCATACCCGTAATTCTAAGGTGGGTGAAGCTCCTTTACTTCCTGAGGCCTGAAGAAACAATGTGGTTTCTTAAACTAGGCATTAAAGCAAAGCTGGAAATATTTGTTTTCCAACGATGCTGTTAGTCATGCTAACAAGTTGACCTTCTTTGTCTAGGATTGTCCCATATTTTAGGCTTGTTTGTCTACCTTTACCAAGGTAGAGAGTTTTAATTGCTAAATAATATATGTATGATTGGAGAAAAGTGGTTTCTGTTACACTGTCTTTTGAGACAGTTCAAAAGACTTCTGTATTTACTAATTGGGACATTCTGTTGAAATCAGGCTTTCAGAGATTTCTCATGTGAGGAAGGAGACAATATATTTTTGTAATACTGAAGTAAATTTGAAGTAACTAGTATATTTTTCAACCCTCCTTCATTTAAGTATTTGTTTCAGAATACATTTATGCAAAACATTCAATATTTATGTAAAATATTAATACAATAGTAGTATGATACTATGTATTTATTTATTAAGAGTATGCCAGAAGGAGAGTAGCAGTGAGGTACCCAAACAATAGCCAACAAGACAAGTAATTTCTAAAAATTGGGAACAGTGAAGGATGCCTGGGTGGCTCTGTCCTCTAAGCACCTGACTCTTGATTTTTGGCCCAGGTCATCATCTCACAGGGTTCCTGAGATCCAGCCCGGTGTCATCGGGCTCTGCGCTGTCACCTTGAGCCTGCTTGGGACTCTCTCTCCCACCCTCTCTCTGCCCCTCCCCTGTGCGTGCTCTCTCTTTCAAAGTAAATAAGTAAACATTTAAAAATTGGGAACAGTGAGCATTTTAATAGCCAGTATTATTTTTGAAACCTCCTTGAGAGCTGTTTTAAGATCTTAATGTAATTTGCTTTACAATAAACTCAACAATTAAACGAGTTTAGGCGCTGTCTATATATCGTTGGTGAGTTTCCTTTTAAAAAATAGTAATGCATTTAGAATGTCTGAACATTTCAGTCTCAGAATTCCTCTTTAAAATTTGCATCAGTTTTACTATTGCTTTTAAAAATGTTACCAATTTATATATGCTTTCTATATCAATGCTACACTTTTCGTTTTGTTTTAGGTATTTAAACCACGTCAGAGCTGCCTCTCCACAGGATCTCGCTGGAGGCTATACTTCTTCTCTGGCTTGTCACAGGGCGCTACAGGATGCATTCAGTGGGCTTTTCTGGCAGCCCAGTTAACCTTTATTTCTTCTTTATAAGATTTGGACCTTGGAGCCGAACCAGGGAACTAGCAAAAGTAAAGCAGACTTGTAAAAGTATAGCCAAATGCAGCTGCACCACAACAGTCCCACCACATTAGCAGCTGTGTTAAAGTATTTATAAGAGAAAATTTCAGAACTAAGCTGAGTAATATAGTGGACAAATATATGTGAAAAAGATTTATTTTTTACTTATATTTTTCTGAGAGGGATTGAAGCTGTAAACTTCATCTGATGGAAGATATGAATAATTCACCTATGTATGCTTGAGGTTGACAGACTTGTAAAATCTTTTTAAAAATAAAGCTAGACTTTATATTAAGTTTTGTGGTTTTTCTCTTATTACAGTGTTTTACTTGAACACATTTTAAAATGCCATTTTGAATACGACATTTAGTGTTAATATCCAAGTCTATTATTTCTTCTCATAAAATGTTCCTTCCCCCCTCCCCCAATGTTCTTAATACTAGTCCAGACAAGTGGATATATTTCCTTCTACCAGCAGGTTGTGGCAAGTAAAACTTGACCTATGATAATGCCGTTCTCTCAATTTTAAGGACTCAGTGCCTGTTTTGAGCAGTGGAAAGTGAGACAACCTCGATCAAGGTATTATAGTTCCCAGCTGTGAGCCACACTTAGGATAAACCAGATGAGAGTATTAACCTGCTTTAATGACAAATTCAAAGAAATGAGTTAATAAAATTTAATACCTAAATGGCACCTTTCACTTCAAATGTGAGCTCATTTTATGATGAAACCTCGGAGACTGGAATGGATACATTTTAAATGAAATTTCCCAGAGTAAATTGCAGACTCTGATATAGTTTCTGTTGCAACTTCAAAGGCTTTTGGTACACCCAGGATTTTGCTTAGAGTTGGATGTGGACAGGACGGATATTTGTAGCATCTCAACCTTACACGAGTCTGTTACATAGACCACTGGGTACGGGACATCCTTTCTCAAGGAAATTAAGGGATTTCCTATCAAATGTCCATCACAACAGATGTTAATTTCATGGGAGGAAAGTTATGTGAAACAAGATTTGTGGTTACATTAGGGTGGAATATCCTTATGTAACAACTCCATCTTATTTGACTAAGCAGGTCAAAATATTAATTTTAGAGGTATATCTGTATCTTTACAATAGACCCTGGAAGAAGTTTAAACTATATGGATCCACTTATATGTGGATTTTTTTTTGTACAGTACTGTAAAAGTATTTTTTCTTCCTTATGATTTTCTTAACATTTTCTTTTCTCTAAGCTTACTTTATTGTAAGAATATAGCGTATAAAACATATACAAAATATGTATAATTGACTGTTATGTTTGTTATGGCTTCTGGTCAACAGTAAGCTATTAATAGTTAAGTTTTGGGGGGAGTCAGAAGTTATATGTGGATTTTCCAATGTGTGTATCGGGGGCTGGGTAACAGTGCCCCAACTCCTGTGTTGTTCAAGGGTCAACTGTAGTTCTAACTATCTTTGATAACAGAAAACCAAGGCATCAAATAATTGAGTAGGCTAAGATAATATAAACAAGTTAATAAAAAGCTAGAATTGAAACCTTTTTTTAAAGTCTATTCCTATCTATACTCTATCAGGCTGCATCCTGTTTTTCATATCTATCAGCATTCTCCAAATGAGGATTAGGGTTTTAAGTACAGTCTATAAATCTGTTCAAAGAATAGTGAGAACATTGGGCTTACGGTTAAGGCTTTGCTGTACTCAGCTGCCAAATTACAGTATCCAGTCTTCACAAAAGAAACACTGTTACTTGTTCTTAGTGCCTTGTATAATGTATTTAAATGAACTAATTAATAGAACAGTTCAAAGGCTTTCGAAACTTTTTTCAAACCTACCTTATTGTAGAAATTGCCTGCATCTGATTTGGCAAATAAATTGAATTCCAAAACCTTTATATATTTGTAAATATTTTGCCCTTACTATTGCCATACCTTGTTCAATAGGCCAAATAAGAAGTTGCTAACTAACCCTATTAGATCAAAGGGAATGGTGAAAGGTAACTTATTGACAATTCACTAAATAACAAATATTCTGAATTAATGAGGTTATCCCCTATCTTCCTAGTGATTTCCTCTTTCAGAGACAAAATGCTGTACAAATCTTTCTTCTACATGAATTAAGTCTTTTAACATTGTACAACACTAGCACAGAAACAATAGCTAGCAACTACTGAGCGATACCTATGCCCCACGCACTGCATTTCATGCACTGTGTATTATCATCTAGTCTTTACACTGCTAGTATTATTGTACCCATTTTAACATATGGAGAAGCCAAGGCATAGGGAGGTTAACTAACTTGCCAAAGGTCAATACAACTTATAAGTAGCACAGTGGATTTGAACCCAAGTGGTCAGAAGTCCATGCTCCAGAGATGACTGTCAAACTGCCAAGCTTGTATATAAACAACAGCTGTGTAGAATCAAGTTTGAGTAGTCAAACTTCCTAAGACTTCCAGGAAGTTTTAAAGATGAAGTGTTTAGTTATTTTATGGTATATAAATGACATCAACTTAATAACCTTGTTTATATCCTTGGGAGAAATTCATTATGTAGAACATGATTTGACTATTAACTACCTTCCTTTGGGAAGCAGATATTAATGGTATTGAATATGGTTTACATCATGGTCGGGATGCACTATTAGTATTTAATTTCATTCAATAAATATTTGATCTAATTCTCTTAGATGTTATCTTTAGGCTGTCAACTGGTGGTCAGGTGATCATTTCAAAATCCAATTAAGGTGGCAGAAAAACTTGTCAAAAAGCTAACAAAGTTGAACAATTGTATGGGCATCTGGGTGGCTGTCAGTTAAGTGTCCAACTTCGGCTCAGGTCATGATCTCAGTTTGTGAGTTCAAGCCCCATGTGGGGCTCTGTGCTGACAGTTCGGAGCATGGAGCCTGTTTCCGATTCTGTCTCTCTCTCTTACTGCCCCTCCCTCACTCATGCTCTCTCTTTCTCTCAAAAATAAATAAATGTGGGGGAAAAATTTTAAAAAGATGGATCTACTGAGCTTTCCACCTGTCATTTTCTAGTGGACATCAAGAGTTCAGTTACCAGGTATCCCATTAAAAACTTTAGGATGGGGGGGGCGCCTGGGTGGCGCAGTCGGTTAAGCGTCCGACTTCAGCCAGGTCACGATCTCGCGGTCCGTGAGTTCGAGCCCTGCGTCGGGCTCTGAGCTGATGGCCCAGAGCCTGGAGCCTGTTTTCGATTCTGTGTCTCCCTCTCTCTCTGCCCCTCCCCCATTCATGCTCTGTCTCTCTCTGTCCCAAAAATAAATAAACGTTGAAAAAAAAAAAAACAAAAAACTTTAGGATGGGCCTAAATTTAAATAATGAAATAATTGTACATTCACTTACCCACTCTGAGGGAAAAGGCGGGAGGGGTTAAAATGTTAATAGAGGCTTTTAAGGATTCCATTTCCTTTACAATTATATACTGCATATTTTGTCTAAGGGGTGACTAAATAGAGGCAAGAATCTTACCACTTTACATGTATGAATAAGAACATCATTTGTACCCATAATTAGTATTTACAACCTAGTATGTCAATGTACAATACTAGGAAAAAAAATCCCATTCCTACTTGCAAATTAAAATTCTCTTCACCTAGAGCAGAGGGCCAACTATGGACCCCTGGCCAAATCCAGCTGGTGCCTGTTTCTGTATGTTCCATGAGCTAGAATTGTCTACATTTCTTAAGGTTGAAAAAAGCCAAAATACATACTTTTTAACAAGTAAAAAGCATAAAAAATTCAGATTTCACTGTCCATAAATGAAAGTTGTTTTGGCATATAGTGCATGTATTGTCCATGGCTGCCCTGGGGTACTACTATGATGGAGTTGAGCAGCAACACAGACCTTATGGCTTGCAAAGCCTAAAATACTATCTGGTTCATAACAGGAAGCATACTGACCCATGACCTACACACTCCTCATTTGGAGGGGAGGGAAGAAAATTAGAAGTCCCAATCTGAATTAACCCCCAAGGTCTTGCAGAGGATAGTTTTGGTTGATTTTCAGAATCAATTTTCAGTGCCTTTAGATAAGGGATGAGGGCTCTAATTCATTACTTTCCTACACTTTTTACCATTTATCGCCTTCACCTGTTTATATTACCTACTTGCTTCTGAAGGCATCTGAGTTTGTAATCAGTGATTTAGATGAGTGGTCCTCAAACCTTTCTGTAAGGCCAGACAGTAAATATTTTAGGCTTTGTGATAAAATAAGTTAGCACACTGTTTTTAATGAACAAAATTCAAAATATAATTGAGTGTGTCTAATTACATTGTAGCTCAAGAAGAGATCCTTGTTCCTTTAATTGGGGTTCTAAATATTTCCTATCAAAATCAGTTGTAAATGATTACCTGTTATATAATTATCTGTGACGAGATTTAAAAATGTCTTTTTTTACATAGATATATACTACCAAATACTGGCACCAATCCAGAAGCATACGATTTTAATTGGGTATATTCATCACTTGGAAGGCATTTGTAGAACTCTATTAGATTCTTCCCTTGATACCTGCCTTTTAGCATCTCATTACATAGCACATTAATCACTTCCAATTGAACATTAGGTAGAAGCTCAATTATGGTAAATAGATTTTGAAATATGTAAATTTCCTTTGCATTTTTGCCAACGTCTGAAAAAATGCTGAACACAGAAAATATCTCTACTGCTAATTTGAAAGTGGAAATCTTGTTTCTTGTTTTAGTTTTTGACAGCATGAGAAATGTGGAACAAAAGGTACTGTGATTCAAATGTCTGTTGAAATGACTACCGCAGTTTCACATTAAAGTTGTTGCTTTATAATTATAAGTTAAAACCTTTAAGAAATATTATCAAGTCATTAGCAAAAGCTAATTTCCAGAGCCATTCAGTGTTCTAGAATAATGTTTAAGGGTGGTTCCTCTTGTTAAGAAAAATTTCAGTCTTGACCTTGAACTCGAAAAATTGCCATCAGGGGCACCTGGGTGGCTCAGTCGGTTAAGGGGTCAACTTTGGCTCAGGTCATGATCTCGCGGTCCGTGAGTTCAAGCCCCACGTCGGGCTCTGTGCTGACAGCTCAGAGCCCGGAGCCTGTTTCAGATTCTGTGTCTCCCTCTCTGACCCTCCCCTGTTCATGCTCTGTCTCTCTCTGTCTCAAAAATAAATAAATGTTAAAAAAAATTTCTTTCTTTTAAAAGAAAAAGAAAAATGGCAATCAAACTTGACAATTACTAAGCAAATCAAACTCATGTTGAACAAGCCAGATTCAGATTCAAGTTCAATTTCTGACAAAAATTAAAGGACTTGAGGGTGGTTAGGAGCCATGGAAGCAAATGAAACTTAGTATTGACACCACTAGTTCAGTAACACATGGCAGGTTCAAATATCTTCTGCAGGGAACTTGCTGGTGAAGAAAGGAGTGAATAACCACAGGTTTTACCAAGCTCTGTATATTTCTCCCAACTAGGTCTTTTTTCTTTTTTTTTAATGTTTATTTTTGAGAGAGACAGAGTATGAGTGGGGGAGAGGCAAAGCGAGAGGGAGACACAGAATGTGAAGCAGGCTCCAGGCTCTGAGCCATCAGCACAGAGCCCGACGCGGGGCTCGAACTCAAACTGTGAGATCGTGACCTAAGCCCAAGTTGGACACAACTAACTGAGCCACCCAGGCTCAGGTCTTTTTCTACTTCACGTATCTTTTACCACCATCAGGTGTAACACATCATAGCAGATTCCACTTCAGGTTGTAAAGAATTGTTTTCTCAACTTCTTTAAAAATACTCACCCATAGTTGTTCCGTGCAGAGTATTCATAGAAGCTTAATTCTTCAGCAACTTCAAACTCAGCACTGATGTCTCAAATAAATAAGACCTGAGCAGTAGTAGTAACATCTATCAACTCATCAAGAATCAGACTCATTTACCTTTTTAATTGACTTGATTTCGTTCCCAGTGTCCCAAACTTTTTGAGCAACTGTTTTTTCCAAAAGGCCAACAAACAATCTCAAACAATTTTACTTTCCCTGGATACATTTCTTTGGCTGCTGCACTCAAATACAATTAACTCGCCATCAGTAAATGGCTTTCCTTGATGGGGTTACGAGAGTCCCTTAGAGACTTATTTCAGTTGCACCCTCATTTTCATTTTTTATTTTGTGAAGTTCTGCTCATTTGAGATATTTCTAGATTAAATTTCTAGTTTTTCTGACAGTTGCTTGCCTGTGAGTGAAATACTAGATGAATGCTTCTATTGGTAATGTCAACATATATTGTATTTTAGCTCAGGTATAGATTCTTTGTTATCTAATTAATTATCAAAATAATTGACACTCCACTGTGCCTTCAAAGCACATGAGAAGTCCAGTTTTCTTGTTTTGAAAGGATGGCTATACACTAGTAATAATAATGTATTTAAAGCTTGGTGATTTATATGGTATTCAAGATGCTGTTGAGGTACAACCATGTCACTGCGATGTGCCGTGTGCTGAGCAGCAGTAAGAACTGAGAAGAATCACTTCCTGTCCGTGTTGTAAACTACTCAACTCTGCTTTAATACCATAAAAGCAGCCACAGACAGCATGTAAACAAACGAGCATGATGTATTCCAATAAAACTGTATTTATGGACACTGAAATTCAAATTTCATACAATTTTCATGTCACAAGATTTCTAAAATTCTTTTTCGACCGTTAGTATAAGAACCATTCTCAGGTCATTTATTTGCCGTACAAAAACAGGTGGTAGGCTAGATTTGGCTTGTCAGGCATGGTTTACCATTCCTGATCTAAATAATTTCATTTTTTATTACTAGTTTAGGGGTACTTATATAAAATTTAGGTATACTCTCCAACTGGGGATCACTGCAAAGTGATTGTTAGCAGGGAATTATCCCACCTTCAAAAACTATTTTCCCAGGAGACAGTCAATATTTAAATATATGTATCTAATACAAAATTAGACATAATTTAGATTATAAGATTATAATCTAATTATTATCACTTAGATAAAATAGACTTATTTAAATTTTAATTTGATAACTTATAACAGCAAGGGTAAAATATAAGTGTTCAGTACTAAAATGAATGCTAAAATTTTATGAAGCCATTATATTTTATTACATAAAGGTCTAATGGGGAGATGGAGAAGGCATTTCCAATGAAGTGACTGAAGCCATTTGAGTTTTTTCTTCTGAAAAGACTTTATCTGTCTTCTGGCGTTTAAGAGGTGGGTCGTCCTGATTCTCTGTAACAAAGCCAAAAAACCCGTTATTAGGTAAGAGACTTAACATTGGAAAATACCTTTAAAAAGCAAACAATATAGGCATTTTAAAGATTCTGAATACTCAACGTATACATAAAATAGTAACATGACTGCAGATTTATTATTATAATGAAATAACCTTCTGCTAGACTGAATAGTGTGTATGTCATACTAAAATTCGTAAAATTGCGAGAAACCAGTCACAATTGAGTGGCAAAGAATCTTGAACCGAAATATCTAACTAGAATTAGTTTAACCTATTTCCAAATTTAATAAATATTAAAAGCTACATGAAAAGTATTATAGTTTACATTTAATTTCCCAGAAATTGCTCACCTAGAGTTAGGGTCTGGTTCTTGTAGAGCACAGCAGCAGGAATCCGAAAGGTGATACATAACATTTCCTTGTTAGGGGCTACATTTCTTACTAGGTGAACTGAACTGCATGCCTCCAAGGAAATGCCTAACACAGCCCCAGCTCGCTGCTGAACATCCTTAGCAGGATTAGGGTCTTTGGAAAAGCTGTAACAGTGCACTATGGGAAGGAGCTCAATGCCACATGGCGGCCCATCTAAAAGCAATTTGAAAACACTGAGAAATTCAATAGCCTTTGCTGGCAAGTTCATGACAATGTGCACAGAGTGTTTTCTTTCTTTTGACAGTGGTCCCAGCTGCTGCATTAACTCTTCTCTGACTGGTCCTTGAAGGAAGTCTTTCCCATCCAAGTTAAAGACTTTCACTTTTTGGTCCACTTTGTTTAATTTACAATTGTGCAATAGCCATTTATGGGATTCAGGATTGAGATCATTAGCAAATACAGTGCAATTTTTCTTTGCTACTGGAATGGCAAAAGGCCCAACCCCAGCAAAAACATCAAATAGCACATCTCCAGATTTGAGAAGTTCTGTGATACGACTGTGTTCTGTAGAGAGACGAGGATTCCAATAGACTTTCGAAAAATCAAATTCATAGGTGTAGCCGTTTTCTCGAACCTGAAAAAGGTATCATACCTTGGTTAACCTGTTTAGTTTTAAATTCCAGCCATGGACACTGGATGGGTATGCCCACACATTTAAATTTAGGAGCAAATAACTGCATTTTAATTAGAATTCTGGTGTTTATGCTATTCTTGAAGCCAGTTAACACCCTGCATTAGACTTTGACCTAAGAAAAGTCCTCTCTTTAAAGCCAAATGACTCTCCGTCTCATTCTACCCGGTCATAAAGTGGTTCCCAAATCACATAAGGCATTTTTCAGACAGGCCAATTGACTGGCTTAATCCTACTCTATTTTGTCACCTGACCGAGAGGGAAATAAACCTATAATTTGAAACAACACAACACATATCTTCATGAGGACTAACTGAAGTTGCAGACAGCATTCCCCTCAGCAAATAAGCTTCCTTAATTTTCAGTTTGTAAGAGGGAGGCATGACAGATGTATCTTGTACTGGGGCACCTGTGTGGCTCAATCAGTTAAGCATCCAACTCGATCTCAGCTCAGGTCACAACCTCACGGTTCGTGAGATCGAGCCCTGCGCTGGGCTCCGCACTGGCAGCATGAAGCCTGCTTGGGGTTCTCTTTCTCCCTCTCTCTCTGCCCTTCCCCAGCTTGTGTGTGCACGTTCTCTCTCTTGAAATAAATAAAAAACATTAAAAAAAATCTTGGGAAAGAAAAGACGTGCCATGTACACATTGGATTTTGAGGTATTTTACTATGTTTTTAGACAGTTACTTGGATTTTGCAAGGTTCATATCTACAAATTTTAGCCAGTGTATAGAACAAATCCTTCCCCTACTTTCTCTTTTCCCAAATTTGAGTTTTCATGGATTAAACTAAATATATTTAGTGAAGCTAAGTCTTGAAATTTAAAATTTTAAGACTTTGTGCCATGTTTTGGGGGAACGATCATAAGCATGTTAGAAAATAGCAAACAAAACTAAAATTACAGTCATGTAATGTGACCTCAGCCTTCATTTTAAGCCCCTTGTTTTAATGGATGAAGAATCAAAAGGCCAGAAAATTTCCTAAGTTCTACAAATCTGAGATACATCTTCTATATTCTGCCTTCATGGAATATTTTGCTTTCAAATTTGTGTAAATATGTTTTCCTTCCGACCACATCAGATGCTCTGGCCACGTTAAGGCTCCAGAGTTGGAAATGTTCCTTCATTATTCTGCTAACTAAAACTCTCTAGATCTATAACCTGGAAGGTCTGAATATGTCTTGGGATGCTTTTCCTGAAATATCCTTCCTACTCCCCCTTTTTAAGGTGAAGCATAGTACTACTTTTAAAAAATTAGACTTTAAGTATCCTTCTGATTTTACTCATACTGTCTTTCAACCTAACCCACTCAGCATTACTTTCAGCCTGATTCACTCTCAGGAATCTTTTTACTCACAATAGACACAGAAAGTACTTATGCTGCTTGAGCTCCTAAAATTAAATGTGATTCTGTTTGTAGTAAAGAAATTATACTGAGTTTTTGCATTTACTTTATGGTATAAATGTTAAATATAAAATATATCCTAAGAACAAACTTCAGTTGACTTAAGAAATCAATCAGAAGCCATTTAAAAAATTACAGAAGTTTCTGAGAACTTTTAGATCTCTGAGAAGAAGGAAGTACCCTAAAGGGCAGTACCAAATGAAGAACAAGCAGCACTCAATCAGTATGCTGAGATAAGCACGGATACCAGCAAAGCACTCACATTCAAATCCTACTTGCCAGATCAGACCCCACACAATACACACAAGCAGTAGGCCGTGGACGTTATACAGGGAAAGATCATGCATGGACTCTGGAGTCAGAAGCCTGGCTCCAAAAATCCAGCTCAGTCATTCCTTGTTACTTTATCTGCATAAAGAGAATATTAGAAACAACCACCATTATATTTACCCAAGGGATACAGATGCGCTGTTTCGAAGGGGTACACGCACCCCAATGTTTATAGCAGCGCTATCGACAATAGCCAAAGTATGAAAAGAACCCAAATGTCCATGATGGATGAATGGATAAAGAAGATGTGGTGTATACATATGTGTACACACACACACACACACACACACACACACACACACACACACACTGGAGTATTACTTGGCAATCAAAAAGAAAGAAATCTTGCCATTTGCAACTATGTGGATGGAGCTGGAGAGTATTATGCTCAGTGAAATTAGCCAGTTAGAAAAAGACAAATATCACATGATGTCACTCATATGAAGACTTTAAGATACCAAACAGATGAACATTAGGGAGGGGAAGCGAAAAGACAGGGAGGGGACAAAACATAAGAGACTCTTAAACATAGAACAAACAGAGGGTTGCCGTAGGGGCTCTGGGAGAGGGGACGGGCTAAATGGGTAAGGGGCATTAAAGAATCTACTCCTGAAATCATTGTTGCACTATATGCTAACTAACTTGCATGTAAATTAAACAATAAATAAATTTAAAACAAAACAAAATAACCACTATTATCTTGTGGGCTTCTAAGGATTTGTTATATTTAAAACATTAGCTCAGGCCTAATAGTAAGTATGTAGTAAATGGTGTTTTAATATTCTGTTACAATTAAATTATGGAGAAATAATTTTATACTTAAAATATTCACCTAAATCTATGTGGCCCAGAATCTTAAAAAATAGTTATTTTGCATAAACTCTCCTGGGTTTTATAAAGTCCTGTTTAAGAGAAAGAAGTCAGTGAGAGAAAGACAAATACCATATAATTTCACTCATATAGAATTTAAGAAACAAAACAGATGAACATATAGGAAGGCAAAAAAAAAAAAAAAAGCAAGAAACAAACCATAAGAGCTTAAGTCTCTTAACTATAGAGAACTGAGGGTTGCTGGATGGGAGGTGGGGGGTGGGAGCTAAATGGGTGATGGGCATCAAGGGGGGCACTTGTTGCGATGAGCACTGAGTGTTATCTGTAAGTGATGAATCACTAAATTCAACACCTGAAACCAATATTACCCTATTAGTTAACTAACTAGTATTTAAATAAAAACTTGGAACCAACAAAAATACATCTAACATCTTAAGAGTGGACTTTGTTATTAAAATTTTTATCAAGTTATGGAGAGAAGTTAACCTATTTCCTAGCTTGGGTACAAAATTTCACATAATATTAACACATAATTATCTAAGACTTTTAAATCAAAAAAATGTTTATATTATCCAGCACTTCAGAGGATTTTGGGGGTAGAGGATGAGAAAGTGGTTTACCCCAGGAGTCTCTTCCTACATATTAAAAATATTTTTTCTTTGAAATAGGTTTGTTTTGTTTTTCTTATAAAAGAAATATGTGCTCCGTAGAAGAGTATAAAAATGAGAACAAAGGTCACTAGTTACTACTATATCAAATAAAAATATGCCCACTGTTAACATTCTGATATATGTGCATATTTACATACATATTTAGTTAAAATGGAGCTATGTATATATATACTACTCTACAACTGGTGTTTTTGTCACTTAACCTATCACTGGGCAATTTATTTTAGTAAGTGTGGAGCTCAGTAATCTATAATGATGGGGTATTTCATTGTGTTGTTATACCAAAATTTAATCATTCTCTGATGAACATTTAGGTTGTTTCTATTCCTTTGTGGAACCTGGTACATACACATCACTACAATTTTCTCCAATCATATCCTTGAGATAACTTCCCGCAAATGGAATCCTAGGTCAAAGGAGGTACCTATTCAAAATGGCAATTTTTACCATATACCCTTCCTGAATATTTGTATCAAATTTGCACTTCCATCAAAAGGATATATAAATGCTCACATTCTCACATACTCATCAATATTGGGTTATTATAAATACCTTTAATCTTTGACACCTATTCTAGTTCTAAACATTAATCTTGATATAATCTGTACCTAGGAGACAATAAGATATTCCATACCTTGGTCATCATGTTCTCCTCTCCAGACAGCACTTCCATTTGGAAATTTCGGTACGTATTATCAATGTTATTGATTTTATTTACTGCTGAGGTGATTCCTGGATTTTTGTCAATCATAACTTGACCTGAAAGATGAGAATTCATAAATATTGCCAATTGGTTGCAAAATAAAACTGAAAATATAAAATGGAAATAAACTGTATTTCTTTTGGTTATAGACAAAAGTTGCATCTAGTGTGTATATCGTGGCATGCGATTCTAAAAATTCAGTGGATTAGCAAAGTTAATTAATGTCTGCCAGCCTCTAATACAAAGACAAAAAAACATATGGGTACACAAGTTTTTATTTATTTTGAGAGAGAGAGAGAGTAAGCGAGCTAGTGTGCGCATGAGCAGTGGAGAGGCAGAGAGAGATGCAGAGAATCCTAAGCAGGCTCTGCACTAACAGTGCAAAGGTAGGGCTCAAACTCACGAAGTGTGAGATGATGATGTGAGTTGAAATCAAGAGCTGGACACAACCGAATGAGCCACCCAGCCACCCTACAGGGGTACATTTTTAAAGAAAAATTTTTGAGGAGTTTCAGTCTATCTAATAGTTTTCCTTTTTTTTTTTTTTTAAATTAAATCTCAAACGGACCAATACACAACAATAAGCAAAAAAGTAGACCATAAGGTAAAGAACAGAAAGGAAAAGTATAAGGACCATTGCAACAAATGATCTCTAAAATCACCAGCCTGTTCCCACTGACCTAATCAAATGTCTGCTTTACTATGTACTTAAAAAAGATGCCCCCACTTTGGAAATACATACCAGTAAAATAAGTTTTCAAATAAAAGAAACAGATTATTTAGTCTTATCTAAGTAAAATGTTCATTTAATTAAATTGTTCTTTTTGTCAAATATTTGCCAGAGCAGAAAGAGCTACAAATAAAATACACCAGAAATGGTATATTGATGCCCTTTACTTAAAGTCTACTTTTTTGTTAGCACTTAAAAAAATTGTAAGAATCTATATGTCATGTCATTGCATAAAGAAAGATAACTTGATTTGTAAGTTAATAAAAAGTGCTCAATAATACAAACATGCTGATATATAACCAGAATTTGTCCAATTTCTTTTTGATAATTAGATACCTGATTTTGAATATGACTCTAGCCAATCATTATTCTTATCCTGTTCTGCTTCAGGTATCAGAAGTCAATTTTTAAGGTATAATAGTTTGAAATGAGGAATGAAATAAAAAAAACAAACTGAAAGTTTATAGCAAAAGCTTTAAAATTACCACTGGATGAAAATGCTTCACTTTTAATCTAGGAGGGCCCTGAATAAAATAGGGATGCCGAAAGGGATGTTTTGAGTTCTGACAGGCGATGACTCATACATAGCAAAGCTTATCTTTGACATTTGTACACAGGCATAATTATAAAGATCTGCTTAATTATTTATTGTGTTATCGTTGTGCATTATCAGTCCCTTTCATCAGTAAAAACAAAGGAAATGCATAATAGCATATTTCTGAAATCCTAATCATGCAAAATACTGAGAACTACATTTTATTTTATTTTATTTAAAGCATGAGAGTGCAAGCAAGCTGGGGAGTGGGGCAGAGGGGTAGGAAGAGAGAGAGGAGGGTGGGGTAGAGAGAGAGAGAAAGAGGGAGAGGGAGAGAGAGAAAGAGAGAGAATAGAGAGAGAGAATATCCCAGGCAAGCTCCATGTTCAGCATGGAACCTGACAGAGGGCTTGATCCCACGACCTTTGGGATCATGACCTGAGCTGAAATCAAGAATTGGACAGTCAACCAACTGAGCCACACAGGTGCCCTGAGAACATGTTAAAGGTGAAAATAATTCTCAAAAGTTCTGACAATTACTCTACATTAAAAAGAAAAAAAAAATCTGGAGAATACACGGACATCAAATATTTGTGTAAGGACAACTGCAATCCTGATTAGTCTTCTACTTCTTTCTTCTCCCAAAGGATAAAGGACCCAGGCTCAAACTTGGTCTTACAGAGATACAACATACGAAAACATTATTTTTTTTTTTAATGTTTATTTTTGAGAGAGGGATTGAGAGAGAGAGAGACGGAGCACAAGCCAGAGAGGGGCAGAGAGAGGGAGACAGAATCTGAAGCAGACTCCAGGCTCTGAGCTGTCCGCACAGAGCCTGACACGGGGCTTGAACTCATGAACCATGAGATCATGACCTGAGCCGAAGTTGGACGCTCAACTGACGAGTGACCCAAGTGTCCCCAGAAGCATCATTTCTAAATGACTAAGGGCACTAAAAAACAAAGTATGGTGCCAGACATATAGAAGAGGCTCAGTCAGTCGAATCAAAGCATGAATAAACAGGGTCTTGAACTTTTGATGGTAAACACTCAAATTTAAGAAACCTAGAATTCAGCATAGTCCTGAGGGTCTAATAACTCCTATGTACCAAATGACGAGGTGCCAAAGAATTCTGCCAAAGCAAAAAATTTGAGTTTAATCTATGCTTGTATATTGTGTACAGAAAAGCCTGAACTGATTTTTAGAGTTTGCTATCACTCTGGAGAGAGTATTCCAAAATGGCTTTCAAAAGAGAGGGTATGTAGCTCAAGATGCAGCTTAAAATTAAAATGGTAACATGTCCTGCTTCTGTAATTTGACATTTAAGAAAGTCATTTTAAGAACTAAAATGAGAACCTAATTACTTTCTAGCACATAAATATTATTACTAAGACACACCTACCAATTAAATGCTTGAAAGGTAGTTGATGATCTCGAAGGTTCAGGTGGGCAATATGTCCAACTCTGCTAAATCCTGAAGTCACATCTTGACCTTCAGGAAGCACAGCTCTCAAGATTTCTTCTGACTTAAAGTTTTCATAAGTGAGTTCCAAATTATATTTATGTATCTGTGGACTGACATTAAGCTGCTTTAAAATACTGAGTTCTGCTCTCTCAAAGGAACCATCAGTAAATATTTTATAGGGATCCAACATAACTAGTCTACTTTCTTCATCTTCTGGATCTTCAATTACACGTTTTATGCCTGGGCGCTGCAGTGCTGCCCTTTTAAGGGATCGCATCAATTTATTGACTATTTCTTTCCTCACTTTAAGTACTGGGATGGTGACTGTCTTTTTAAAAGCTGTTCTATCAAGTTTTGTCATTCCTCGAACATTAGAGGGTGGTGAAAACAATTCAGAGTCTCTCTGGTTTGTTTCTATTTCAGTCATGGTGGAGAATCTTCTCCTTTGATCCAGCAAGAAAATACCAGGTGCTCTGCTAAGTTTCTGTATCTGTGACGTCCAAGCAAGTGGAGCCAATGATTCTGATTCAGATATTCTACAGGTTTCCACTTTGAAAAGTATTCTTGAGAATCCAAATTGCCTCCATAAGTTCCTAAAAAAAAAAAAAAAAAAAAAAAAAGGATGCACTTTAAAAAAACAAACAAAACAAAACCAGAAAGCTACAAACTTACATGTTCACAACAGGTTAAGAATAAAAAATCTAAATTCTATAGTTTTAAATAACATGCTAAATGCTGACTGGTGTGTGAGAAGTATACTATCTTTTCCATGATATGTTGTCTTTTATAAAAGTAGTAAATAATAAATTTGCACCTTAACCCATCTGCTGCCGGGACAAGGGCTTAGTGACCCATCAGCCTCCCTACAGTCAATGAACCTCTCCACCCACAATTTTCTACAGAATAAGTTTGGGATTGGAAGGCTGACGTTTGACTTAAATGATCCATCTCTAAATGAAATGGTCATTATATTTATGACTTTACCAATGGCAATATTTACTAGGATACTTATGGGTGCTTATTACATCAGAGGCTGTGCTACATGCTTTACACACATTATCTATCTTGGGAGGTGCGTGGTTATCACATCTTTATTTTGTAAACGAGGAAACTAAAGGTCAGAAGTAGGTTAATTCATCCAGTCTCGTTTCTGTAAGTGGCTGCGCAGGGATTAAAAACCAGGTCTGTCTGACTGACTACAGAGCCTGTATTCTTAATATATTGATTGGTATGTTGTTTGTCTTTAATGCTTCACTACCCCAAGTCCTGTCTATAACTTGAGGTTTCAGTATTTTGAGGACTAGGGCTTTGCAGAGTTCTATGTCCATTCCATTAATAGTATCAGATATTCACTTTGCCTTCTAGAATACCAAAGAAATAATTGGAAGGGGAGAGGACCCTGCCCCAGAACCCGTGAAGCAATTCTCAAACTTCACAGTCAGGGTTCAAGTTTGGTCTAGCAGTTCCCCAGCTGCGTGATCTTGTAATTTCTTAATCGGAGTCTCGGTTTCCCACATGTAAAATATGGCTAAAGGCTCGATCAGAAAGCTTCTGAACAGATAAAACACATTCGTTCGCACCCAGCACTAGGGCCCAAGCTCAGCACCCGGGCGGTGGGTGACCTCGCGACCTGCGCCAAGAAGCGCGTGGCGGAGAGCAGACCTTGGAGGACGGGTACTACCACCTGACCCTCAGCCTCTCGGATCAGGGGCACTGCGGTCACCACTTCACCAACGTCACCATCCCAATTCCCGGCGCCGCTCGGCGGTTGACTCCAAGTCTAGACCCCTCACCTCATGCTCTGGTGCAGCTCGGATGAGAGTCGCTCGTGGAAGGGCTGGCCCTCGATGACATCATCACGGTTCGCCACGGAGGGGCGAGCGTCATCAGAGCCCGTCGATTCCCTTCTTTCTTCTCCGCCCCGGGCGGTACGGGAACCCGGAAGGGCCGGGCTCTCCGCCCCGCCTCCCGCGCGACTATTGACTGGAAGGCTGGGGTAGGAGCTCGCAGATGGACCTGGTTGTCGGCCAGCGAGCAGCATGGAGGCGCCCTGGGGGATCGGCAACGCCGAGCGGAGCTGGTACGTCTCGGCCCAGCAGTCCGAAGCGGCGGAGGCGGAAGAGTTGAGCCCGTTGCTAAGCAACGTAAGTTTCCTCGGGAAGCTTCTGGGTGCTGCAGGCCTCCGGCCTTTTTCCTGAAATGCCTGACAGATGAGACCTGGAAAAGAAGGAGGTGCGGGTGCTGCACGGGGAGAAGGGAGAACCTGGAGCCTGACTCTTGGGGGATGGGGCCCAAAGGCAGGAGCCAGACGCAGATGAGACCCAGCGAGTGCATGAATGTGATTGCAGCGTAACATGCCCTAGAGAGAAAGTAAAGGCGCGGGCACAGGTGGAAGAGGTGCAGCACCATTTGGAGGCTGGGGACCTGACTGGAGGAGCAGCCCTGCCGTTATGTAACTCAGTGCTGTCTGTTAGTGTCTTTGTCGACTTCCTGTTCCCTCCAACAGTCTTGTGAGGTTTTTGCCAGAGTCACGAGATTTTTCTTCCCTAGACTTAGTCATTGGGTGCCTGGAAACCTCATACAGAGCTCCTTAGCGGTGAAGGAGTAGAGGTGGCCTGGTAATGAGCACATAGCACTTCCCTGACCCTAAAACCTGTGTAAGGGGGGCCCTCGGCTTTTTAACTCAAGTCCCTGGACTGTAACAGTTTCTAGGACTTCGCTCACAAATGCTGTTTTGGCAGAGGGTGTTTTCAGGGGTATCCTCGGTAGAGCAACGTGTATTGCTTCTGTTTATTGTATCGTCATTGCAAGGTATTCCCGACCATCCTTGCATTTGAGCTGACTGAATTCATTAAATATACAGAGATTACTTTTGCAGTCCTAGTAATTGGGGAGTAACCATTGTCTACAGGAGCCCCAAGCTGACTCAGGATTTCTTCAGTAATCACATGAGCTGAGGCCATCTCTCCCTCGTCTCTGTCCCACCCCATTCCTATCCTATCTTCATCTTTTGCAGTCACAAGGTTAGTCATGGTTTTTCCTGAAGCCTGTCTGGCCTCTGTACTGGTGGAGATGATCTTCCTAGGAAACAAGATTTTTCTGGCACTGCATTAGTGGGAGGTGGGAAGGGAAAAAAGGAAACCAGTGCTGCTTGAGAAATTAGTGTCACACAGTGCCTGTGGATTGCAGGAGTTCTCCATAACTTGTCATTCATTTCTTGATGAAATCTGAACTTCATCTAAACACTTAACACTGTTAAATTTGTGTGCTTGCAGGAACTTTACAGACAGGGATCCCCAGGTGTTTCATTTGGTTTTTCTGTGTTTAATTTGACAAATGCCATCATGGGAAGTGGCATCCTTGGTTTAGCTTATGTTATGGCTCATACTGGCATCCTTGGATTTAGGTGAGTTTTCTTCTTTATTTCTCCCCTCCCCCCCCCCCCCCCATTTTGATAGTACACTGAGAAGCAAAGAGGCCCCAGAGCTGGTGTTATACAATTTCTAGTTAAATCATTTCTGGAGGTTTAGCATTTTCCTGCTACTTGTATATTATTGTTACTCTGTAGTTTGGAGGGATGCTATATAATTTGTATTTTTTATCCAAAAGTGGGACTAATTTTTAAAAATGGAAACTTGACCCATGCTTGTTTATGATAACATTAAGAAGTGGCTGTTGTTGTGTCACATTGGCCAACGTGAATTAAAGTTTATCAGCTATCAGATTACTTACAAATAGCAATTTTGTGAGTGGAAAACACATAATCTTTTCATTTCTCTCCATCATCTCCTGTCCTCCAGCTGTTAGGTAGTCTTATTTCCCTGAGTCTAGGCATGTGTTCTGTGCCTATTCCTTTTCATCTAGACTCAACTCATATGCCAGTTGGCTCAAAATAGGAGACATTCTTGGCTTTTCTGTGTTTCCATAGTACTTGTCTATTCATTCTGTTATTATAATGTGTTGTAATGATTTGTTTGCAAGTTAGTTTCTCTGCTAAACTGAAATCGTTTAGAACTAGACCTAATCCTTAGCATTTAGCAAGTTTGTTTTATCAGTAGAAGCAGACCCATTTTACCAGGAAATTTAAAATGCATAGTCTCATTTAGGTTTATTTTCTGCTTTTATTTTGAATTTCTTGATAAGCGAACCAACTTTTAGGTAACCCAACTTCCTTTTATAATGAGATATATGCACAAACTTTCATAATTTTTTTATTAAAAAAATTTTTTTTGAATGTTTATTATTTTCGAAGGCGAGAGAGAGAGAGCATGAGCAGGGAAGGAGCAGAGAGAAAGGGAGATACAGAATCCAAAGTGGGCTCCAGGCTCTGAGCTGTCAGCACAGAGCCGGACACGGGGCTTGAAGTCACAAACCATGAAATCATGACCTGAGTTGAAGTCGGTCGCTTCAACTCACCCAGGCACCCCCATAATTTTTTTTAAATAAAAAAAAATTTTTTAAGTAGGATCCACGCCTAAGTAGGGCTTAAACTAACCCCCCCCACCCCAAGATTAAGAGTTGCATGTTGTACTGAGACAGCCAGGTGCCCCTCATAATTTTTTGAGTTTTTATTTTATTTCCAGTTAATATACAGTGTTATCACTATATTGCAGTGATTCAACACTTCCTTTACAACACCCAGTGCTCATCACAACAAAATACTCCTTTTTCCCCATCACCTGTCTCACCCAATGCCTACCGCCTCCCCTCTGGTAACAGTTTGTTCTCTATAATTAAGAGTCCATTTTTGATTTCTCTCTCTCTCTCTCTCTCTCTCTCTGGTTTGTCTTGTTTCTTAACAAACATTCATAGTTTTAAAACTTCAAAACTGTATGTGACATCTTAGGCAAGATATAATCACATCTTGTACTCCAGGGTCTTACATGCAGATGTATACCACGGAACATGCCCTCATTGAATCATATCACATTTGCCATTTAGTGATACCAGACTGTTATTTTGTGAGGCTTCAAGTGTACCTCTCAGTTTTGCTACTTAATAACAAGTATTAAGTGGGCCAAAAGTAACTTTTGGCGTACTCCACTAGAGCCAGCTTTCTAGAAGCTTGTTTGTTAGTATCTTCCTGAAAATAAGTAGGAAATTATGCATGTTGTCTCTTTTACCACTTTCAGTAAAAGAATCCCAATTATTACATCGTCTGCACCTTTTCAAATTGTGTCATGAACACATCAACTGTGTTAACTGCATTTGTTTGGTTTGGTGGATGTGTGTGTTTAATGCTAGGAAGTGCAGTCTTAATTCAGTTTTATAGATGAAGGTGGGGTACAATCTTTGGAAGAGAAGAGACAGAGGGAAGGAAAAAGAAGACAATGACGGGGTGCCCGGGTGGCTCAGTCGGTTGAGCATCCGACTTCGGCTCCGGTCTTGATCACTTAGCTCGTGGGTCTGAGCCCCGCGTTGGGCTCTGTGCTGACAGCTCAGAGCCTGGAGCCTGCTTCAGAGTCTGTGTCTCCCTCTCTCTCTGCCCCTCCCCCACTCACACTCCATCTCTCTCTCGAAATAAACAAACATTAAAAAAAGAAAAAAAGGAAAAAGAAAAAAAAGACAATGAGATTCCACAACCAAAACCTCTGGATTTAAAATAGGAAGAAATAGTTATAAAAGGGAAGTATTGCAAGATCACTGAATGGCTGAACCAGCAGTCAGCAGACAAGAGTGCCGAAGGAGGAAATTTGTTTTTGTTTCAAATAAAGTTGGTTTCTTTCTGATTTTTTATTTTTATTTAAAAAAAATTTTTTTCAACGTTTATTTATTTTTTGGGGGACAGAGAGAGACAGAGCATGAACGGGGGAGGGGCAGAGAGAGAGGGAGACACAGAATCGGAAACAGGCTCCAGGCTCTGAGCCGTCAGCCCAGAGCCTGACGCGGGGCTCGAACTCACGGACCGCGAGATCGTGACCTGGCTGAAGTCGGATGCTTAACCAACTGCGCCACCCAGGCGCCCCTCTTTCTGATTTTTTAAAATTTAAAAGCAGTATATTTTCATTTAAATAAAATTCAGTAAATGCAGAATAATATTTTCTTTCTTTAGTGGCCACAATCCAACTCTAAGATCATCCCTGTGAACATTTGAATGTGAAAAAAAAATTGGTTTTTTAAAGAGATACCTCAGAAAAGAAACTTGTGTGGGGTTTGACCATGTCCTCTTTTATATTTTAGTTTCTTGCTGCTGATAGTTGCTCTCCTGGCTTCCTACTCAGTTCACCTCCTGCTAAGTATGTGTATTCAGACAGGTGAGTAAAAATACTCTGAGTCATTTGTTGAAGCAGCTCCTTGAGATGGGAACCACATACAGGATTCGATGTCTCAAATTTAATTTCCAGTAGGCATGCATTATTATTAGATAGGGTGGTTGAAATGGAGAATTTCAAAAGACCAAGATACCCAGTCCTACGGAAGTATCCAAGGACAGAATGGAAGGAAGAAACTTACCTCCCTTTCTCTATAGCACACAGCATAGTTTTCTAGGTTAGGGTAGATTAGTGGAGACACCTGAAAGGTGTTCAAAGGATCCAAACCTTATACTATGGGGAAGCAGTGGACAGGTGTTCATTCTGATTGTTTTCTCTTAGGGTGACTATTTCCCCAAGGAGAACGCCTCTCTAGATCTACTCCTGTCTCCGTAGGAGGCAAGGTCACTAAACCTTGCATTTATTTAGATAGTTGTATATTTTCAGTTGCAAGTCTGGAATAAGATAGTCTTTTTGAAAATGACAGATTTATATGCAATTAAAACAGAATAGATATTTATAAATATTTTTCCATTTGGACTGTAATTCATTCATGTATTAAGTTCTTTTCAGTTGCAATAAGTAAAAGTATATGAATTACAGAACTGCTTTAATAAGGCTTTTCTTTTGGCATTAACAAATATTCTGTATCCATCAATCCTGGTCTTTTTATCTGTCTAGTCTCTTTTATGTTTGGATTAGGTCAGTTTTGATGCCAGATCATGAGTTTAATTCTTCTTCTTCTTTTTTTAATGTTTATTTATTTTTGAGAGAGAGACAGAGACAGAGTGCTAATGGGGGAGGGGCAGAGAGAGAGGGAGACACAAAATCTGAAACAGGCTCCAGTCTCTGAGCTGTCAGCACAGAACCCGGCATGGGGTTTGAACCCACAAATGGCAAGATCATGACCTGAGCTGAAATCAAGAGTCAGACACTTAACCTACTGAGCCACCCAGGTGCCCCATCATAAGTTTAATTCTTACGTGAGTGAATTCACTGTGCTCTATCAGGTTTTGTTGTTTTCAGACTTTAAGAAGCAGAATAGATACATGAAATAGACAGTGGGATTATTCTGGCTGGAACAGGTGAGAGAAGCCCAAAGGTATTTCTTGAGAATTTTAAGACTCTTCCAAGCATACTCCTAAATCCACAACTCTACTCTATTTTGTCCATCTATGCAGCAGACATATCTGCAGATCCTTTTGTAAGTGATTTACAAACCACGGGGCTTCTAAGTCCAAGAATCTGAGGTGGGACTTAGAAATATGTTTTTAAAAGTCCTCCAGGTGATTCTTCTGCAAAACTGGTTTAAGTTCCACAGCTATAATTTGTATCAGTGCCTTTGGCCATCCAACCTGCAAATGTGTGCCTTTCTTTCAAGGGTATTGGGGACGGTGCAGACAGATAAAAAGACCAGGAAAATGCAATATTAATCTGAAAATACAAGTTATTCATAAAGCATCCCAAATTCAGAAATAATAGCACTAAATAAGTGTCATTGTAAATCCTGCTGAACTTGACTGGAATTTTAATGACCTATTTTGAAATTTTTCTTCTCTGTGTGAAAAGATTTATTTACCTAATTATTAGTTTTTAATTTTTTTAGTTTTTAACATCTTAATAAGGTTATTTTATTTTTTTGTTATGGATTCTACTGAAAGAGTAATATGTTAGTCAACTGTGGCAATTATGTCTTCATTACACTTTATTAATTTCACTTATTTGGAAATAATATTCAATTTAGGAAGATTTCTGAGTACTGCTGATTTTTTTTCTCCTTCACTTCATCTATATTTAACTTCAAAATTCTGACACTGTCTGTTGTTCTTTTCTGTAACTTTAGGGCATATGAAACTGAAAACCTGTTTCTTTCTCTCTTTTCTTTTTTCCTTCATTTTTGTAGCTTACTTGGTCCATGAACTAGCTTCTTCATGGTTCTTCATATGCATTGATGCACCTGTCTTTCATTGATTGAATTCCTTCAGTCGTTGTAAAATTCTCTATGGAGGTAGGCTTTTTTTTTTTTTTTTTTAATATTAATACACACATACACACATAAAAGACTGGAGAATAACATGTAGCTAAATTTTCTTCTCAGTGTTTTGGACCATCATTAAGGAGTATTATGCTCAGATCAGATTCATTGGTCAGAGAAAGGGCTGTCGTAAATCTTTACAAAATAAATTCTTCATTTATTTGCCTGGAGTGCAAGAGAAATTTTCATCTTTATAAAAGTAAAGGATTTCTTCACATGAAATTCTGCTGTTTTGGATTATATATAGGGTTTGAGGTCTATGAAGACTTTTTTGGGGAACTGAGGTAGCATATAAGGTACCTTATATCTCTGTAGCCTTAGTTTATCATCTGTAAAATGGTAATGATAATGCTTTCCTTTGGGATTATTGTGAGAATGAAATACAATAATGTATATAAAATGCCAAGTCCTTGGTCAGTGCTAGCTTTTATTATGAGTTCTCACTGATGCAGAACCCTTGAAGATTGCAAGATGTACACACTTCTGCCTCAGAAACAGTGGCGTATTGTGATTCTTTGGGGAAACTTATCTGCTCAGGGAATAAACCCATAGGTCCCCTCCTCTGATCTCCATATCACTCTAAGCAAGAAGGAATGACAGTTGTAGAACTTAGCATGCCAGGACTTACCTGTGTACTGTCTCTCACTCTCCTGTCCACATAGCCCCTTTGTCTAATTGAAGTTTCATGGTATGTTATTACAATCACTGCCTTGCTCCTCCCCTTTATCATCCTACTCCTCTAGCAAAGCTCCAACCATGGTTAAATGCAGTTCTGCCTACTTCACACATGCACCTGTGCAGTAGCATATTCCTGCAGAAAAACACAGCCATGCAGATTGATATCACTATAATTCAGTGTCTGGTGGACCTACGATGCTATTACGCAATCCTTATCTTCAGTGCATTCACTTGCTTACTCTGCTGTCTAAGAGATGAGGTTTTCATAGCTTCTCCTTTGTCTCAAACCTTCACCACATTCTCATTGATTACATTCTTAGTGGACATCCTCACTTTGTACTTCACTGAGAAAGTAGAAAGAATCATAAGCTCTTGCCACTACTTATACCTTTCTATCTTCATTTGTGCCATATGCTCTGTTACCTTGGATAAACTCTTGGTGTTCCTATCTAAGACCAGCTTCCCTACTTATGCTGTGATTTCGTCTGCTCTCACCTGCATCATTCCAGCCACTCTCCCCCATCTCCTGTCTTTTATCATCTTTGTTCCTTTGTTTTCTTCCTATCAGGCTACAAAGAATCTATAATTTATTCCATGTTAAGAACGACTCCACATCCTTCAGTATGCTCCATGACTTCATAGCAAAACTCCTCAAAAGACTTATTTATACCAGATAGTTCCTCTTCCTCTTGTTCTCTTTTGAACCCACTCTAGTTATGCTTTCCTCTATCATTCCACTGAAATTATCGTACCAGCGACTTACAGTTAGTTGCTAAATCCAGCAGTCAGTTGTCATTGTTGACCTCAGTTGACTATTCAGCATTTGACACAGTTGTTCTATCCTGTGTGTAACACTTATTTACACTCTAATGGTTTTCTTCCTGTTTCACTGAATACTTCTCTTTCTTTATGCTGAATCTTCATCTCTCTATCTTCTAAACATTGGAGTACCCCAGGACTATTCCTCTGATCTCTTTTCTTTTCTTCTTCCTCTTTTTTTTAATCTTTATTTATTTTTGAGAGAGAGAGAGAAAGAGACAGAGCATGAGCAGGTGAAGGGCAGAGAGAGAGGGAGACCCAGAATCTGAAGCAGGCTCCAGGCTCTGAGCTGTCAACACAGATCCTGACGCGGGGCTTGAACTCAAGGACCAGGAGATCATGACCTGAGCCTAAGTCAGACACTTAACCAACTGAGCCATCCAGGCACCCATGATCTCTTTTCTTTTGAACTCACTCTAGGGCTCATGGTGACCCTAAAATTTATATTCTTAGCCTGGATCTCTTCCCCTGAATTTCAGTCTCCTATACAACTGCCTCCATGACATCTCCACTTGGATACTACTATATGTCTCAAATTGACCAAACTGTCTGTTTTTGCAAATGCCAATCTATACCTTCCACTGTTTTCTCATCTAAGTAGATGATAGCATCTTCTTTCTAGTTGCTTAGGCCAAAAGTCTTAGAGTTATGGTGAACTCATTTTTTCCCTTCATACTCCAAATGGAAGCTCCAAATGTGAGGAAGTATCCATTCTATACATTTGAAGGTAAAATATTGACACAACATATGAAGACCATGATGAAAAGGTGTAGAGGCTACCATTTGATCCAGTAATTGTACCACTTGGTATATACCTAAATGAATTGAAAACTTATGTTGACACAAAAACCTGCACATGATGTTTATAGCAGTTTTATTCATAATAGCCAGAACTTAGAAGTAACCAGTTGTCCTTCAGTACATGAATGGATTGTGTGGTCCATTCAATGAAATGTTATTCAGTGCTAAAAAGGAATGAACTGTCAGGCAATGAAAAGATATGGAGGAACCTTTGATGCATACTGCTAAGTGAAAGTAGCCAATCTGAAAAGGCTACATCCTATACAATTCCCTCTATTTGACATTCTTGGAACACCTGGCTGGCTCAGTTGGTAGACCATGCAACTCTTGATCTTGAGCTTATGAGTTCAAGCCCCATGTTGAGTGTGGAGCCTAGTTTTTAAAAAATGGCCAATGATATGATATTCTAGAAAAGATAGAACTATGGAGACAGTGAAAAGTCCAGTAGTTGCCAGGGGCTAGAAGAGAAAGAGAAATGAATAGGTAGAGCACAGGGAATGTTGGGGGCAGTGAAACTATCGTATTACACTATAGTAAAGGATACATGTCATTATTTACTTGTCAAAACCCATAGAATGTACAACACCAAAAGTAAACTCTATGGACTTTGGGTAATGACGTGTCAGTGTAGATTCATCAGTTGTAACAAATGTACCACTCTAGTGGGGAATGTTGATGGTGGTGGAGGTTGGGCATGTCTGGGGTTAGGGGGGGTGTGGGAACTCCCCATACTTTCTGCTCAGTTTTGCTGTGAACTTAAAACTGTTCTTAAAAATAAAGTTTATTTAAAAAAATTAAGTAACAAACCCAGAGGAAAAGAGGAAACAGATAATACAGAGACCAGATGAGAATTTAAAAATACTATATTTGATAGCTCTAAAGAACTAAAAGGAGATAATGCATTCTTGAAACAAGGACAGGGAGTTATTTAAAGGGTATAATAGAAAATACAAGAGTCCTAGAAATTAAAAATTAAATTTAAAAGTAATTTATTATTTGAGTTGAAAGAGCTAAGGAAATTCTTTAGGCAGGGGGATGAGAGGAAGACAAGGAACTTGAAAATGGGAGAGAAAAGATAGGAAAATAGAGGATCAGTCCCAGAGGTTCAACATGCAAATAAGTGGAATTCCATAAAGAGAGAAAAGAAAAAATATAATGGTAGAAAAATATCAACAGAATAATACAAGGAAAGTTTGTTTAACTGAAGGAAATTAGCTCATAGATTGAAAGTATCCATTATAATACTTGTAAAATAATTCATACCAACACACATCGTTGTGAAAAATCAGAAACCCAGAAAATATCCTAAAAGCTTTCAGAGAGGAGAAACAAACAAATTTCCATACAATGAATCAAGACTGTAATAGCAAATAGCTTTGCAGGAGACACTATAAATAAGAAGACTATAAAACAATACCTTCAAAATTTGAAAGGAAATTATTTCAGTATAGAATTCTATACCCAGCAAAACTATCATTTAAGTGCAAGGGTAGAATAATAACATTTTCATACATGCAAAGACTCAAAATTATCTCCTGTGCACTTGTACTTAATTAGCAACGGAGTTTGCCGTTTACCAAACTTATGTACTATCAAAGAAATAGGGAATTTAGCACAGAAGAGAAGTAAAGGGAATTCTCAGGACAACTGAGCAGCTGATCTAAGAGCTACCTCCAGATTGGAGTAGTTTTTTTCACAAAGGCACTGTCAGCTTTCCAGGCTATGCTTGCCTTCAGGATTATAAACATGATGGAAACCCTTTTTCTTTTTCTTTTTCTTTTTCTTTTTCTTTTTCTTTTTCTTTTTCTTTTTCTTTTTCTCTTTCTTTTTCTTTTTCTTCCTCTTTCTCTCTTTCTCTTTTTCTTTTAATTTTTCTTTCTCTTTTTCTTTTTCTTTCTCTTTTTCTTTTTCTTCTTTTTCCCCTTAAAAGAATCCCTTTCTCATTTGTCTGTATGGCTCTAATTTACACTAACAGCACCTGAGTAGGTCAGCAGTCAAGCCTGGTTGTCACAAAAGTCTAGGAATCAAATACCAGAATATTGAAACAAAGTATTAACAAGAGAAATAAAAGAAAGAAATGGATTAGGAAATTGTGGAGATTAAGGGAGTTAAAATCAAGAGAAGTTGATGTCTGAATGTGAATAGTAAGAGAGAAGGAGATGTCTAAGGATATCTCCCAGATTTCTGTTATGAGCCACTGGATAATGATAGTGTCCTTAAATGGAGGTAAGAACACAGCAGGAGGCATTGATTCAAAGTAAAAATGAGTTCAGTTTTGGATAGGTGGACTTTGAAGAACATTTGACCCTTGAACAACACAATGGCTTATTCATCAGAGCAACCAACTCTTGATTTCGGCTCAGGTTATGATCCCAGGGTCATTGGGATTGAGCCCTGCATGGGGCCTCATACTGAGTGTGGAACCTGCTTAAGATTCATTCATTCTCTCTCTCTCCCTCTCCCTCCCTCTCTCTCCCTTTCTTTCCACCCCCTCTCTCTCCCTCTCCCTCTCCCTCTCTAATGTTCTCTCCCCTCCCCCTCTGCCCCCTACTCTGCTCATGCTTGTTTTCTCTCAAAATAAGAAAAATAAATAAATATGGACTAGATACAGTAAGAGCTCAGAGGAGGGAGTGATTTGTCTTGTCTGGGTTGGGTGTTGAGGGTCACTAAATATTCCTGAAGGACTGAACTGAAATTTGACTAGGAGACAAGGCAAGAGAGAATATTTCATATACAAAGGTACATACTACATATTTTATTCAAGATACCAAAAATAGTTTACTATTACTTGTGCATGAGGTACAAAAGAGAACAGATAGACAAGTGTCACACCCTAAGGAATTTGGAGTTTTTGCTGAGCCAGTAAGAAGCAACTGAGGTGGTTGAAAAGAGTCCAGGAAGATCCTGGGATTCACTTCTTATTGCCTCCAAAGAGAATTTTGGTCCCTCCTAGAGCCCACTGGGAAAGAGAACAGTCTCCTAACTTCCTCTTCCTAAAGTAAGGTTATAGTGCTTTTATGAGGATTTTAATTCTTAGCAATGATGAGGATATAAATGAGGGGTAAATGTCTCCTTTGTGCTCCCCATTTTTTTTCTTAAACCCTTTAGAGCAACGATTCTTACAACTGTCCATTGCAACACCTTCCTTGAAAAAAAAATTCTAAAGGCTCCCTTTTACTATCTGAAATGAAATTCCTGTAGGTATTATACCTCACCTATGGTGCACTGATTATTTTGTAACTCTGAACAATACATTTAAATTTTTATTTTTGTTCCATGGAGTTTAGATCATGTCCCTTGACTCTCTGCCATGTTATATATTAGCGCGGTGTCCTTTCTCTCACCTGTCATCTCCTATTTCATACTTTCCATATTTCCCTGCTACACCTTTGTATTGTCAAGGTTGATAGTATTTCCTTTCTGTTTTGTAATCACATGTAAGGCATTCATGCTTTATCTGTAAGATAAGTCTAGAAGTTGAAAACTAATGAATAGCACTTATAGGATAAGACTGTTAATGTTGTTCACAGCAGGGCCAAGCAGTATATTGGGGCCCTAGAACTTTCTCTACACATGCAATATCAGAACCTCTGTGCCATTTGAAAGGAGAATGTTTCTAGTATTCTAACATTCTGTTTGCTTTTTCTGCATTGAGTTCTCTGAAATCATGCCACATTTAGTGGGTAAATTGACATTTAATTACATATTGAAAAAGATCGGAAGTAGTGATACAGGGGTACCTAGGTGGCTCAGTTGGTTAAGCTGCCAACTCTTGATTTCAGCTCAGGTCATAATCTCAAGGTTCATGAGATGGAGCCCCGCATTGGGCTCTGCATTGACAGTGCAGAGCCTGCTTGGGAGGCTCTCTTTCTCCTTCTCTCTGCCCCTCCCCCACTCCCTGGTGCACCCATGCCCTCCCTCATTCTATCTCTCTCTCTTTCAAAGATAAATAAACTTAAAAAAAAAAAAAAAAGAACTAGTGATACAGTTGCATAGTAGACACTCAGTAAATGAATGACCTGCACAACACTATTAGGGAGAAAAAGGCAAGAGGAAAATGATGGAAAGCACAAGAAAGAAAAGAATTTCAAAATAATAAGTGCATTGCAAATGGCCAAGTTTCTGAAAGTTGAACTGTATTTGAATAACTCATGTCCCTCAATCCAGATCCAAAGATAATATTGCTGCTGCTGAAACTTGGGCTTTGTACTGTAACCAGAGTTTATTAATTGTCCTATTTCATTGAGGAAAAAATGCAAAGCAGACAGAACACTGGAGTAACTAGCTGGAAATATTCCATGACTTTATGGGAAGCAGCTTTCCAAATGATTCGTGTGGAGGCCAAACTCTTGGTCTAGCCAAAATAGCACTAAAGTGTGCCTTGATGGTACATTAAAGAAGAAATTTTCCCCCAATTTACTTGTTAAGATTTACAGCCTTTCTGCCTCCTCAAAACATAGCATTGATTTCTTTAATATCAAAAAATAATTTCCTAAAATAGATTGCTAATGACTGCTTTCAGTTATTTACTTAAGGAGGATTGGGCCAAGTACTGCTTATATAGTTTCCTGTAAAAGACTGAATTAATTTTATAATTTTCATAATTAATGTTATTCCTATTTTGTAGAATATGCTACTAATGTGACTGGTCATTACCACATCTTATTTTGATATCTCTTAAAACATTTTCACTTTATAAATAAGATATTAAAACATCGATCATATGAAAGAGCAGAAAAATGTACCTTATTTGTAGACCAAATGGTAATAATTAAATTACTAAACACCAGAGAAATTAAAAGTTGCAGCTTAAATAAACCTTATCAGATATTTAGTGGAGAAAATGAAACTATTCAGGGGGGTGGGGGGTATGGTTTTTAAAATTCCACCACTCCATTACAGTCATTGTAGAATATTTGAATTCCTACCCAAAACAGTAAGATAAAGAAGACTACACAATCATTGTTACCAGTTTATAATTCATTGCCTTCTTGTTATGTTTTTTACTTTATAGATCATATCCTCATCCAATTGTTTCAGTCAATATTGAGATTTTTCATGTTATAAACATAGTTTTTAATGGCTACATATTACTCTATCAGGTATACTTAACTATAATTTAACCACTTACCATCGTTGAACATTTAGGTCATTTTTTTTTTCAGTGTAAACCTTGCATATAATGTTTTGTCTTATTTTAGGGTTATTTCCTAAGATGCAAAAACTCCAAGGGGTCCAATGTTATATTTTAAAGGTCCATTGTTCAAACTGCATTCCAAAAGTCACACCAGTTTACACTGTAACCAGCATCTTAACTGCCCAAATGTCAGAACAGAACTTTAAGAATATTTCACTAGAGTTGTTTTGGTTTATCAGTTGAGATGATCCAGAAAACCATCAAAAAGAGAATATGTAGAGATAAAGCACTTGGCTGACTGTGTACATATTTTAGTAAAGCCTCAATGTTAAGCCAGAAGCCATTATTCATATCCGTGATGTCTTAGACATGGGAAAATGCTTCTAATTTTTGCAACATAAAAGAAGTATGATGACAGTGACAAAACCGAATGGCTAGCCAGACATGCTGATCTGAAAGATAGAGTGAGGATTTGAACATTGTACGCAGTTTCCATTTAGACGTCTCAGTGTTTTTCACTCTGAATTTGGGAGTTTGCTGTATTTAGACATATTTTTGTAAAACTAGAAAGTAACAGAGAGCAAGTTTGAGATTGCTAAAATGTATGTCACTACTGTCAGAGGTTGCGATTACATTTATCTTTATTGAGCTATTAGTTTGATTATATTTTCTGTAATAATAAAGGTTGTGTTGTAATATAAAAATTAAGAATAAGTGTTTAATTTATTTAGGTAATTAAAATACAAATTCTTTTTGGAGTCTTACAGTGTTACAATTTTTGCTTATGGGAAAGTTACTTGCTTTTCATGTTTACTAAATATGCAACCTATACTTGTTTTCCGCTGTTCAAAAGTGAAACAAACCTTAAACTTTTCGATCAGTATCATCTTGGTAACTTGCTCATTGACCGAGAAACTCTACATAGGTCATTCTAAAAGCAAATTATTCAATATATTCCCATTTGTGACTCTGAAAACCCTCTTTGCTTTAAATTCTTAGAAGGGAAGTTTTTCTTAAGAAAGAACGGATAATTTTAACTATAACATAAAAGAAGGGTGCTAAAATTGAACAACGATGTTCCTTTAATCTCATGCTTCAGTGAGAGATCAGAGCCCTTCTGGAGACTTGGTTTACATACACATAATATTGAACCAAATTACCTTCTCAATGTCAAATTAGATAGAAGCTAACATTTAGATAGTTTTTCTGGTTTAATATATATACACCTAGACTTTGGAATGTTAAAGTTAAGGAATAACCCTATATAACAGTATAAATATTTTAATAATTTGTTTAGGAAAATTAAAACAAACTAGTAAAGATTTATTGATAAAAATAATTATTAATTTTTGTGATGCGATACCCTTTAGAATATGTTTATATGGAAAAAAGAATTTTGGCATTTCACATAGGAGGAAAATTTTCCAGTTCTTAGTTTTGTAACTCTGCTTTTTAATTTTTATGTTCTAACATATATCCAAAATCTACCCATGTGAGATTATTGTAGAAGTCTTTCATTGTTAAAGCATAAAAGTTCCTACTTATACACATTATATATCCCAAGTTCAAAACTAAATTCTTTGTTCACTGTGTTTAGCAGTCTGAAAATAGATGTAAAAAAAAACAGCTGTGACATCTAAAAAGTTTCTAAATTCTTTGATCAACTCTAATAATAGATTAAAATTAAAAATTTTAATTTTGCAATTAAAAATGTTTAAGTTTTTGTTCTTAATCAGTACAACTTATTTTTTCAACACTTTTATTTTCTTTCTGATTTTGTAGTCATAACATGTAAAAGTCATATATGGTTTTTAAAACACTTAACCTTACACACCTGGTGGTCTTTGTGTATAAAAGTACAGCGGAACGTTTTGTTAGTGACAATCGAAAGAAGACTTGTGTGTGTCTTGAGAGAATATATTAAAACTTGGTTTAAGAAATGATGAGCCCGGGCACCTGGGTGCCTCATTTGGTTAAGTCTGACTCTTGATTATAGCTCGGGTCATAATCTCACGGTTTGTGAGATCAAGCCCCTTGTGAGGCTCTGCGCTGACAGTGTGGAGCCTGTCTAGGATCCTCTCTCCCTCTTTCTCTGTGCCTCCCCAGCTCATGTTGTCTCTCTCAAAGTAAATATACTTCAAAAAAAAAAAAAAAATGCTGAACCATGTCTTTGACTCAATAGGAGATGTTGCTGTACCAAGACTTAACTATCTGCCAGTCTGCTTCTTTTTAGTGTAAGCATTATAGAATTAAGCACTTTTCAAACTATAGGATTACACAAATGTTTTTACTTCTCTTATTTTTACTGGTGGTGTCATTAGTTAGAACATGAAACTATATAGGCTAAGGACAAATTTGGTTCTTTTTTGAGCCGTTTAATTTTCATCTTTTCTGTGACCACATTTCTTGAACGTGTGGACTGAAAATGTAATTTTATACCCTTTATACCCTTTTATGATGAAAAGAGAAAGTGTATGCCCTACTAATGATGGGTAAGAAAAAGTTGAAGGTCTCGGAAAGTATGATAGAACTTTCATACTTTATCTAACCTTATTTACATATGCAGTTTTCATAAATGATTGCCAATGAAAACCTACTCTTGGTTAGTGTAGTATGCAAATAGTGTGTAGGGAAAAGAGAGGTTCTTCTCTTTTTTTAATGTTTATTTTTGAGAGAGAGAAAAAAAGCAGGGATGGAGCAGAGAGAGAAGGAGACAGAGGATCCAAAGCAGGCTCTGCGCTGACAGCACAGAGCCCAACATGGGGCTCGAATCCCAAACTGCGAGATCATGACCTGAGCCGAAGTCAGACGCTTAACCCACAAAGTCACCCAGGTGCCCCTCAGAGAAGTGGTGTTCTTCTTGAGTAATTAGTGTGTTTGAACTAATGCAGCCTGGGAGGTGGTCAGATAACCTTGGGATTTGCTAAGTTCTACTTATTTTAAGAAGACTCCATCCTTAGAGACTGTAAGTTGTCAAAAGTCCCTCAGAAGTGGTTACTTCTGCTTTAAATTTAGTGTGACCATCCAGTAGCTATAAGGTAGTAGTGGAATAGCTTCCTTCCTTCCCTTTAAAACTTGGCACACAAATAGTTTTGTGTAAAAGTAAAAAATTATAATGTCTCTTCACAGCTGTGACATCTTATGAAGATCTTGGACTCTTTGCATTTGGATTACCTGGAAAGGTAATTTTTTTTTTCTTTACTGTCTCCAAAATCTATACAGGCATTTTTTCCCTTCCATTTCTAATTAAAAGAGACAAATATATCCAAGAGAAAGAAATTCAGGGGAATGAAAGGAAATGAAGGAAGACAGAATGGTGGGAACAGGAAGAGAGAGAGAAGGAATCTCTCTTTCTATGTGCTTCTGGAATCAATAAATTTAACACTTAAATCTATTTTTCACCCTAATGAAGGAGAGGGGTGATGTGAATAATTTTAAAATTGTAACAATGACCTGTTTTAAGTTTTTTTAAATTAATTTTGGCAACATTAACTAATCTTCATAAACATAGGGGAAAAAAAGAAGCATAGAATTAAGATTATAGCATGACTATAAAACTAATCATTAGATTATATCATTTATAAGCTGAACAATGCGAAAAGATTATATAGCTATTCCCTCTTTTATAGGTGAGGAAATTAAGGCCCAGAGAAATGAAGGGGCCTATTTGTCCACAGTTACTTAAAGCTAGTATTACGTTGTAGAACTTCAGACTCTAAATCAACTGCTCTTCTTCCTCAGAATAGAAATAACAGCAATATTAATTGGGCATTGACTTGTGATAGGCATATTAAACTAAACTGAGAGGTAGAGAAAACAATGTCTTCTTCCACAGATAATCAGGAGTTAAATATTTTTGTTAGTTCTGTAGTACTTTATTTCTGAAGATCTATCGTACTTCGAAAACCCATTTTCATGTGGGTTGCAAATAGGACTTTTTCTTTCCATTGCCAATCTGTTGTTTATGTTTTTTGTTTGTTTATTTTGTTTGTAATCTTAAAGGATACAGTATCTGTAGATGGCCAAACCCACTTCTAAGAAGTGAAAATGGGAGGAAAAAGATCTAGCTATGTAACAGGGGAAACAACCCTGGATTTACATTCACATTAACTTTGTTCTTAACATACAAAAGGGAATATCTAAATCATGCTATGTAGCCTCATAGTTTGGACCGCGTCTTAACAACCTGCAACTTGAACAAAATGAAGAGTATGTTACTTTCACGTAAAGGGTTTTGTTAATCATCCTAGTACCAGTTTCTCTTTCCTAAAGGTCGGGATGTTTGGTATAGTCATGGTCAGTTTCCTGCATCCACTTTAACCAAGCGAGAAGAAAATGTTATTTATATAAGAAAACTCTTATTAATTTAATATGATCTATAAATATGACTCTAAGCATTATCACTGTTATTTCACTCTAGTATTTCCTGCATTCCTTGAATAGCAGCAGAGTCTAAAAAAGCATGGACTATTGGGAGTCCCCTTTTCCTAAAACTCTAGATAGTTGCATTATCATTATGTATGCACTCACTCCTTAGTAGGCAGGTACATAGAAGATTCTCTAAATGAGGAGTTGTTGTTTGTTTGCTTTTTTTATATTTCCTCTCCACCTCCACAATTGGGTTCAAACTTTCCTATTTCCTTCTTTCCAGATATGATACAGATATGGATATGACATAAGATAACATTGCTCTGAGAATTAAATATTTTTAAGTTTTTTGGACTTTTTAAGAAAGATTTTCAAAATTGTCTATAAATCCATTTATATGCTCACCAAACAAATATTTATCAGGTCAATACCATCCGCCATGCACTATACTGGTATACTAGTAGGCTATGAAGACCTACATAGGTAGACAGACATACTGACTTTCTAGATCTTAAGTGCTTAAATGCAGCCAAAAATGGAAACATAATCATGAATAAGTTGATATTCTTTTTTTGAAATATATTAGTAGAAATCCAAATTTCGTGTATGACTGACAATAGATACAAATTGCATATGAGAAATAGTGTGCAAAAGTTCAAAATAGCCTTTTCACAAATAACTGTGAGGTTTTGTAATTTTTAAATGGGTTGATACACAAACTTTCTTGTGGACATGTTAGAGTGGCAACTACTACATCTTCAAAGACACCTCTCATTAATCCTGCTCTGTGAACCCCAAGTCCTCTAGGGTTTCCAGGATAGGCAAATGCTGTGCCACTGTTGGAATTTCTAGTAGAGGTGAGTCTGAAAGGTGATCTGCTCCCAGTCCATGAACTGAGTTATCCTACATAGCTAGTCCACTCTGAGCATACATTGGGGGTACAGATCCACCAAAATTCATGTGATTGAAAGGCCCAAGTGGAAGCAGAATGTTTCATCATTTGCTCTGAGTACATCTGATTACTAACAATAGATAAAATGTCTAGAGTTCCCCAGGAATCTCATCAGAATCACAAGTCATCAAGCCCTACAAGCTGAACTTAGTCCTTAGGCATATTTTGTTTGGCTTAAATTTTTTTTATGTTTAACTAATTGCCAACTAAGAGTTATGAAATTTTGAAAGAATTCAGTTTCTGACTTTCCTTGAAAAATTAAGGGAATGGAGAAGATCTAGCTACATCGGATTCACTTTCTCACATGCCAACAACTGGCCAGAGCTGAGTAGTAGTTGCCCCATTTTGAAAGGGGAGGAGTTCTCCGATAGACTGTGGTCTTCACAACCTTCTGTTGTCTTACACTGAGCCCGCTCTATATTAGTGAGTTTGAAATAGTTTGCTTAAAATTTCAGGTCTGGGATGTGTGGGCTCTAGAGTTTTCTGCTCTAGACTTTTTCTGGGACAGGATGTCCCAGGCCTTGGTGTATGCCAAGCCGGCACACTCAGAAGACTAAATCATTTCCTTTTATGCAAAACAGCATCGGCCCAGCACACCTCAAGCTGTCGCAGTCTACCTCTTAAAGCAATGTCACGTTCTACCTACTAAAGCAGTGAAAAGGGGAGAAGGAGACCAGATAGATTTAATTTCAATTTTTTTGGTACTTTGATAACCACCAATTACTAGCTCTTTAACACTTTTAACTGTTTGAAAATGACTGCCAAGAAAATTTTCAAAAGCATTCTTTATAGTAACCGTGGAACTATTAAAGAAAGGCTTTTTATGTGATGATAATTCGTTTTATGTATTACAAATGGCTGACAAAATGTATTCTTTTTGGTTTCTCTTCACTCAATCTCTACATCTGTTTTTTTTAGTAATAGTTGTTGGATTTTAATAAAATACTGATCCTTTTCTATTATTTCTTTCATCTTCTGAATATATTTGTTCTTTCATAGATGGTGGTAGCAGGCACCATCATAATTCAGAATATTGGAGGTAAGCAACTGAAAGTGAACTGCTTGTGCATAAATGCGTTGGAAATGATTTCTTCGTTTTGGTTATTGCCCGACTATGGGTCTAGCTGGGAGCCTGAATCTCTGCAGACAAAGGTATCTTCAGAAACCCTCAGTGTTGTCCTCATTTCTCTCTCTCTCTCTCTCTCTCTCTTTTAGATCCTTTTTATTTGCAGGCCTTAGGGGACAATAGCTTCTAAATTTAGTTTCAGGTAAACCCTTAATTTAAATTCTTGTTATTGGGTCTGCAGCACACCTCTAAAGCATTGACTTTCTGTTAGTTGCGATAGTTGTAAGACACAATTTGGAAAACTCTTCCGATGATTCTAAACTATTTCCCCTCTACTTTTGTCCTAATTACCCCATTGGCAGATACTGCTTCAGAGGGAGTGATGTTTCTTGGGCTGTGAACAATCCGGGGTAGACAAGCAATATCGTCTTACAACCAAGAAATTTAAAATGACAAGGTAGTTTAAAAAACAAACAAACCTGAAACAAATAAGAACCATTCTCACATTTACCTTGTATCTTGTTTTCATTAAAAAAGACCCCAATAATTGGGGTGCCTGGCTGGCTCAATTGGTTAAGTATCTGACTCTTGGTTTTGGCTTAGGTCATGACATCACGGTTTGGGAGTTCAAGCCTTGTGTCAGGCTCTGCCCTGACAGCTTGGAGCCTGCTTGGGATTCTCTCTGTCCCTCTCTCTTTCTGACCCTCCCCCACTCACACTGTCTCTCTCTCTCAAAATAAATAAACTTAAAGAAAAAAAATCCCAGTATTGAGAACCATGTAGAAATGAAAGTTACTGTTAATTATAGACAGTTACTGACTAAATGTATTAAACATTTCAATCCAAAATGGAATATTTTCTGTCCCTCATTATTCTGTCTGATTACTAAGAACCATCACATTTTGTTTAGATTAGGTCGAACTATTGTTTGCATTTTATGTAGAATTTTCAATCCAGGAATTTGGATCTAAATTTGTGACCCTGCCAAAATGCCTGCTGTTATATTCTTGGTATCCTTCATTTTGATCCTTTCCTTGTTCTCTAATCTTGCATCTAACTATTATTGTACATGATATATTTTAGCACTTGTTATTAGATATGAAGTTATTTCTGTGTATGCTTTTCTCCCTTACTATATATGTGTGTGTGTGTGTGTGTGTGTATGTATATATACATATTTTTTGAGAGAGAGGGAGACAGTGTGAGCAGGGGAGGAACAGAGAGAGAGGGAGACACAGAATCCGAAACAGGCTCCACTCTCGGAGCTGTCAGCACAGAGCCCAACATGGGGCTCGAACTCATGAACCTCAAGATCATGCCCTGAGCTGCAGTCAGATGCTTAACCAACTGAGTCACTCAGGCATCCCTCCCTTACTATATTATAATCTCCTAGGGCAAGGACTATCTCTCATTTCTTTTTGTATTCCTAGAACCTAGCACAATACCTGGGGCATGATAGACCTTTGCTGAACTGAACAGAGCTGAATATTATTTGTATGAGCTATGTCCAAATACTTTTTAATATTCTATATATATTTATCAAGAAAAAGAGAAAAAGGAATGGTGAGCTGAACTACTCATTAGCTTTAAATATTTGAAAAGCTGAACAAGAAATTAAAAGAAAAATGTTCTAGAAAAAGAATCTCCTAGAAAGGATTCTTGCATCTGGTAACAGATAAATCATTAATTTTCTCAACTCTAAGTATGTTGATTTGCTTACTTGCTTTATATTATAACCTTTTTTAGAAAAAAGTGAGAGGCAGTCACAGCAATTTTTGATGTCCCTCAAATTCAGCAAAGCGGATAATGCTGCTTTAGTTTTTAGAATAATATCCTAATGATTTTCTTCACCTTGGCTAAAAGTTTATTTATTGAAAGCCCACTAAGTAATAACTGAAACATATTTCTAGAACTGTTTTCTGTTGTCTTAGCCAGATATGCATAAATCATTCCTTTGTTATAATAGAAGTCGAAGCTTGCTCTTGTGAGCAGATCACTGGGTTGGAAGTCAGGGGCCTTGGATTCTGTGCTCTGGCTCACTCACTCTCTTGGCTTCAGTTTCTTCTTAAATTGCTATGGGAATAGGATGGGAAACTAGGAGCTTATTAAGGTCCCTTCTTACTCCAAAATTCAAATTCCACACTTTGGGAGGGCATGTTAACTCCTTCAGAATATTGAAATATTTTTATTACAGGTAAGTTCAGTAGGAGGGTTATACTTGGTTCAAAAGATGACTTGGTCTTTTCTTAGGTGTCTCTAACAAATCTGCAACTATTGCTCTAAAAGCTTTCGTGGATGTTGTTATCAGAAAAAGGGAGTCTTGGTTTTTCAACTACCTGTCAGGGCAGCTGCTGAGCCTCTGGGGTTAAAGTCTAGGAACTCTGGTCTTAAGAAGTAGTTTTTTCGTGTTTTTTTTTTTTAAGTTGTATTTTTTTTTTAACATTATTTTGAGATAGAACGCACGCGAGCGCATGTGCGCTTGCCTGAGCTGGGGAGACCAGGGGAAAGAGAGCAAGAATCCCAAGCAGGCTCTGTACTGTCAGCCTGAGTGCAACGCATGGCTCAAACCCACCAACTAAACAGAGAGATCGTGATTTGAGCCAAAACCAAGAGTCAGATGCTTAACTGACTGAGCCACCCAGGTGTATGTTTTTGATTGATGCAAGTTGGTTCTGTGGAAGTCCTAAACGAGTACTTACTAGATTCTGTATGCTTGAGAAGCCCAGCATACTTATCCGGGAGGTTCTTTACTATGTTGTGCATATGACTTATTTAATGTTATTTCCTCAAACTGGATTTTGCCTTTCTCTTTGTCAATTAGAAATATGTTGGATATTTATAAGATGATATGAAGTATATAGCATCACAGATAGAATTTTTGTACTTCTTACATGCCCATCTGCATGTAATTTGGTTCCAGTAGCATTTTCTGAAAGATAGGATGATAATTATTGGTATAAATGGCTGAGTTTTTGTATTGATTATTTAGAACTGAAAAATGACTATAATAGATCCTCTCTAGATCAGACATTCTACTACACATTTTAGTTGTACTTACAGCAACTCTTCAAGGGAGATGATGTTATCCTCATTTTACAGAGGAAGAGGTCAGTGTGTAGAGAGAATAAATAACTTGCTTACATTTACCCTTTAATAAAGCTGGGACTCAACTTCACTCTCTCTACTGCTAAAGACTTTATTCTTTCTGCTGTGATATAGTAAGTGTTTGAAAATCTGTGAAAATACTAAATGTTGAGGATTTTTAAAACTCCTTGGGGATAAGAACTATGTGTTTTCATTTGTTTTCCTAACTTGACCTAATTTCTAGTAGAGAAACCCAATAATATTTGTTGAATTTTAAAAGTTCTACTTAAAAGCCTAAGATTTTGCCTTAAAGAGACCATTTTATATACTACATTAATGATAGAAATTTGAAAGCCCAGAGAATGATTTGTAGATTAGAATTATATAAAAATTAAAAGGCTGAAAGTATTGAGAGTTAGATCTTATTTATATAAAATAGAATTAAAATATTTTGAAATCTGTTATTTTGAGGTAATCATATTTTATTTTATTTTATTTTACTTTACTTTTATTTTATTTTACTTTTACTTTTACTTTTAAACATTTATTTATTTTTGAGAGACAGAGACAGAGCATGAGCAGGGGAGGGGCAGAGAGAGAGAGGGAGACACAGAATCCGAAGCAGGCTCCAAGCTTTCAGCACAGAGTCTGATGCGGGGCTTGAACTCACAAACCCTGAGTTCATTACCTGAGCCAAAGTCCAGCGCTTACTGACTGAGCCACCCAGGCGCCCTGGTAATCATATTTTAGATTAATGCTTCTTAACTCTTCTAGTCTTTGTAACATTTAAACATTTTTCAGTTTTCTTAGGATTCTGTGCCCCTGATGAATCTATGAGAAATATGGAAGAGGGAGATCTTTAAAGTCAAAATGATCATGAATTGCCCTTTTTTTAAAAAAAATTTTTTTTAACATTTATTTTTGAGAAAGAGAGAGCATGAGTTGGGGAGGAGCAGAGAGAGGGAGACAGAGAATCTGAATCAGGCTCCAGGCTCTGAACTGTCAACGCAGAGCCCGATTATGAATTGTTCTTGATCAATATTTGTTACATGGATGTGTCAGTAAAGACCCAGCGTATCCCCTACATCTCTTTATTACATAAATCCAAGTAATTTGCTCATTCATTTGTGTTCTTAGTATCTAGCATATAATAGACATTTCATAAGTAATATTTATTATGGGAAAAAAGGAAGGAGTAAGAGGAGGGAGAGAAGGAAAAGCCAGCGGCCTGGCTTGGTGCTTCTTTAGGAGGAAGAGAATTGATCAACTGGCAAGAGGGACTATGGAATATTATAAGTGAGGATATAGCTCCTTTAGGAAAGAATTTACTGTCAGAAAACCTTCTTTCCCCCAGGACCAATGAGGCACCAAGTATTAGTCACAGGGCACTGATGTAGTCTAACAAATTGATTGGAAAAATATAGTGTCTTTGAATAATTTCTAAGGTTTAGAAAAAAATGTGACTCACTAAATATAGCACTCTTGTTCTAAGCTTTTGGAAACCTTTGCCTTTGGAATATGGAAAGCCCTCCAGTAAAATACTACTTCGAGGCAATTCCTTATCTCCTCCCAACACTAATGAATTCAGGGCCTGAAACAGGCCCCAGCAATAGCCCCCGGCTGGCCATTTCGTCAGGAGCTGGAGTGACATTCACTCAGAGTCATTGCTGCTGGGACACAAAGTCGGTAAAGAGACATCTGGAAGTTTTAATATTTAATGCTAGTACCGGCAAGAGAACTCTGGCTTAGGGTTTGAATTTGGTGGGCTACTAGTAAAAAAAGGAGTAAGAACTGTAGTGGCAAATAAATGTAGGTAATTTCCACATAGTCCTTCTAGCATTTTTGCATTATGAGATTCTTTTCCTAAAAACCAAAGTAAGTAGTTTCACATTCATTTGAACTCTCAATATAGACCACTTAGTAGGCTAAATATTGCTAGAAATCAAACAGTAAACACCAAGTCATTTTTAGTCAAGCCAGAGAAAGTCCTGTGGACTCCTAGAAGTGCATGATAAAGTGAAGTTAGTTGATGTTTTTTCTGGTTTTGTATTTCAGTCCTCTCAAAGTGTGGAAAGGTAAGTGGCTCCAAGGAGTACGTTAAATCCTTACTTTGCTCTTTATAAAATAAGAAGGACCACTATGGCTAGCATATTCTTTATTTAGTTCTTTAAAGCCCCAATTCCTTAAAGGAGATTAAAGATTGAATCACTGCTACATACTGTGAAAGGAGAACCTAAACATTAAGTAGTCTTACTGAAACTTCCTGAAAGTGCTAGAATGATCCAGATTTTCCAGTCTGGCACAGGCCCTACAAACCTACAAGACCAGCAGTCTTGATTAACACCTCAGTTTGACAATCTGTTTTAGAAGAAACCCCACAGCCCTTGTTTGTACTCAAACAGGACAATTTCTAAATCTCATCGTCAGAAAGGTATAAATAAGATCGTTTTCAGTTGAGATCTATAAAAATTTCAAAGTCTCAGTATTTGTAAAATTCATGATTTAATGTTAGATAAATTAGAAGCTATTTATTTTTATTTTCTGCCTGTATTTTTGTTTTTGTAGGATGATGAACTCATTTTAGATGTACTAGTTTGTATTGTCCCCTGGGAGACTGGGATTGGACGTGCTGTTTCAACGCCATCTGCTGGTCAGCTCATCTGTGGACATACTACAGCTTTTTTGAACCTGAACAGTATGTCCAGAAATTCTGGAAAGCACTGCCTTAGAATAGGAAGGATATAGGAAATTTGGAAGGAGTTTTTTTTTCATAAATACATACTTTGACAAAATTTACTGGCAACATGTCACTTTAAAAAGGTTTTGAAAGTAATATATTTCTTAGTAATGATTTTTTAAAAATTATTTGAGTGGATAGTGGTATAGTGGATGCATAATGTTACATTAGTTTCAGGTGTACAACTTTAAGTGATTTGACATTTTTATTTTTTTATTTGATTTTTTTAATTTTTTTTAACGTTTTATTTATTTTTGAGACAGAGGCAGAGCATGAACGGGGAAGGGGCAGAGAGAGAGGGAGACACAGAATGGGAAGCAGGCTCCAGGCTCTGAGCCATCAGCCCAGAGCCCGACACGGGGCTTGAATTCACGGACTGCGAGATCGTGACTTGAGCTGAAGTCGGACGCTTAACCGACTGAGCCACCCAGGCGCCCCAACATTTTTATATATTATTCTATGCTCACCACAAGGGTACCTACCATCTGTCCTGTTATATTGCTCCTACAATATCTTTGTATTCATTATGTATTCAGTGTATGTATTCATTATGCCATTTATACCCATGACTCACTGAAGTTCAGTTAGAGGATTTTAGAATAGTAAATATTCTGGTCCCATTGTGTTCAAATTTGAGATCTTGATAAATGATAATGATATACATTTTCTTAGGGTTATGGGAGAAAATTTCCTCCATGTATTTTGATTTCCATTTGTGTACAAATTAAGGAAATGACATTTTTCAGGATTTTAGAAAAAGAGATTGTATTGTGTACTGTTTTGAGTGAGGATAGCCTTTCAGTGGCATTTGGACATTTAGGAGGAATACTGGGTTAATAAGACATGTTGAATAGAATAAACCAGTTGCTATCCATGACTAAAAACATGTTTGAAGTAAAATTGAATCTCTCAGACGGAAAGGCAAACTTATTATTTCCTCCCATAGTACATCTGTTTAGGGCTGGCTGACTAATCCTTTGAGAAGTTGCTGAACTTCCTCCAAGTGCTGAAAACCTAATTCTGTTTTAAAAATAGCTGTATGTAATCTTATCTTCATACGTGTATTTTAAGAGTTTAACAAAAAGGATAATTATTTTTACAAACTAATGATTTGTTAGACCTAGATTCCAGTTGAGGCTTTCTTTTTTTTCTTTTTTTTTTTTTAAGGAGTCCTGGGAAAAGTAGTCCAGAAGAATACAGGGTTTTTGGGAAGAGAGATTGGTCTGTTGTTTTAATTTTTTTTTTTTTTTTTACATTTCAGTTTGATGTTAATATCTCAAATATGTGAGAATAGGAAACTTTCTCCTGTGAATTACAATAATAGCTGTAGATGCATTAGAATCATAGAATCATGCAACAGGGTCCCTCATGAAACTCCTTAGCTTGTCTGAGAAATCTTGTACTAATAACTCTACCAAACCAGCTACAAAGCTGAAATAAATTACATTGAAAATACGTGTCAAAGTATCAACCTAAGTGTTTTTAAAGTCAACCTAAGTGTTTTTAAAACTTCTAACTAATTTCTTTGAACTCCAGCATTCATAAGCAATTTGTAACTGAAATGCTCATGACGGAAGAAAAAATAATTCTAGGGAGTGGTCCTTTTCATAGACTACCCTTATTTTTTCTTTCCTGTGGTGGATTCTTCTTCACTTTGCTCCTGCACTTTTCCATAATAGTTAATAGTGCAAATTTCTCAAGCCAGACTGGCTGTTTATACCATTACCACCTTGGGCAAGTTACTTCTTTGTGCCTCCATATCTTTATCTGTGAAAGAAATACCTCACAGCTTTGTGGTAAAGGTTAAATGAGGAAATAACTTGCAGATCACTTAGAATACTGCCCAACATGGTATAGGCATCCCAAACCCAAAAGTGTTCACTGTTCTCATGGTTCTTCTCTCACAGGGCTCTTTCCCCTGTTCTGTATTTCTGGCATCTCTTCCTTCAATGTCCATGTTCCCAGCTCATGTGTTTCTCTTTTATGATTAGAGCAACCAATATTAATAGCTTACTACTTGCTATTGTCTAGTCAGATTTTACCCTATTTTAGTCATTTCTTAATATAACACTTGGTTCTCCGCATGGTTTTCAAAGAATACTTTCAACTTCTGTGTTTTGATTGGGTTGACAGATTTTTTTATTTCCTTCCCAGGGCAGTTTCCACTGAATGAGTTCTATTAGTTATGTTTAAAATGAAGGAGAAAAGAATACTTAGTTAATGTGGTAAACTAAGTGATTTGTAATGGCTTGAATACCTGTCATCAAGGTATGTCTTTTAGCACCAATTCTGGCTTGGTAGTGTGGGGGCCAGAATCACTTAACTATAACCATGGCTAAAATGGATGACCCTGGTACAACTATTAATTTAGAGTACAACATGGTATGTCTTGTATTAGGAGTCTATGCTATGTATGGATGTCAGCAAAAATCATTTACAAATTCTTGCTTATGAACTGTTTCTAAGATAGGTCTTTAAGCACTTCCTTATGTCATTAATAGAAGACATGAGACAAAAGGTGTGGCAGGCAGCTGTTTGATCTAGTGAACCTTTTGGTTATAAACAATGGATGTATGAGCTCTCCTGTTGATAATTATATCTTTAAAACTTTTTTTTTTTATTGAGCTAGTTGTCCTTTTTATGTGAATCTAATTAAGATGTATTTCCTAAGTTAATATATATTTGGTAGTCTGTTTTGCTTCTTCTCTGTATTATATATAATATGTTAAGGTGGTAGTCCTTGCATGGAAGTTTACTTGTGGTTAGGAAAAAATAATGAAGGCAGTGAAAAGGATAGTGTCTTTGTTTTCCTTGCTTAATCATGGGGGCTTTTCCTCATCAGGAGCTCTGTGGTTTTGTAGCTCTTAAAACAAACACCAGCATTCTCTAAGAAAGAAGCAGTATTTACATGTTGTATTATATCTTGTATGCTGAGATCTCTTTTTGAGAGAGAAACATATGTTTGGTGAGTTCATGTTTCTTGAAATATACATGATTCTTCAGACTGGAATGTAATGAAATAGGACTCCCATTTGAAAACCAAAGAGTTAAGGCTACAATAGAGGATAAAAGTGATCAAATGATTAGCCAGGGGCTAATAGAAATTCTGGGAAGAATGACAGATTGTGTATTAGAAAGAAATATGATATCATATTCATTGAAGCTTTTACAACTAAAGATCTAAAAGAAATAATAGAAAATTACTGAAAGAGATGAATGTCTGAAACTTTAGAAACGCACGTGGTGTTGGATTAATCCAAGCAAGAAAGACTGATGGGCGGATAATAAATTACAATTGTATAGGAAGTCTGCATTCCTTGTGTTCAAGGTACTTTTGTCTCTTTTTTTTTCCTTGCAAGATATATTTAAGCAGCTTGCCAGTTGCAGAAAATTCAGCTCATGATTTTCAACATCATACCATATGTGTATGATTCTTTGGAATAGATAAAGTATTATAAACAAGACCCCAAATCCTTGAGTGAAGGAGGTTAATCTAAACCTTCCTTCTGTTCTGTGCCAAATTGATAGCATTTTTCCTTTTGAATGAATGATACAGAACACCTTTTCACATACAATCAATTGCAATGCCCCAAAACTAAAAGAGTTTGAAGAAATGTCCTGTACTTCTGTTGGGCAAAAAGCTATACTTCAACAACCATACTAATGCGGGAAAATAAATAGTCATAAACTGGAAAATGTGTGTATACATAATGAATTTTCATTGAGGAGAGGTGAGTATTTACTTGGCTGTTCTAAATTTTATTTTGCCATGGGTACGTTACTTTACTAAAAAAAATTGTGTATGTGTGTTTGCATGTAATTATTGTCTATCTCCATATAAATTTATGTACAAAATAGTATATTTCCTTTTTTTCTTTCTCCAGTCGTCACATAGTACTGTAATAATTGTGGAGAAGTTCAGCTACGTTTACACATGTTGTTTGAGAAAAATGCATTCTTCTTTTTAAACATTTGAGCCTTTTAATCAATTTTTCACCAGATTTTTACCATTCAGACTTGGCATTCATTTGTGTTCTTAGTTTTTGTAGGTCCAAGGAGAAAGTAAAATGTTTCCTGAAATATAAATAAGTAATAAAATTAACGTGCGTACAGAGTACACTCTTTATTCTTCTTGGACATACTCTTGTTGGCCCTTTTTTAATATACACTTAATCTCTGGGGGAAAGAGAGATTATTACTCTGTTAAACTGAAGTTCTGACTCTAATCATCTGGGTTTCTATGTACTTAAACATGTAAGCTTAAACTCAAGTATTTACATATAAATGAGTTCTATGTTCTGTAACCATATTAAAATATTTCCTAATATATGATGGAAGGTTTATAGGATTTTTTTTATAGCTGCATCAGAAATGGGATCATTATTAAAATGCTTTAAAAACTACTTCTTTCTTGGATCCTGTCAGATCAAATGTAAGAAATAATGCTAGCTTCAGGTTTTGATTACATAATACAGATGAGCTCTGTTAATAAAATGGAATAAAAGTTGTAAGTTTTGTCCATTTAATATGCTTAGCACTTACCACTGAATCTTTTCTAATTAGTTTTAGAGGACAATTAAAAATGTAACTCATTATGCACTTTATTTTTATTTTATAATAACATGTGAATAATGTGTTGGGGGGAAGCAAAGAAATGGAGAGGAAGGGAGTGAGACTTCTTTGGGTGTGGGGGGGGTCTCTCTCTAGTACCTATCAAACTCCTGTTTCTGTATCAGTTGTTGCTAAACTAACCTCTAATGCCTTGAACAGGATTGATAACATACAAACGTGTGCAAAACATCAAAAAATTTTTCATTTATAAATTCCCTGTAATTAAGACCCTTCCTTTTACCTAAATAGTTTGTCTTGGGTTTGAAATGTAAACAAAGCATCTATAATGAGCTACCAGTTATTCTCTACACAGTTATTTATCTCCATTCCTGGCGTGTATATACCTTTGGGATAATGCAGTATGAGTTAATCTTCCACATGTTGTCAAAGCCCTAATGGACATCTGTGTTTCCGTATAAATTATTCTTTAAATGGTTAAGAAGTATAGAATTCTAATAGAAACTGTTTTTATCTTTTTTTTGCAGCTATGTCATCATATCTTGTAATTATTAAAACAGAGCTTCCTGCTGCTATTTCAGAATTTTTGTCAGGAGGCCATACTGGGTAAGAAAAAATATTTCCCGTTGTGTCCATTAATTTATTAATTCAATAAGTATTTATTCATCATATGGCATATTAGGCAAAGACAGGAAGGAACTGTTTCTTGGAGAAGAAAAAAGGAGAAATTTCTTCTTTTGATGAAAAAATGAGGTGGGGAATGGGGGTTAGTGGAAAGTCCTGCCCGTAAAGGTCTTAAAGAAAGGAGGGGAGTGGTTAATACTACTGTCGCTTTTCAGCAAACCACAGTGATAAAGTTACAGCCACACTTGTGAATTTCTATTCTAAAGCAGGGTTTGAAAAAATAAATGGTTTGCAGGGATTTAATTATTTCATTTCCTGTTTTTTAACAATACTATAAACAATACTAAACCACATTATACTTCCTTTCTCCCTTATTTAAAAAATACTGGGTTCTAAAGACTATTGACTCATCTCTTTTTATGGGAAAAAAACAATTCTGTTTTTCCTTGCACAGGAAAAGAAACTTTGTGAAGAATAAACTCGAAAAGACAGAATAAATTCTTTTAAATGTCATCAAGTTATTTCACATAATTTCTAAACCATAATACAAAAACCTATCAGACTTTTTGATATAATTATTTGGCTGTTGTGCTCTAATATGTGAACTTGTTCTGGACTGAAAGGCAAGTTTTCAAAATTAACTTTTTAGCTTTTGCAACTTGGCTTCCATGAAAAAACTCTACTTAGACAACTGCAAATACATATTTATAAGGAAAGTATGGTGTACTTCAGATCTGAATAGAAATCGAAGTCCTGCATGATTTTTCATCATCAGAAACTATTGTGCCTTTGTGTAGTACTTTACAGTTTATAGGGTTTCCACATTCATTATCACATTTGGTGTTCACAACTGCCTCATCTACAGCATTATCTAGTTACTTTTACATTTTATGCTCTTAGTTTGATGAACAATTGCTATAAGAAATAGCTGTGTTAAATTCACTTTTGCATCGCTGTGAAAATAATGAGGACAACTTCTGTTACTCAAAAAAATTCTATGTGACAGGTTTATTTTAAGGTTTAGGGCTAAGAACTCAAGGCCATGAGAAGTAGAATCAGGAATGTTAGACTAAGAGTAAGGAGACATGTTCTATCCATGTGACATTCAATGACCTCAAGAAGTTTTACTTCTTTTGGCCATATGACTTAATTCTGTGGTTTGGGTTTCTTCACCTGGCTTAATGGGGGTACCAGTGTTCTTAAGAACAACTTCTTAAGAAAGTTGTTGATATGATCAAACAAGATATTGTATATACAAATGCTTTTTGTAAGCTGATAGCATAGTGTAAATGAGGGGAATTAAGAAATTCCGTAATGTTGTGTGTCAAATATACCCGCAATTAAAAATAAAGAAATTTCAATAATAATAACTACATGAAAGGTGAATTTGCCCTGTTTGCTCTGCCAGGAAGGTCAGAGTCAAATTTGAATGTGTTGCATAAACTGTTAATCCTAATAGTTGTCACATGTGCTTTGCCTTCTTCTTGCTCCTGAATTTGGTGACTTCTGTTTAAATTTTTATTGTCATATGTCTTTGTGGAAAGAGAAGGGATAAAAATGTATATAAAATTACAGAAATAATTAAGGTAGCATAAGACAGAACTGCCACTAAAATTTAGGTCTTCTTTCTGTAAATGCGATACTTTTACCATAGCTTCAATTTAAATCAATTGCAATTTGCTTGGGATTTTTTTCTGGTTTGTCCAAAAAAAAAAAAAATAATAAACTCCCATCTTATTCATCTTAGTGGAAAATTGATTACAATGGTATTTTTATATGTCAGAAATCGATTTTTAAAGCTATACTTCAAAATACTGTGGCCAGTTTGTATCATCTCGGTTTTGGAAAATTGCACATCTCTTGGACAGCCTCATCTTGTTGTACATGAAATGTACATTTGCTTACTTTGGACTTCAGAATTTTGAAGAACATTAATAAGAGACTATATTAGTTGGTCAGAATATAGATAAATCATTAATCTTTAAAGCTTGATGCTGTAAAATAATTAAGAAACACATGTTATGGTAATTAACAACTGTCTAGGGCAGTGTATTTTAAAAGTTACATAGCAGTATTTCTTCTGAGTCAATATGATATTGATATACTTTTATTTTAGGGTTTGACAATAAATTGCAGTTAAGGTCTTTCAGGTGTGCTTATTTTCTGTGAGATTTGATGTACCTTTGTGAAATATAAACCTCTAAAAAGGTGTTATCAAAAAGAAACCGTATGTTCACAATATTCTGATTTCAAAAATTACTGTTAGAAGTCAGAAACTATAATACTTAATCCCAAACTTGTATGAGGCATTGGTATTTTTCACAGAATAATTTATATTTTAAAAATCTATGGCTGTTAAAAGTTGGAAGCTCTCTGTTAACATTTAATGATCTTGTCAGGGGAATATGATTGACACAATTAAGTTGTCTTGCATTTGAGTTACATAATTGATATGGGATGTGAGTAAGATCCTAATTCAGAACATATGATACTCTTGTTCCATTCCATTCGAGAATGAAATTAAAGCAACTTATAAATAAATCTGGTTTTCATTAAAATATGGAAAAAAGCATCTGCATGCCAAAGCATTTGCAATACAGCTAAGGATTTAAACTCTATATTTCATACTTGGAACATTTTTATCATATAGGATTAAATCCACAGATCAAACAAGTTTTTTAGGAAGTATAAAACTTTTTACTCTAATTCTTTTGGCTTAAAGGAATGTATATTTAGATTACAGTAGGAAAACAGGGGTTCGGTTAGATAATTCTTTTTCCCCCTTAGGAAAAAATTTACGGTTAGTATATTCTTCTAAAATTTTGATTTATAAAAGATGCTTATTTAATAGGTGCTTTTGGAGATTATGTTTTACTGGTTTGTATTTCTCAGGCTGGGTTTTATTTTGCAAGTTTTAATCACCTCTGTTCTTTGGAAACTATCCATCGCCAAACACAATTCAGTTGACTGTGACATGCACATCAAATCTAAACTAACTTTACTGTGCATTACTATATTGCCTTATGGTTGAATGGTAAAGAAAAGCACTATATCTGCAATTGGCTTTATTAATGTACCTTAATAAGAAATGATTAACCAGTAGCCAAGCCAGGGATAGAGAAATTATATTTTGCAATAAAGTTTTATTTGTTTGTTGGTTATTTATTTACTTTGAGAGAGAGAGCTTACGCCAGCAGGGGAGGGCCAGAGAGGAAGGGAGAGAGATTCCTGGACTATCAGCACAGAGCCTGCTGTGGGGCTCGATCTCACGAACCGTGAAATCATGACCTGAGCCGAGATCAAGAGTTGGACACTGAATTGACTGAGCCACCCAGGCACCCCAATAAAGTTCTTTTTATATCAGGAATTTAAAATCCAGTCCTGTGAAGAGGACAGTTTAAAGGAAAGCACCGTTCTGAGAAAAAGGAGGCAGTATCTGAGGCATGTGTTAGTCTGCACTAACATACCATAACTGTAATTCTGAGGGACTGCTGGGAGGAGGTGACATTGTCTTTAGTCCCACAGTTAAGTGCTTTGGGCAGTCTCATGGCTTTTGGACATGAGTGAATTGTTGTCTGATACAGTTGTAATACGTTGTATAACTTCAGGACTTAAAGTGTTCCTTTATTCTTACGCAAGAGAAAAGAGTCTTTGGTCCTAAAGATTAATATGCTCTCTGCACAACTCCACCTTCATGACAGTAGGAACAGCAGAACTGTCAGATGGAATCTGCTTTGGTGCTCCTTTGGGTCTTTTTTCTCCTGACACTGCAGTGGTCTGGGTCTGATATTGGGTCCCAGAAGGAGCGTGGTTTTAGGCAGAGAGCCCTGGGCTTTTTGCTGTTTTCAGAAATTTGGTGGCCAGGTGTTCCTCAATGAGGGGTATTTTGATGTTCCCATTTTGACACTTGAATTCAAGAGTGACTAGAAGAGGAACATGCCCAATATCATTTTGTATTCTTTTTTTTTTTTTTTTTGACATTTATTCCTTTTTTGAGAAACAGTGTGAGTGGAGGAAGGACAGAGAGAGAGGGAGACACAGAATCTGAAGTAGGCTCCAGGCTCTGAGCTGTCAGCACAGAGCCCTACACGGGGCTTGAACTTATGAACTGTGGGATCATGACCTGAGCTGAAGTCGGACGCCTAACCGACTGAGCCAAGCAGGTGCCCCGTCATTTTGTATTCTTAATATGTGTGCTCTTAGGTCCTCCTGCATACAGGAATTGAGAGGCGTGTGCAAACGCAGAGAGCACATCTTTGGGTCCATTAGTGCTAGAAATACTTGCGCATAGGTTTTTGGGTTCTGACACATGCATTTCCTAAAGACATGAATTAGAGTGAAAAAGGGAAAGGTATCATCATGGTGCTATTTCTGCTGCCGCTCCTTCTTTTGCTCTGTTTAAGAGGAAGTTGCTGGCACCCAACAATACCCGGGAAAGATACGTTACAGAGGACTTCCTCTTAAACCAGGGTACAAAAGGACACAGTGCATGATGAAGTCCATGTCGGAAGCCAGGGGTGGAAACCCATGTAGAGGAAAACCTTTTCTTTCTTTTTTCTTAAACTGAGATATAAATAACCTATGACATTGTATACATTTAAGGTGTACAACATGTCAGTACACTTCTGTATTGCAGTGTGATTACCACAGTCGTGTTAACTAACCCCTCCATCATGTTCTATTAAAGATCTACTCTCCTAGTAACTTTCAGGTATACATTATTGTTCACTACAGTCAGAAGGCTGTACATTAGATCCCCAGAACTTATTCATCCTCTAATTGCAAATTGTACCATTTAACCAACATCTCAGTTCCCTTGCCCACCCCCACCCTCACCCCTGGTAACCACCATTCTACTCTGTTTCTGTGAGTGTGGCTTTTTTTGATTCTACATATAAGTGATAAACGATAATGATCTTTTTTCTGCCTGACTTATCTCACTTAGCACAACACCCTCAGAGTCCATCCATATTGTCACAAGTGGCAAGATTTCCTTCTTTCTCGTGGCTGAATAATATTCCATTATTCCATATGTATATTATATATATGGCATATTATGTATGTGTGTGTGTATATATAGATAGATAGATAGATAGATACATATATACACACACATATCCCACATCTTTATCCATTCATCTACTGACAAACTCTTAGGTTGTTTCTATATCTTGGCTATTGTGAATAATGCTGCAATAAATATGGAACTGCGGCTATCTTTTCCATATCCTGTTTTCCTTTGGATATATCACCCGGAAGTGGCATCGCTGGATCATATGGTAGTTCTATTTTTAATTTTCTTAGGAACGTCCGTACTATTTTCCATAATGGCTGAACCAATTCGCATTCTCACTAACAGTGCACAGGGATTACTTTATCGCTACACTCTCACCAACACTTGCTATTTCTTGTCTTTTTGATACCCATACTAACAAGTGTGAGCTGATATCTCATTGTGGTTTTAATTTGCATTTCTCTGAAGATGAGTGATGTCGAGCTCCTTTTCATATACTTCTTGGACATTTGTATGTCGTCTTTGGAAGAATGTTCATTTCCTCTGCCCAGTTTTACATTTGCTTGTTCATTTTTTTTTTTTTTGCTATTGCTTTGTATGAGTTCTTTATATAATTTGGATATCAACTCCCTACCAAAGATATGGTTTCCAAATATTTTCTCTCATTCCATAGATTGACTCTTCGTATTGTTTGTTGTTTCTTTTGCGGTACAGAATCATTTTAGTTTGATGTAGTGCCACTTATTTCTGCTTTTGTTGCTTCTACTTTTGATGTCATGTCCAAAAAATAAATGCCAAAACCAATGTCAAGGAGTTACTTTCCTATGTTTTCTTGTAGAAGTTTTATGGTCCGATATTACACTTAAGTCTTTAATCCATTTTAAGTTAATTTTTGTGAGTGGTATAAGATAGGGGTCCTTTTTATTTTTTATGTATTTATCCAGTTTTCCTAGCACCATTTATTAAAGAAAATTTTTTCCCCATTGAACACTCTTGGCTCCCTTGTCAAATGTTATTTGGCTGTATATGGACACAGAGTTGTTTCTGGGCTCTGTTATTTGTTCTGTTGGTCTATGTGTCTATTTTAAGCCAGAACTATGCTATTTTGAATGGTATAGCAGCTTGGTAGCATAGTTTAGGATCAGGAAGTGTGAGTGATGCTTTGTTTTTTTCTCTCAGGATTGCTTTGGCTATCTGGGATCTTTTGTGGTTCCATACAAATTTTAGGATCTTTTGTTCTATTTGTATAAAAAGTGTCATTGAAATCTTGATAGGGAATATGTTAAATCTATAGATAGCTTTGGGCAGTATGGACATTTTAACAAATTAATTTTTCCTATCTATGAACATGGACAGGATAGCTTTTCATTTGTGTCTTTAATTTCTGTCATCAAAGTATTACAGTTTTCAGTGTATTGAATTTTCACTTCCTTGGTTAAATTTATTCCTACATATTTTATTGGTTTTGATGCTGTCATAAATGGGATTGTTCTTTTTCAGATATTTTGTTGTTAGTGTATAGAAATGTAACTGGTTTCTGTAAGTTGATTTTGTATCCTCCAACTTGACTGAATGTGTTGATAGTTCTAACAGTTTTTTGGTTGAGATTTCCTGTGTATAAAATCGTATAATCTGCAAATAAAAACAGATTTACTACTTCTTTTCCAATTTGGCTGTCTAGCTAGGACTTCCAGTACCATGTTTAAAAAGAGTGGTGAGATGAGGGGGTGGGGGGCGCCTGAGTGGCTCAGTCGGTTGGGCGTCCGACTTTGGCTCAGGTCATGATCTTGCAGTTTGTGAGTTCAAGCCCAGCATGGGGCTCTGTGCTGACAGCTCAGAGCCTGGAGCCTGCTTCAGATTCTGTGTCTCCTTCTCTCTGCCCCTTCCCCACTCATGCTCTGTCTCTCTCTGTCTCTCAAAAATGAATAAACATTAAAAAACATTTTTTTTAATAAAATTTTAAAAAAGAAAAGTGGTGAGATTGGGCACCCTTGTGTGGTTCCTGATCTTAGGGAAAAGCTTTCAACCTTTCCCTATCGAGTATGATGTTAGCTATGGGTTTGTTGGGTATGGCCTTTATTATGTTGAAGTATGTTCCTTTTATACCTAGTTCATTGAAGCTTTTATTATAAAAGGTTATTGTATTTTGTCAAATGCTTTTTCTCATATGTCGAGATGATCATATGATTTTTATCTCTCATACTATTAATGTGCTGTGTCACATTTATTGATTTACATATGTCCTACCACCCTTGTGTTGCAGGGATAAATTCTACTTGATCATAGTCTATGATCTTTTTAATGTGCCACTGAATTCAGTTTGCTAATATTTTTTTGAGGATTTTTGCATCTGTATTATTCAGGAATTTTGATGTGTAGTTTTCTTTTTTTTGTAGTATCCTTATCTGGCTTTGATATTAGAGTATTCTGCCCTTGTAAAATGAATTTGGGAGTGTTCCCTTCTCTTCAGAGTTTTGGAAGAGTTGGAGAAGAATTGACATAAATTCTTCTTTAAATATTTGGTAGAATTCATCATTACAACTATCTGGTCCTGGGCTTTTCTTTGTTGGGAAGTTTTTGATTACTGATTCATTTTCCTTATTCATTAGTGCTCTGTTCGTATTTCCTATTTCTCATGATTCAATTTTGATGTATGGTTCTAGGAATTTGTCCGTTTTCTTTTCTTTCTTTTTTTTTTTTTTTTTAATTTGAGAGTGCAAGTGGGAGAGGTGTAGAGAGAAAAGGAGAGAGAGAACCTTAAGCAAGCTCCACGCCCAGTGCAGAGCCCGACGCAGGGCTCAGTCTCATGACTATAAGATCACGACCTGAACTGAAATCAAGAGACGGATGCTTAACCAACTGAGCCATCCAGATGCCCCTATCCATTTTCTTAATTTAACAGGCCAGTGGGAGACTTCAGCTACATAGTAGAAAAAGAAGATGCATTTTCACTAACTGGGAATTCTGAGAGCATCTACCATATGATTTGGACAAATAATCCCTATTGTCTTTGATACTCTAGCTCCCATATTGGCATGAATTTTACTTTGTTACTATTGTGCGTGTGTATATATGTGTATGTTTCAGTGAAAAATGATTACAGGAAATTTAGAAAAGGCAGATAAAAAATAAAAATCATGCATAATACCATCTCTTACCTAATCATGGTTATTTCATTCCCTTTTAATTTTTCTCAAGCTTTTTTAAACATAGTTAATAACCATATATTTTATACTTTTATCATTTCCATTTCACTAAATTGTCTTTTTTTTAAAGCTGCATAACATTCCACTGAATATGCTGTTAATTGACCTAGTATTTTCTATTGTTAAATATATAGGACTTCCTGCCAGCTTCTTAATATTATAATAATGTTATATTCATAGTTTCATGCACATAGAATTCTTTATATTATAGATTATTTTCTTAGATTACCATATTTTTATTGCTTTTACTACATATTGTCATTGTTTTTCCAGAAGTAGTAGTAATTGACAAGATCACTAACAATGCGTGAAAGATCAACTGTGCCACATCCTTGAATATTGTTTTTAAAATAATTTTACTAGTTTAATTTCAACAGCCTCATTTTTATTTCTTAAATTAGCACCAGAGATTGGATTTTTCTTTGTGTGTATTTACTAGTTATACTTCTTGCATGAATTGTTTGTCCTTTACATACTAAAGTGAAATCTTTACTATTAAATTCTTGGGGCATTAACTCTAACGTTTTAAAACTTATACACGTGTATTTTATATTAGAAAATTGAAACCCATCTATATGTAAACCAGGAGAAAATAAAAATTGCTCATATCGCTACCACATAGACATATCTGCTTCTGGTATTTTAAATCTGTCCTTCTGACCGTTTTTTTTTTTTTTTAATGTTCACCCAATTTTCTTAAGTAATCAAATACATCATCACACACTTTTAACTTGCCTTTATTTCGTTTACTATGCTAATGCCTTTATATGAAAAATATAGTACTTTTTTTCCTGGTAATTCATGCTCTTTCTTGATAATTTGAAAAATATAGAAAACTGTAAAGAATAAAAATTACTCATCATTCTATCACCCAGAGATGATGGCTATCAATAGGTTGTAGTTCCTTTCCATTTTTAATGAATCTATCCTTTCCTCAAAATTGCTATCATGCTATATATATTTATGATGTTTACTGAGTATTCATTCCGTTATTATACTTACAAAAATTTCTTTTTTGAAATTGTTCCCTAGTCACATAATTTGTTTTAGAATTGTCATGGTCTTAAGGGCACCTAGGTGGCTCAGTAGTTAAGTGTCAAGCTCTTGGTTTCTGCTCAGGTCATGATCTCACGGTTCATGAGTTCAAGCCTTGCATGGGGCTCTGCGCTGACAGTGCAGATCCTGCTTGGGATGCTCTCTCTCTTTCCCTCTCTCTTTGCCCCTCCCTTGTCTCTCTCTCAAAAAATAAATAAACTTAAAATTTTTTTTAAAAAATTGTCATGGTATTAGATGTTTGTTTCTGATTTTCTGTATTTTTTTATGCAGTTTTTACCTTCACCAGTTTTGTGGTTACCTTGTCACTCCTCACCAACATTGACTATTATCTTACTTTTAAATATTTGCCAATTTGGTGGTTGAAAAATGGCATCTTATTATTTTGATACCTTTCTTAAATGAAGATTCATTAATAAGAATAATAGGATTTCACTAGAACGTATTTTACTAAAAGGAAGTAGACTTTTCTTAATGGGTGGTTGTAATGGTTGTGTGTGTGTGTGTGTGTGTGTGTGTGTGTAAACACAAACAGTGGATTCCTGTGCCTAAAATAGGACTTTTTTTTTTCTAATAGGCCTTGGTATCTTGATGGACAAATACTACTAATAATCATTTGTGTTGGCATTGTGTTCCCTCTTGCACTTCTTCCTAAAATAGGTAAGTCTTTAGAGAAGGGAACATTTTTTTGTTTGGAAGAGAGAGAAGATAATGTTAAGGGGTTTTTAAATTTCACAGTACCACATTTTTAGCAGAAGGGTGGTAGTGGTGAATAATTTTGAACTCGGACTTATTTTAGGTTGTTCAGCCTTCAGCCTTGCCTAGTTAGCCCATTACTTGGTTTGCAGTAGTATTTTGTCTGCCCTACTAAAATAAAATCTTTACAGCGGAACATTAAAGAGCAGCCTTTCCTTACAGTGTACCATTAGTGGTAAGCCTGTTCCAACTCTGCTGTACAGAGCTGCATAAATGATCTGTGACAGATAGTTGGAATGTTGTTATTCTCAGCCCTAAGCCCCAGATACCAAGCACTGTAATAGAAAACATGCCCAAGATGTATAGCTTTTGCTGTACGTTAGGAACACTTTCCTTATAAATTGCTTTTTATTTTACTGTTATTTTACAGGCTTTCTTGGCTACACAAGTAGTTTATCATTTTTCTTTATGGTGTTCTTTGCTGTTGTGGTAAGTTTGAAATAGAGTACATTGCTTATCTCCTCACTAAAATTGAACTTACTGTGTCAATGTCTTCTTTTTTCTTCAACTCTGTTTTCTGTTAGAGTTTTAATTCATTGTGTTGTTTAAAAAGCCCTTTAGGCCACAAAATTATTTCCTTTGTTGTATCTCTTTTGAAGAGGCTGAGCTAAAGCCACAGTTAAACTTCGGTATCTCTTTTGGTTCACTAGAGAGGAGAGCACACTGATTGTGTTAAAACCTAAGATGAAGTCTAGTTCTTTATGTAGGTGCATGTTTCAGTTTATTTCCATATAATGCTGTGTGTGTATGTGATTGAACTCTCCCTTGCTACTGAAAGATGAGTGAAAGGAAATGCTACCCAAATGAGCAACAACACAGTATACCAGCAGTTGAGCCATATTATAGAGCCATGGTTTCAAGCTATCACAACAATCTAGGAGGCATTTAATTTAGGTTACACTGTCTTCTGGGATACGAGGATAAAACAACTTTGGATTATTTAAATGAAGAGGAAGTGACCCTGGTTTTAGTGTCCAGAAATAGTTATACTTCAGTGGATGCTCTTAAAACTAAAATACTCAAAAGCGTTTTCATTTAATCATTTGTTGAATTTATCAGCGTTAAAAATCATTGCCCTCCCTCCCTCAGATTGTCTGACTTGTATCTTAGAAGTAAATGAACTGAACAGAGACTCTTTTCTCCCTCAGTTTAATTGAGATACAGTTGACATACAGCACTAAGCTGAAGGCGTACTGCATAAAGACCTGACTTACATATATAGCAAAATGATTACCACCACAAGTTTAGGTAACATCCATGAACATAGACTTTTTAGGCTCCACACTGGAAAGGGAAACCACAGTTATTTTCACCATAAGTGGATTTTTTTTTGCAGTGGTACTTTATTAATTTTTTGAGTATAGTTGACAAAAAGTGTTACATTAGCTTCAGGTATACAGCATAGTGATTCCATAAGTTAATACATTATGCCATATTCACCACAAGTGTTAGTACCATCTGTCACCATTCAACACTATTATAATATCATTGACTATATTCCCTATGCTGTACCTTTTATTCCCCGTGACTTATTCATTGCTTAACTGGAAGCCTGTATCTCCCACATCCCTTGACCCGTGTTGCCCATCCCCCTCCCCCCTCACCTCTGGCAACCCTCAGTTTGTTCTCCGTATGTATAGGTCTGATTCTACTTTCTGTTTATTCATTTGATTTTTTAGGTTCCACCTGTGTGAAATCATACGGTATTTGTCTTTTTCAGTCTGACTTATTTCACTTAGCAAACTACCCTCTAAATCTATCCATGTTGTTGCAAATGGCACTATCTCATCCTTTTTTGTTGCTGTGTGATATTTCATTATGTACACACACAACACCACATCTTCCTTATCCATTTGTCTATTTGAATATTTATGTTGCTCCCATATCTTGGCTATCGTAAATAGCTCTGCAGTAAACGTAGGGGTGCATATATCTTTTCGAATTAGTGCTTTTGTTTTCTTTGGGTAAATACCCAGTAGTGGAATATTGGGTCATATGGTAATTCTATTTTTAATTTTGGGGGGAACCTCCATACTGTTTTCCACAGTGGTTGTACCAATTTACGTTCCCTTCAGCAGTGCCTGAGGGTTCTTTTTTCTCTACATCTTCGCCAACACTTGCTATGTATGTCCTGTCTTTTTGATTTTAGGCATTCTGATAGGTGTAAGGTGATATCTCACTGTGATTTTGATTTGCATTTCCCTGATGATTAGTGACGCTGAGCATCTTTTTGTGTGTCTATTGGCCATCTGTATGTCCTCTTTGGAAAAATTCAAGTCCTCTGTTCATTTTTTAAATGGATTATTTTTTTGGCATGAGTTGTATAAGTTATTTATGTATTTTTGATATTAACCCCTTACCACATATATCATTTGCTAATATCTTCTCCCATTCAGTTTTGTTTTCTTGCTGGTTTACTTTGCTGTGCAAAAGCTTTTTATTTTGATGTAGTCCCAGTAGTTTATTTTTGCTTTCAGTTCCCTCGCCTTAAGAGACATGTCTAGAAAAATGTTGACGTGGCTGATGTCAGAGAAATTACTGCCTATGTTCTCTTCCAGGAACTTTATGGTTTCAGGTCTCACATTTAATCCTAAGTAGAGATCTTTAATACATTTTGAGTTTGTTTTTCTATATGGTGTTAGAAAGTAGTCTACTTTCATAATCTAATTGTTGAGAAGTATCTACAAGGTTAGGAATGACCTATGTATGCAAATGAACATATGGATGTGAAAGAGAATCAGTCTAGATAACATTGAATTTTTTCCTCACAGATAATTGGCAATCCAAGCATTGCATAGGTAAGAATAATTTGGTTTTTATAGCCGATAGCTTGAAGCATGTGAAATGTATTGATACAAGATGTCTATTGTAGTTTTCACAGTATTCATTTCTGGCAGGTACTCTTAAATTCGGTGCAGATTTCTTACTGTAGCAGTCATATGGAAATAATACCGTTTTTCTGCACTTATTCTAACGTTTTATAAACCATCTGCCCAGATTTTTACCTGTGAGCACAATTTAAATTTGATCTGCAATGAGACAATGAAGATATTGTACACCTTTTTTTTAATGCTCCTTCTAATTGTCATATTTATTTTAGACTGTCTAAGTAATTAGGTTTTGAAATACTAGTGGTTAGGGAAAGGAAGCCTGTATATATTAGCTCAGATTTTTTTGAAGGGTGTCAATGATTTCATTTATTATTTTTGTCAATTTGTGTTTGTAAATCTATATAATATCTATATTACATTTTTCAAAAAAAAAAAATCAGCCCAGAAATCTGTTTCTTAAATTACACTGCCTAAATAATGTAGGTAAAGCTTGCAGTCTTTTTAAAAAAAATCTGATCAAAGCCAGCTTTAATTTTTTATCCTCACACTTAAAAGGTTATCTGATGGCTACCATTTACCAATCCTAGCATTGGTTACTAGATAAGGAATCTTGAGGTAAATTTATCTTGTTTACCTAATGTTCAATTTCTGTCAGTTTATTTTTTTAATGTTTTATTTACTTTTGAGAGGGAGAGAGAGAGACAAAGCGCGAGTGGGGTAGGGGCAGAGAGAGAGGAGGACACAGAATCTGAAGCAGGCTCCAGGCTCAGAGCTGTCAGCACAGAGCCTGATGCGGGTCTCAAACCCACGAACCATGAGTTCATGACCTAAGCCAAAGTCAGATGCTTAACCCACTGAGCTATGCAGGTGCCCCCAGTTTCTATCAGTTTTAATATACACTGGTGTAAATAGCATTACTGACGATTTTGTATGAAATTCAGTCTCCTACACATCCCATGGAATCACGGGATAGAATCAGGAGACTCCACCTTCTATGTGAACCTCAGTGGTATTTTTATTTGTAAGAGAACCTTCTTACAACAGGTTTATTTAATTCTCCTAAAAGTGGTGGCATTCTTTTAAACGATTCTTTCAGAAGCAGCAGTTACATAAATGGAATATTGCATTAAACCTAAAAATGTTGGCCCTGGTTAACTTTATTATTCTGCATATGATCATGATAAAGGATAAGGATATTCTTCACATTTCCAAGCAAAATCCAATTTAAAAAGCTTATTCTTACCAAACCCCTAAAAACAGCCATTTGAGGGGAAACCAGCAGGGCGTTGTATCACCCCAGTGAAGTGTAGGTTTCATTACACGCATCTACAGACCCACGTGGCTACCTTCTGCATTCTACTTTTACAGAATTTATTTTACACCTATTATACCAAAGAGCATTTTTTTTTGTTTTTTTGTTTTTTTCAATATATGAAATTTATTGTCAAATTGGTTTCCATACAACACCCAGTGCTCATCCAAAAAGGTGCCCTCCTCAATACCCATCACCCACCCTCCCCTCCCTCCTACCCCCCATCAACCCTCAGTTTGTTCTCAGTTTTTAAGAGTCTCTTATGCTTTGGCTCTCTCCCACTCTAACCTCTTTTTTTTTTTTTCCCCCTTCCCCTCCCCCATGGGTTTCTGTTAAGTTTCTCAGGATCCACAGAAGAGTGAAAACATATGGTATCTGTCTTTCTCTGTATGGCTTATTTCACTTAGCATCACACTCTCCAGTTCCATCCACGTTGCTACAAAGGGCTATATTTCATTCTTTCTCATTGCCACATAGTACTCCACTGTGTATATAAACCACAATTTCTTTATCCATTCATCAGTTGATGGACATTTAGGTTCTTAGGCTCTTTCCATAATTTGGCTATTGTTGAGAGTGCTGCTATAAACTTTGGGGTACAAGTGCCCCTATGCATCAGCACTCCTGTATCCCTTGGGTAAATTCCTAGCAGTGCTATTGCTGGGTCATAGGGTAGGTCTATTTTTAATTTTCTGAGGAACCTCCACACTGCTTTCCAGAGCGGCTGCACCAATTTGCATTCCCACCAACAGTGCAAGAAGGTTCCCGTTTCTCCACATCCTCTCCAGCATCTATAGTCTCCTGATTCATTCATTTTGGCCACTCTGGCATGAGGTGATATCTGAGTCCAAACAGCATTTTAAACACCCACATATAAACTCCCTAATAAGATAAAGCAAAGACAAAAGTGTTTATCTTATTAGAAACAAGATACACCATCACTTACAGTCTTCAAACATTATCCTTCTTTGACTTTCATAATTTGACAGTGCATTTATGGAACAATCTGCAGACAACTCATTTTAACAGACAAATTAAAGAACACTTTTAAGCAGACATGACTGTCCTAAATTGTTTATTAGGTAAGAATTTTACAAACATGACCTACATTAGCAGTAATGGTGGAGCTGGGGAATATTGTGTCTCCTCCATGCCGCACAGCGAGAGCCACTAACTGTGGTGGAACTTGTGACCCTTTCCAAGGCCATATCTCTCGTGGCCTCAGATGTCAGCTCTCATGTCTCCCTGTGCTTGTGGACTGGTTCGGCGATCCACTGGTGTCAGGATTCTCCTGAGAGCTTAACGGAATGGATCAATGAAGGTAACCTCAAAGAATTTGTATGTGGAATCTTCGCCAACCCAGTTAGAATTCAGGACTCTCAGAGCCCCACGGTGGTCTAGCCACACATCTGCAACCAACTAAAGGCTTTGGGCCAATCTTGGCCGGTTAGCACCGTGATGGCCAGGCTTGCCCTAGGTTGCACCCTTAGGAACTGAGTGTTTGCAACCACTGTGGCGCACACGAATCTGATATATGACATAACCTTGCTAGGTCTTGTGCCCAGTCTGGGGGCTTTATCAGGCTGGATTGGGTGAGGGCCCTGTGGACCGCGGAGAGCTGGCCATACTGCCAGCAGCGCACCCTGAGAAGAAAGCTCATTACAGCGGACTGCTCTTCTCCATAGCTCCTGGATGTACTTGTAAGCGCCTGTCTTGGCTGACCTTTGAGCTGATGCCTGCCGCCAGACAGAAAGCAAAACTTACGGCCTTGTCTGTTGTCCCAGATCCTTATTTTGCATAAAAATTTAACATAACATTCTGCCTCCCTGAAATATCTAAACTTTTTAAAGTCAGTTTTATCAGTGGCTCCGAATGACAGTAACTAGATGGATCGACCTTTTTGGGTCCGTTTTAGAAAACAAATGGATTGCCATTTTTTCCAAAAGTTCTGTCTTGAGTAGAGATAAGTATTCTAAGTAATATTTTAGTAAGCCATTAATCAAAATAGAGAACAATTTGGATGGCTTTTAGTCAGAAGCTCTGCTTGTTGTGAGCACTGAGTGAGGCATTATAGACTTGTGGATGCTGTTCTTAAGGATCTGTCACTCTCGTAAGAAAAATTAATGGGAAAACAATAGAGAACAATGAAGACAATATATAATTGAGTATTGATTTATTTGCTTCAGAATAAGAATTGCAGGAATTGAGAGAAGAGAAGGAAATTAAACTTGAGCCTTGAAAGGTAGAAAGGACTTGAAACAGAGAAAAGGAAGGGTCTTTTGTGCCTGTGAACTTAATCCTGTTTTTCCCTTTGTCTTTCTAACCCCTGGAGTTACCTTCTTACCATGTTGTACCTTCAGCCTGAGCAAGGGCTCCCTGTCACTGTTGTTGGGTGTCTATTCTCGTTCTCTACTTCTACTTTGTAGGACAGCACACCTCACCATCCCACCATGTAGGCTCAGACTCGGGATAGGTCTCTACTGGGAAATTAGCTATAGTAGCTCGATTTAATATTAATAATATAAAGCCAAGCTGCCAATGATTTTTTTTTCATTAATTAGAAATTCATTGAAAATGAATGAAAAACTCATTATATTGTATTTTAGAGCATTGTTATGAGATGTTTTGATTTGCAAGCCAAGTAATAAAAGCTGATGAAATAAATGAGATAGCTCCCATTCCAACCTTGTCGAAGTACTTGGTACACAGGTGTTCAGTACATGGTTGCAGTTGCCACACACACTGTTAGTAAGGGGAAGGTGTGCGGTGCTGAACTTGGGGTAGGGCTGCGGACAGAGACCAGTAGCCACCATGCTGCTCTAGCTCCTATCCTACCCCATCCTCATCTTTTTTTGAAAACGTATCAGAAAAAAAAGATGTGAAATTACTGCTTTTGATTTTTTTTCTTTCCTCTTGGTGAGTTGACCACTACGTAGTTGTATTCCATATTGAAAACTTACCGAAATATCAAAAGCAACTTGCTTAATTTACCCTTTTATTTATTTTTTCTTGGTGAGGGCTTGAGTTCAAAGCAATTCTTTAGTTCACTATTAACTTTATCCTAAAAGTGTACATTGTCCTTAATTTGTTTTATCACTACATAAAATTTTGTTTGAATAGGGTAAAATCCCAAACTAGATAAATACCGAATAGGAATAGTATTTACTTACTGGTCTCCTGCAAAAGACAAATGCTTCCTTTATTCTCCCTTGCCCCTCTGTATGCTGGGTTTCAGCCTGGAGCAAATATTTGCAGAGTAATTGCGTGCCCTGAAACAGCCTCAACAATGGTAATGTCGACATGTCCACAACTATAGGTCTGGAGCATGATAGCCACAGTCCAGAGTAAAATCCTGAGATATTTGCATTGGTTCTTTCTGAGAGGCAGCATCCCTCTGGATTTCTTTTAATTAAAAAAAAAAAGAATTCTTTGTACCAGCTGGAGTTCAATAGCTACGTGCTGTTACTCTTAGCCAGCTTTATCTACATTTACGAAAAGTAATACAAGTCTAAAAGCAGCCAGGAGGATGGTGCTTCTGAATCAGGAATCCCTGAACTCCTGCTTTGTATGGGGTCTCTCCTTATTTCTGTCTGTGGCCATTTCCAGAACTGGTATTAATATTTCTCTATCGCTACTGATGCCAGGTCCACAAATAACCATAGTCTTATACCATTGTCACTAAAAGCATCATGTTCCCATTTTGAGTTGTACTTTTTTTTAATGCCTTGATGCTATTAGAGTTTTGAAAGTTGACACGAGAGTACTCAGTCTTTAAGGGGGGAGATCCCCACTAAACAGATATGCGTCACCCCCCTTTCCCTCTCACAGTAGGCAGCCATGTTAAGTGACAACCCATTCTAACTGGGAAAAGATCATAGAAGCAAAGAATCTTCTGTTAGCTATTAGTTGGGATGGAGTTCATTTAATTGAAGTAATGCTGACTTGTTTGAAATCATTTTCTTGTCATGAATTTCATAAGAAATAATCTTGAGTGTGGATTCTATTTATTCTTGCAGGTAATAATTAAAAAATGGTCCATCCCTTGTCCTCTGCCATTAAATTATATAGAACAATCTTTCCAGGTAATAGTTTACATTTTCAGTTTCTTCCTGTTTATTTTAAGCTAAAAAGAAAAAAAAACAGAGCAAGAATGATTTTTTTCCTAATTAATGAAAAAGTAATGGCTGTATTGCAATTTGGAACTTTGTTTTGAAATGTTTTTATTTGAAAGCCTAGTAATAATAACTACATCATTTTTGTGGATGAATTTGGACTTTTAATGACTGTTGGTTTCTCTTTTTCCCCTGTATCCTCTTAAACAGATTTCAAATGCTACAGATGATTGTAAACCAAAGCTCTTTCATTTCTCCAAAGAGGTGTGTAAGTTATTAACAGATACTTTTGGTTGATTTTTCACATTTCAAATTTTAAGAGATTTGTGTAACAGGGTCTCTTAGGTCTTTGTACCTGTAGCTAATTAATTTTCATGAAAGTGCTAAGTATAGGGTTGCCTACCAGAAGAATAATATTATTTAACACAGGGTGGCCCATTATGAAACAGCCACCTTTTTTTTTTTTTTTCTTTTTTTCTTGGCATGCCTTTAAATGGAGCCTGTTTTAAATGGGCCACTGCCTAAAAGAACAGATTTACCGAATGTCTGGTCTGGCCAATAAGGTCCTCTGTGGATACAGACTTCCTGTTGCCTTCTGGACTTGTAAAGCTAAATAGCCAATTATATCCAAAACTCCTCCCCTGTGAGTAGAACCTTGGTCTGTAGCTAAACAGCCTCATCATTGGACCAGCAGTTGAGTGCTGCCAATATATCTTCGGGCTGAAATTCCAGAGTTGAAATTTATGATGCTTAGAGTGGAGACTAGCAGATCAAGTCTCCTTGCTATCTCTAAGAGTCTTAGAATCCTGGAAATATCTGCAAAAGCCCCTGAACATCAGCAGAGGAGACAGGAACTGTGATCTGGAGGTCTCTCCTTTACTGTTCTAGAAGAGCCCAAAGTCCTCCCTGTTGCTGCACGTTTCTTCATCTACATTTTTGTATTATGTTGAAATCCAAGTCCCAGGTACTAGAATCCCCTCCACTCTTAAACAACTCTTATCAGTGAAGCATGTTGGTGTGCTAACTGCTCCATGCAGAATTTTCTTTTTAATCCCTAGTTTTTCTATGAAAAAATGTCTCTCTGGCTCCACAAAGGAGATTACTACATCCTTTACATGTTAAAGGCCATCTGCCTTAAAGATCCAGGTAGGGTAATTGACAAACCAGGAAATTGAGCAATATATGAAAGAGATTTTGTGAATTAAACTCTCATTCCCCTAATCCAAGCTCAGGAAATGCTACAGCTCTCCTTCCTAGCTCCCTTCAGGTATTTTAGGAGGCATTATATACCAAGATAGTTCTTCAGTCGTCTGGAACGCTTGCTGAAGAGCCTAAAGTTAGAAAAAATTTTAAAGTAGAAAAGAGAAAGTAAATCGCCATTAATTTTATAAAGATGGCATTTTCATTTAGATGGTAATTTGTTTGCTTTATAACTTCCTCAGACTCTTAAGTGTTCTAATTTAAAAAAAACAAAACAATTATGTTTGTATATTCCAATGGATCTTTAAGAATTTGTCAGTGTAGAATATATCATGTTCATTCCCAATGAAAGAGACCCTAGTTAAAATGCAAAGATGGGAATAATATTTTCAGTATTCCATTCGATTCAGTTGGTGGTATGCCAACCGTGGTATAGAAGCCAGCCAAGAATTTTTCTGGCTAGCACAGGCTGTCTAACTATTAAGTGAAACATTTGTTGGTGACCATACTTGTGTCTCTCTTAAAAAAAAAAAACAAACAAAAACACAAAACATCCTTTTTTAAGAGATGATTCATGAAAGATGAAGTAAATTGAACCAATTTGATTTTTTTTGGAGACCTGAGTTTATTGTCAAATGAAGTAGTGGTTTAAACAGTGGCATTTACTAATTTGATCTTTTTAAATTCTTTTTCAGAGTGCTTATGCCATACCTACCATGGCTTTTTCATTTCTCTGCCATACCTCAATATTGCCCATATACTGTGAACTTCAAAGGTACCATAGAATTCTGGAATCTTTTAAATGTATTAAGTATTTCTTTTTACTTTTTGGACTTCCAGATTGAATGACATTCTCCTTTATGAATCCTTCTCTCTCATCGCTGGATTCTCAGCGTTAGTTTTTTTTTTGTTTTTTTTTAAGACTTTATTTTATTTTCTAAAAATTTTTTTTAACGTTTATTTATTTTTGAGACAGAGAGAGACAGAGCATGAACGGGGGAGGGTCAGAGAGAGAGGGAGACACAGAAGGCTCCAGGCTCTGAGCTGTCAGCACAGAGCCTGATGCGGGGCTCGAACTCACAGACCTGAGATCATGACCTGAGCCGAAGTCAGACGCTTAACCGACTGAGCCACCCAGGTGCCCCAAGACTTTATTTTATTTTCTTTAAAAGTTTATTTATTTTGAAAGAGAGAGATAACCAGCAGGGGAGGGGAAGAGAGAGAATCCGAAGCAGGCTCCATGCTGTCTGCACAGAGCCTGATGTAGGGCTTGATTTCATGAACTGTGAGATTATGATCTGAGCTGAGATAAAGAGTCGGCTGCTTCACCAACTGAGTCACCCAGGCACCCCTCTTTTTAAGTAATCTCCACACTCAACGTGGGGCTTGAAATCACAACCCTGAGATCCAGAGTCACATGCAGTACTGACTAAGCTAGTCAGGTGTTTGTTTAAAACAAAACAACAAGGAGTTTGGTCCTACTGAAGAATGTTTCCTGACTTCAAGCTGTATTACAAAACTGTAATCATCAAGACAGTATGGCACTGGCACAAGGACAACCCAGAAGTGGACACACAAATGTATGGCCAACTGATCTTTGACAAAGCAGGAAAGAATATTCAATGGAATAAAGACAGTCTCTTCAGCAAGTGATGCTGGAAAAACTGGACAGCAACATGCAGAAAAATGAACTTGGACCACTTTCTTACACCATACACAATAATAAACCCAAAATGGATGAAAGACCTTAATGTAAGACAGGAAGCCATCAAAATCCTTGAGGAGAAAGCAGGCAAAAGCCTCTTTGACCTCAGCCACAGCAACTTCTTACTCAACATGTCTCTGGAGGCAAGGGAAACACAAGCAAAAATGAACTATTGGGACTTCATCAAAATAAAAAGCTTCTGCACAGTGAAGGAAACAATCAGCAAAACTAAAAGGCAACTGACAGGATGGGAGAAGACATTTGCAAATGACATATCAGATAAACGGTTAGTACCCAAAATCTGTAAAGAACTTATCAAACTCAACACCCAAAAAACAAATAATCCAGTGAAGAAATGGGCAAAAGACATGAATAGACACTTCTCCAAAGAAGACATCCAGATGGCCAACCGACACATGAAAAAATGCTCAACATCACTCATCATCAGGGAAATACAAATCAAAACCATATTGAAATACCACCTCACACCTGTCAGAATGGCTAACATTAACAACTCAGGCAACAACAGATGTTGGCAAGGATGTGGAGAAAGAGGATCTCTTTTGCATTGCTGGTAGGAATGTAAGCTGATGCAGCCACTCCGGAAAACATTATGGAAGTTCCTCAAAAAATGAAAAATAGAACTACCTTACAACCCAGCAATTGCATTACTAGGTATTTATCCAAGGGATACAGGTATGCTGTTTCGAAGGGGCACATTTCACCCCAATGTTTTTGGTAGCACTATCAACAATAGCCAAAGTATGGAAAGAGCCCAAATGTCCATCGATGGATGAATGGATAAAGAAGATGTGGTATATGTGTATATATATATATATATATATATATATATATACACATATATACATATATATATATATATATACACAATGGAGTATTACTGGGCAATCGAAAAGAATGAAATCTTTCCATTTGCAACTATGTGGATGGAACTGGAGGGTATTATGCTAAGCGAAATTAGTCAGAGAAAGACAAATGTCATATGACTTCACTCATATGAGGACTTTAAGATACAAAACAGATGAACATAAGGGAAGGGAAGCAAAAATTGTATAATAACAGGGAAGGGAACAAAAACATAAGAGACTCTTAAATATGGAGAACAAACAGAGGGTTACTGGCAGGGATGTGGGAGGGGGGGATGGGATAAATGGGTAAGGGGCATTAAGGAATCTACTCCTGAAATCATTGTTGCACTATATGCTAACTAATTTGGATGTAAATTAAAAAAATAAATTAAAAATTGAAAAAAGGAAAAAAAAATGTTTCCTGGGAGCAAAATCTTTGTGCAGTAATTTCAAATCAAAAATTCTAGTATATAGTTATTAATGAAGTAGTTCTTGAACAATTAAGGAATCCTCTTGACTAGCTTGGTTGATATTTGTTTCTTTAGATATAATTCAGATCATAGTTTCTACTTTTGCCATTTTTGTCTTTTAGCCCTTCAAAGAAAAGAATGCAAAATGCAACCAATACAGCAATTGCTTTAAGTTTTCTCATTTATTTTATATCTGCACTCTTTGGGTACCTCACGTTTTATGGTAAGTATATTATTTAATTATCAGTGACAAATTGTTCTCTAGTTGATCTCACACCTGAATATAGACTTTGTTTCCGCCTTTTGTTAGTAAGTTAATTTAGGCTGCTAAATTCAGTGTAGTACTGTAGTAGCTTTATGGGCCTTAAAAAATTGATTTTCTTTCTCTTAAAAATATGGATCAAGTTCAAGATTAATAATAACTTCATATAAAAAAAATTTTAACACCTAAGTAAAGCCAAAGGCTTAGGGACATTGCTGTCTTTCTACAAGAAACAAATGTGCAATCATGATTTTATTTTCTAAGAATTCAATATTTTGGAATCTAGTTTGGGAGGTTGGGAGAATCAGTCATCTTAATTGCAAAAGAACAACTTGAGAAAGGGAAGAGTTTTACACTGGACTGTAGTTGTACACTTAGATCTCAGAGATCTTTGCCTTCACACTTAATTTGCACAATTTGGCATTGTACATTCTATGATACCTTTCCCCCCCTTAAATTTGGTAAAAGGATTCTTTTAAATTCTTAAATTTAAAAAAATTAAGTAAATTTTTATTTATTTTTGAAAAATTGTCTGCTTGGAATGTGTTTTTTTCTGTTCTAAAAAGAACCTAAAGAAAAAGTAAAACTTAAAAGTCCAGAGTAAGAAAAAAAATTGTAGGCTCTTTTGTTTAATCTGCAAACCTATTTAATTTGCAAACAAACCCATTATAACAAATTGCACTCAATTTGTCAATTCTGGAATACACTTTTCAGCTTATGAGTGCTTCTATAACAGCTCTTCAAGTAAATGGCTGTTATTACCCTGGTGATATTTAGCTGTTATGACTGATTTTATGGTTGATAGCCTTGTGCACATGTTTCAGGTTTTAGACATCCATGATTACTTCTAATGGCACTTTGCTTCTCTCCCAGAGTTTTTCCAAGTCTGACAAGTTTTTGGATGTTTACTTGCACAGCTACCTTTACTAAACCAGCTACCTTTCCTAATCCCAGTGGAAAGAGTATGGATTTTGAAATCCAACAAATATGGTACAAATAACTATTCTGCTCTAACTAGCTTGAACAGGACACTCACCTTGTAATCTTTTCATCTTCTAATCTGTAACAGAAAATTGCATAGAGTTTTATTGAGGAGGAAATGAGTTATGTCTAAAATGCCTATTATAGTATCCAGCACATAGCAGCCTTCCACAAAGGAGAGCTACTGCTGATCGTTACTGTTATTATTATTGTCATTATTGTTATAGTCATTTTATAATTTCAGGTGCTCAGTTTTTCAGCACTGTACTTCTCACTATCTTTAATGAAATATAAGTTAAATATCGTAACTTAATAGTATAATGTGTATGCTCTTGAATTATATGAGAAAATTATAATTGTTCTCTAGTCCCTTTCCTGCTATCTCTATGCTGTTTTAACAGTAAGAAAGGCCATTCATTAATCTAAATCTGCTCTTGCATTTTATATTGATGGAGGATAAAAATGGTAGAGCTCTGTGTACACCATCAGGAAAAGCATCATCTCCAACACGAGTATGACACCCTGCTGGATACACTACAAAGAAAATTAAGGCAGATGGATAAGCTTTTTTGATCGTGGCTCATAAAACAAAATTCTTGAACTATATAAGCTCTAGCTTTGGTTGTTGGGTTTGTAAGTTTTTGCACAGACTTGAGCCCGGTAAGACTTCTCTAGAATAATAAGATACTGTAGCAAGCTCTCTGTTGAGATTGAGCAAAAACTTAGTATAGCAGATTAGCTGTGTATTTTTCTAAATTAAAATTGTCACTGGCGCAAATACTACTATATTTAGGAATCTTCAACATTGAGAAAGAGTCCAAAAAATGACCTCCTTTTCCTCCTTATGGATAGTTATCTGGAAGAAGCCTCAAATGGCCTGCCAATCTCCAGGATAGCTGAGGAATAGTTATATAAATTGCCATGAAATGCTGTATTAAATTATCAGAAAGCTTACATTGAAGGGAAAGTGGAAGAAGGATGGATGCTAATACATTTATTGAGCTAACGTTTCCTGTGTAAATGCCAGGTATCTTATATACATTGCTTACCTTAATCCTTACAGCAACTCTACAAGGTATAGGTTCACATAGCTTGAGCAATTGGCCAGATACTTGCAGCTAATGAATGATGTGTTGGGATTTGAATCCAATTCTGACTGTCTCCAAAGGTAGTGCTTTTATTACTATGTTCCCTCCTCAGGAATTATGCTAGAGAACCCAGATTTCCTTCATCCCAAGTTTTTGTCGATTATCTTTTAGAAGAACCTGGCTCACTTAAGCTCCAGACATATCTATATATCTCTGTCTACTTACCTACCTATCTACTGATCTATTGTTCCATGAACACGGAGGCGAAACATTTTCATTATGTAAATGAAATATTTCCTACACAGGGATTGTCCTTGTTATCAGGTAAAGCTGTTATGCTGTCTCCGACTTAATGCACCGCAAATTCTTCAGACTGTCCACATTTTATCTAATGGAGAAATGCACATCTAAGAAAAATCTCATTGTAGGTAGGTGATAGAAAGAATGATATAAAAGTAACTCCTTCTCCAAAGACCAAAGAAGATTCAGATATTGATTTTTCTGTTCACAATAGCTTTTGGGGGGGTGTTAATCATCACTAAGGAGCATCTTTTTTGGTATATTTCTGTTGAGATATCGGTAACTCTCATTCTTATGGAGAGAAATTACTGAGCAATTATCAAAAGGGCTAGTCACAAATTAAGGCCTTGAACTCATTTTGTAAATGAGCAGCTGAAGCCCAAAGAAGTGAAGTGACCTGTTAACAATATTTGTAGTAGCATGTCTCCTGAATACTAATCTAGTAATCTTTCTGCTACTCTGTGGTAATCTTTCTAAACTTCAGATGGTTTGACAATGTGTATTACACAAGACAGCCTCCTGGCTTAATAGCATATATAACTTGCAGAGATCCTTACTAAGGTTTATAGAGATTTGTCTGAATTCAGAGAAGTGTGTTGTACTCTATCCCTCACATATGTTAAGGCTCAGCTAAGAACACAGAATTGACTGGTTCGGAAGAAATGTTTTCATCCTGGGAAAGGAGAAAGTGGATATGTAACAGATATTTTGAATTTATAATCTAGCTCTTCTGACTTCTGGAGCTGCTTGGGATCCTTTTATCCAGTGCTCCCAAGGCTTAGTTAATATCTAAATTTTGTCAGATTACAGGGACCTATAAGTATGTACCTAGATTAATAATATTGGCTCTTTACAGACGTTACAGCATTATAAGGTGAGGAAGAAAAAGTGTTCCTCTGGGGAGCCAGGCCAATGCCCAAATGTCGCATAATAACCAGACCATTTTAAAAGTCTACAGAATTGTTAAGCAGTGTTAATAGCTCATTTTCATGATTCAAAAAGTAGAAAGAAAATAGTTTGCCATATTTTTTCAAAGACTTGCGAATATCTCAGACTTGGAAATAGAATCCGGCTTTCCTGGCTCTTCTTAATCTCTTACTTAGTCCATTAATCTCCTATTGTGTAAAGAAGTTCTTTGATACGTTAGATAATTGGTTTTTCTCCCTTTTCCATTATCACTAGTCTAGTTCAGATTCTCATTATGTCTCAGTGATTATGACAGTAACCTTCTAACTCTTATTTCAGTTTTGGGTATCTTTTTCTTCCTGCTTAGTTCAGATCCTAGTACACCAATCTTCATAAGTCATTGCATCTCTGTAGCCCACCAGATTGAGTACAAACCTCCTGAACAGCTCTGTTACTGGGTCTTAAATGCATTTATGGCCTTATCACCCAATACTCTCTCTGCTCTACAGCACATCCTGTTTAAGCCACTGTAAGTACTTACTACTACTAGACTGCTCATTTTCTCAGATGCATATTCTCTGTGCTACTTCAGGGCTTCTGCTTATGTTACTTCTTCCTCTGAGAAAGAATCTCTTTCTCCACCCATACATTAACTCATTTATGGCCCTCAGTAACTCCACACATCAAAATATTAGTGTCCCATTTTACAGATGTAAGAACGAAGAGACTCAGAGAAGTTAGGTTGCTAGTAAGTAGAGGAATTTGAACATCAGTCTGTGTGGTCCCAGAATTCAAGACCCTCTACCTTCCTGCTCTTCACTATATCATGATGACTCTCCCCAAGCCTCCCTGTGTTTCCTCCTTCCTCCATATCAAAGTCATAGTTACCTGTCCCTATTCACAATCGCTCTTTGTTTAGAACAACTACTGCCACGTACGTGTATATCTGTGTTTATACGCTTTCTATTTTATGTGTATATGTTCATCTCATTGCTCCTTTAAATATTAAGTTCCTTGAAAACAGAGGTGTGTTTGTTTTTTATTTCCTCCAAAGCATCTCTCTGAAAACATATTACTCTCCAGTTTAAAAAGCACCATCTATTTTGGGGCACCCGAGTGGCTCAGTTGGTTAAGAACCCAACTCTTGATCTAAGTTCAGGTCTTGATCTCAGGGTCATGAGTTCAAGCTCCGCGTAGGGCTCCACACTGGGCGTGAAGCCTACTTAAAAATAAAAGATAGTATTCTATTTTAAGTACAGACTGATCTTTCACTACAAGGCAGGACATGGAACGTTCTTGAGAACGCTCAATCTTCGTACCCCTCGTCTGACTGGGGGCGCAGAAGACATTGGGAAAATGGAAGACTGACATGGAGCAAAGCATGGTCAGCATGTACAAATTCTGTCACTGACTACCACTGGCTTGCTGAGTAAGCCATTTCCCTACAACTACATTTTCTTATGAAAGAGGAATTTACAGGTGAAATGTTGATGAAACAGACAACATGTACAGAAGTGTAAGATTCTAGAAAATGTTGCAGTATTGAGGAAAGGGTATTGGCTTTGGCACCAAAAAAAAAAGTGGGTACTCTTTTAGCTCTTCGAGCTCTGCCCCTTTGTGCTGTGTGATCTTGGGCAAGTCCATTAATATTTTTCAGCCTAGCTACCCTCTTAATTGTTATAAGGGTACACATGATACCCTTTCAATGATACATGTGAAAACACCTAACAAAACAAACAAATGTTCAAGACCTTTGGATTATGGAAAAGTTCTCAAGTTATATGTATATATATATAGATATATATAGATATGTATACATATATATGTATTTTCATGGTCATAATTTTAGAAGTTCTGCTGATTTCTAGTTTAATTAAAAGAAAAGATTATAACTTTAAAGCAGATATTTAACTAATGTCTCTATGTTTCAAAGGCTAGGGAAAAGGCCAGAGATGGATTTGGTACTGAGAATCCAAAATTTGTTAAGATCCATTTGTGCAAAGTAAAATAGTTTTGCTGTTATTGACATCATAGTAGTTTATAATGTGATCCTTATTATTGTTTTAATTTACAGACAAAGTGGCATCAGAATTACTGCAAGGTTATAGCAAGTACTTGCCACATGATGTTGTTGTCATGGCTGTGAAGCTATGCATACTATTTGCTGTGCTTTTGACAGTCCCTCTAATCCACTTCCCTGTAAGTACTCTTAAAGGTCTTGTTGCTTAATGTAGCAGCTCCCTGATATGGCAACGCTAATTCTTTGCAGACTGGAATGTTTGAATCACATCTAGTCTTGTATATCTTATTCATTTGTCAGGTAATTGATCAAAGACCTCATACTTGCATATGGCCCCATGAAGGCACAAAAATAACAGTGAACCACTAAGCTAATTTGTGCTTTTTGAGATTTAGTTTAGATTTACGCTCTCCCACAGCATTGTTTCCAATTTAGAGACTATGGTTCTTCTAAAGTTTGGGGTTTCCCCCCCTCCTTTAATTCTGTATTCTGTTTTCACAAGAATGTGCATGAAGAAGCAAAAGTCAAGTCAGCAAAAATAAGCTCGTTCTGGTTTATTGTAGATTTATTTTCACATAGACATTCTAATTTAATCTTAGTCAAAATATTGTATTTGCTTGAGAATTATAATTAAGGGGCAGAACAGATCTTCATTCTGTATTTAGTTGCCATATGTAAGAATCTTAAGAATTTCTGAGAAAATGGAAACAGAGGCTTGAGGTATGAATGTTTCTGCATGAATGTCTTGAATCCCTCAACAGCAAGTTCCCGAAGAACTGGGCCTTCAAGATTTTTGGCCCACTTCCTGTGTAGACTGCACAGCCAGGAGGGCAGCGGTGGGGGGTAAACATTTGTGGGGTATGACTGCCTGCTGCTCGCCTTAGCAGTGGGAAGTGTCATGAACTAGTTTTCATATTTACATGCTATGAAACAGATAATATAAAATAAAATAGTACATGGTGTTTCTTTACCATAGCATGAGTCTTTTTTCTTTTCAAACCTTTTGTTCTTCTCTCTGTGAATTTAATGAAAATGATTCTCTGAGATTTCATCACACAGTGTTATTGTTGGTCATTTTGAAAATTATGCAACCTAAAGACATTGAATGTGAACATTTCTTGAAGAATTAAAGCAAAATAATTTTTTTTAATTTTTTTTTTAACGTTTTATTTATTTTTGAGACAGAGAAAGACAGAGCATGAACGGGGGAGGGGCAGAGAGAGAGGGAGACACAGAATCTGAAACAGGCTCCAGGCTCTGAGCCATCAGCCCAGAGCCCGACGCAGGGCTCGAACTCACGGACCGCGAGATCGTGTCCTGAGCTGAAGTCGGCCGCTTAACCGACTGAGCCACCCAGGCCAAAATAATTTTTATTAAGCTCACTCAGAAAGGTGTATTTCTTAGTTGATTTGTCCTAAACACTTTATAATAATCGTTTATACTGTATTTTTTAAAAATCTAAATGGTGTAGGGAGCAAGGATGTCATGCTTACTATACTGTACCTGTGTTTCCCTAAGCAAGTATGTTGGCTTTGCTTAAATCTCTCTGCTTAAATCTGTTTCTTTTTCTGTTATACAGGCAAGAAGAGCTTTAATGATGATGTTTTTCTCCAATTTTCCATTCTCATGGACTCGCCATTCTTTGATCACTCTAGCACTCAATGTTACCATTGTTTTACTTGCAATATATGTTCCTGACATTAGGAATATATTTGGTGTGGTTGGTAAGTTTTCTATTTCAAAAAATCCATGTAACAAAATAGATCAAAATTGTCATCCGGCCCCGCATCTGAATCTGGCAATATCCTCTTTTTTTTTTCTTGTTTCCCCTCCCACTTAAAGGTTCCAGTACATCAACATGTTTGATTTTTATATTCCCAGGACTATTTTATCTTAAACTTAGCAGAGAGGATTTTCTCTCGTGGAAAAAACTTGGGGTAGGTTACCTTTTATTTCTTTTAATAATTCTATTTTAAGAAATAATTTGTCATTTTGTACTTGAGTAGTTTATCTACATCAAGAAAGTTCATGTATTTTGAACTATAACATACATTATTGAGGAAGGTGGAGGTTTAAAATACTCTAATTGTTCTTTGTCTTTTTTTTCCCCACAGGCTTTTGTTTTGCTCATCTTTGGAATTTTGGTTGGGAATTTTAGTTTAGCAATAATCATTTTTAATTGGATTAGTAAGTGAAACAAATATTTTCCCACTTCTTACAAAGAATAATTTACCTCTATATGCAAAAAGGAATAATTCTGTAAAGCACTTTTGATGAATCCTTTTTATATGGGTAAACATTTTTACAAACATTATTAACAGAAAAGCAGAACAAAATGGGAATAGGTAGCGGAAAGTGGATTTATAGCAGTTTTAATTAACATAAAATTCAAAATGTTCTTTGATATGTTAGGTCAACCTTTGTATTTTTTTAAAAATCAATAGACTTTATTTTTTAGGGTAGATTTAATGTTTACAGAAACATTGAGCAGAAGGTACAGAGTTCTCATATATCCCCTGATCCCCAACACACCCATAGTTTCCCATATTGTTGAAATCTTGCATTCATGTGGTGCATTTGTTATACTTGATGAGCCAATATTGATACAGTACTTGTAAAACATTTTTTAAGTCTGTTGATTTTGAGAGAGAGCGAGAACATGAGCAAGGGAGGAGCAGAGAGAGAGAGAGAGAGAGAGAGAGAGAGAGAGAGAGAATATCAAGCAGGCTCCGCACTGGCAGCACAGAGCCTGACACGGAGCTGGAACTCACAAACCAGGAGATCATGACCTGAGCCAACATCAAGAGTCAGACACTTAACCGACTGAGCCACCCGGCTACCCCTTGATACAGTATTATTTACTAAAGTACAGAGTTTGCCTGAGAGTTCACTGTTGATGCAAGCATTGGCAACCACTGATCTTTTGACTGACTTCATAAAAACTGTGAGCCTTTCCCTGTGAGCCTTTTCTAGGATGTCATATAGTTGGAATTATATATTATCTAACCTTTCAGGCTGGCTCTTTCACTTAAACAAAATGCAGTTAAGTTTCCTCCATGCATTTTCATATAGCTCATTTCTTTTTATTATTGAATAATATTCCACTGTATGGATGGGCCAGTTTGTGTTTTCATTCACCTGTTGAAGGACCTCTTCCTGGCTTTCAAAGTTATGAATAAAGTGTGTACAGGTTTTTGTGTGGATATAAGTTTCAGCTTTTTTGGGTTAATACCAAAGAGCACAATTGCTGCATCATACGGTAAAAATATGTTTAGTCTTATAAGAAACTGCCAAACTGCCTTCCAAACTAGCTGTAATATATTACATTTCTGACAGCAGTGAATGAGAGTTCCTGTTGTTCCATATCCTCGCCAACATTTGGTGTTGTCAGTGGTTTGGATTTTTGTCATTCTAATGGGTGTGTAGTTATATCTCATTGTTTCAATTTGCATTTCCCTAATGACATATGATGTGGAGCATCTTTTCATATGCTTATTTGCCATCTGTATATTTTCTTGGGTGAGGTTTGGATCTTTTGCCCATTTTTTAAATTGGTTTATTTTCTCACTGTTGGCTTTTAAGCATTCTTTGTATATTTTAGATACCAATCCTTTATCAGATAATGTGTTTTGCAAAAATTCTCTCCCATTCGGTGGCTTGCCTTCTCGTTCTCTTAACAGTGTTTATCACAGGCAGAAGTTTTTAGTGTTATTAAATGTATAGAGTCAATCTTTCATTTGTTTGTTTTTTAAGAAATCAGTGTATTGGCTTTATATACAAAATTGAATCTTAGCTGTGGGTTAATGTTGTCAACATCAATCACTAATAACGAAACTGTGGGATTATTTCATTTGGTATTTTGCCCTGCCTCCCAATCTTCTCTAAGAAACTTTTGTGATTTTCCTGTTGTTCATTATGACATAGAGCTGTGATGATTGACTGTGGATTTGGAAGTTCTCTGAGCTTTCTCTTTTGTCACTTAAACACGTGACTTTCTAGTTGGCAAACAGACAAATAGTGACGATTTATATCAAGTTTTGTGCAGAGGTTATAAATCATTGTTTCCCATTGATGTGGCTTACTTTTGGTTGGAAAGCAGAAGCTAGATCTCTTCTCCCCATGAGTGCTCTTTGTGAAAGGCACCTTGTTAGCAGCCTACCAAAGCCAGGGTGTATCAGTGAAAATGTAATGCTACCCCTGTGCACATGTAAAGTAGGGGATTGCATGCAAAGCACCAATTTGCATGAATGGAAATACACACTTTTGCAGGTGCCCCTTTGCTTCCTACTTAGGAAATGGGCAGAAAAATTGACAACTGAGCTTCCCTTTTGAGTTAAGATATTTCTTTGGCAACTTTGGATCAGCATAGTATAATGGAAAAAGTCTAAGTTTGAGGGTTAGAAAGACTTAGATTCAAATCTCAGTGAGTTTAGACAAAGTACTTAACCTCTCCAAGCCTCCACTTTCATATAGGTATTAAATGGAATTAATACCAATTATACAGGGTTGTGTTGAGAGGATTAAATGACCCTGTATAAATTAGGTGCAGACCAAAACAGGCTCTTAGATCAGATACTTATCCCCTTTCCCCCATCCCTTCATCTGGACCAGTAAAATAAGTTTGCTTTCAATCAGAGACAGGGAATTTCTTCGTCTTCCATCTTGTACAACTAATATGTTTAGAATCTTTCTCTAGCCTTCATTCACAGGGGAACTGGCCCCATGTGCACTCTTTTTCATGTTTTGCCACAGTTCTGCCCCAGCTGTGCTCTCCTACTAATGTCTTCCTGAAGCTGGGCACTTAGCATGGTCCCAGGGGCACAGCCAGGCATGGCTTCCCCTGTGGCTTCAGGTCAGCCAGAGCCTACCAATCTGATAAGCTAATTCTTGTACCCTCTTTTTCTGTTTATGAAATTATAGATCCAAACACAAATAGGTGTTCAGCTGCTTACATAAATCTAATTCCAGTAATACCAAAATAACACTAAATCTGCAACAGATGCAAGGATGCCCTGTGGGGCAAATGTTAAATGTGATGACAGCTGGGCATCAGTTAATACATTTGTCACCTGCTCATGGGATAGGATCATGAGAGGTTTGGCAAAGGGACAAGTAACATATTGAACATAAAACTTAGTTAATATCAAGAGATAATATTTGTGGAAGTGTTTTTCTTTTATTTTACTTCAATATTCTGCCTTATCTGGTTGCCTCTTCGGGGTCACAGCTTTCTCTATGAGTGTGGAGGAAGCTAATAAGATGTCAGGTAAGAGCAGTGTCCCCTTCACTAGGATTACCAAAAACCCTTGTTCAAGTACTCCGCAACATTATTCCTGGGAAATATAGGCCCTCGCATTATGGGCTTAACGTTCATAATTTATTAGGTAAGAACTATTTAAAATAAAACTAAGTAAAGTACAAAATATATACTTTTCTAACACTTGGAGACTTGTTTGCTAAATTAAAAAACGAAGTGCTGAGAATATAAATTACTTTCGTATGTTGAAGGTGAATGTTTAAATTGTACCTTTTTTTTTAACAGAATGTTTACTCATGAGCTTAGCATTTAAATGGTTAAAACAAGCCTTTGAAGTTAACACTCCATTAAGATGAATGGGGGTAATTCACACCTCTGCTGGTGCTGTATTATTTCAGTCTGGCTGCGGAGAAAACAAGACAGGAGTAGGTTGATTTACTGTGTGAAGGCCCTTTAAACACCCAAGGTCTGGAAATCTTTGTGGGTTTTTTTGCCTTTCCATCTAGAAGCAGAATCTGAAATTCAGCACAATCTGGGTATAGACCTGGTCTTGAAAGTACCATACATTCTCTACTGTGGCAATTCCTAACTCGCATTTGATGGGTAGCTTGTTACCAGATCAGCCCAACCTCTCTGGCTTTGTTTGTTCCTTTGTTCCTTCTCCCGTGACACCTTTTAAATTTAAGTTTAGTACCTTGGTAAATTCACCAATGGAAAAGCAGAAGCATACCATCCATTTTCAGGTAAACTTTACACATGCCTTTAAATGGTTATCAGCTAATCACGGGCCTTCTTGTGCTTCTAAAAACATTTTTACCTTTGCAAAATCTCATCTTCTTTATTTGCCTGTATATAAACCTGTAAGACCGTTTTTCTTCTCCCCCGTTTGGGGGGTGATCTCTGATGTGAGCAGAGATCAGCTAGGAAAGATTCATTTCTTTCTCCATGTGACCTTTGGCACCAGTACTCTTCTGTATTTGAAATGTGTACCCCCCCATCCCCCGCCATTTGTGGAAGTGCTATAGCCATCTGACTCTGAAACATTTTAGAGCCTAGGAATAAGGTTATGTGGGCACAAATGAAATGGCGAGCACTGTATGAGATGTTAATGAATTTGGAAGATCTCTTTTTAAGGTAAACGGATTTTTCTCTTCTCCATTCTTGCCCCGTGTATTTGCCGGATCAGGTTACTAGATAATCTTTGGGTAGCTGGGTGTGGGGTCTCTCGTGCTGACAGTGCCAGTAGAATATATAGAGATGGAAAATAGATGCTAGAAACAAAAGGACTCGAACAGTTAATTTTAACCTGATTTTCTTCTTGGCATGTTGACAGTACTCTCTCTGACTTTATTAGAATTAGCCCTATTGAAAAAAGACTTTGTTTCCTGCCAATTACTTTGCCTAAAACTTAGGTGTCATAATTTTTGGTCTTAGAACTTCTCAGAACCTGATATAGTACTGAAACAATTGTTTTTCTAATTTAAGCACACAATTTGTTCATTTTTCTACATTATCCTCCTATAGTCTTCCCTTAATGAAGAGGGAAAAATAAGAAAACAAAATTTTGGTGAAGGATAAGTAAAGATATTGTGGATATGGCTTCCTCATTACAATCACTCTTCCTGAACAATCTGATCTATGTTTTTACTATCATGATCCACTGTCCTAGTTTGTGAGGCTGTCCATCAAGATGAGCACTTATGAGGAGCAGGAAGACTCATCTTGCCTGGTGGCCAGGGGGACAAGTTTTTTCGCCTGTGGGACAAAGGAAAGGGGCAGAGAGGGAAATTGAGTTGCCAGGGGAAAAAAAAGACAAGTGGATGAAAAGGCATTGTCATATGGGATGGTATAAAGAAACAAGACCTCCAGAGAAATGTTTCTCACTGTTTGAATTTGTGTGTGTTTTGTCTTCTACTGATCAGTGGATCAATGCACAACACAGGCAAAGGGGCTGGCTAATTCACTGAGTAAGTATTTACTGAGCACATAATACACACTAAGAGTTGCACTAGTCCTAAAGTTGTGAAGTTAAATAAGACCCCTGAATTTCTTGCCTGAAAAAAGCTCAAATAAAACTTGGAATTTTCTGATTGAACCTTTTCAAGATGGCCCTGGTAATGCAACTGCTTAACGCAAAGGAAAACATAGATTAAGTCCTAGCCTCAGCAATTAGACAATAAAATGAAATAAAAGGCATCTAAATTGGCAAAGAAGATGTCAAACTTGCACTTTCCGCAGATGATGTGGTACTCTGTCTACATGGAAAATCCAAAAGACCACCAAAAAACTGCTAGAACTAATACATGAATTCAGAAAAGTTGCAGGATATAAAATCAATGAACAGAAATCAGTCGCGTTTCTATACAGTAACGAAACAACAGAGATATCAAGGAAACGATCCCATTTAAATTGCACCAAGAACCATAAAATACCTAGGAATAAACTTAACCAAAGAGGTAAAAGATCTGTATGCTGAAAACTATAGAAAGCTAATGAAAGAAATTGAAGAAGACACAAAGAAATGGAAAAGCATTCCATGCTTATGGATGGGAAGAACAAATATTGTTAAAATGTTGATACTATCCAAAGCAACCTATACAAATGCAGTCTCAATCAAAATATTACCAGTATTCTTCACAGAGCTAGAACAAACAATCCTAAAATTTGCATGGAACCACAGAAGACGCCGAATAACCAAAGTAAGGTTGAAAAGAAAACCAAACTGGAGGCATTGCAATCCCAGACTTTAGCCTATACTACAAAGCTGTAGTCATCAAGACAGTATGGTATTGGCACAAAAGCAGACACATAGACCAATGGAATAGAATAGAGAACACAGAAATGGACCTACAAATGTATGGCCAACTGATCTTCGACAAAGCAGTAAAGAGTATCCAATGGAAAAATGACAGTCTCTTTGGCAAGTGGCGCTGGGAGAACTGGACAGCAACATACTGAAGAATGAAATTGAACCACTTTCTTACACCATACACAAAAATAAATTCAAAATGGAGGAAAGACCTAAACGTGAGACAGGAAACCATCAAAATCCTAGAGGGCAAAATGGGCAACAACCTCTTTGACCTCAGCCGCAGCAACTTCTTACTTGACACGTCTCCAAAGCAAGGGAAATAAAAGCAAAAATGAACTGTTGGGATCCCATCAAGATTAAGAGCTTCTGCACAGCAAAGGAAACAATCAACAAAACTAAAAGGCAAACAACAGAATGGGAGAAGATATTTGCAAATGACATAAAGGGTTAGTATCCAAAGTCTTTAGAGAACTTAGCAAACTCAACTCCCAAAAAAACAAATAATACAGTGAAGAAATGGGCAGAAGACATGAATAGACACCTCTCTAAAGAAGACATCCATATGGCCAATAGGCACATGAAAAGATGTTCAATGTCACTCCTCATCAGGGAAATACAAATCAAAACCTCATTGAGATACCATCTCAGACTGGTCAGAGTGGCTAAAAGTAACAACTCAGGAAACAACAGATGTTGGCGAGGTTGTGGAGAAAGGGGAACCCTCTTGCACTGTTGGTGGGAATGCAAACTGGTATAGCCACTCTGGAAAACATAGTGGAGGTTCCTCAAAAAAATTAAAAACAGAATTACCCTATGTCCCAACAATAGCACTACTAGAAATTTATCCAAAGGATATAGGAGTGCTGATTCGTAGGGGCACATGTACCTAATGTTTATAGCAGTGCTATCAACAATAGCCAAAAAGAGCCCAAATGTCCATCACCTGATGAATGGATAAAGAAGATGTAATGTGTATGTGTACACACACACACACACACACACACACACACACACACACACACACAGGAATACTACTCAATGATGAAAAAGAATGAAAGCTTGCCATTTGCAACAACATGGATGGAACTAGAGGGTATTATGCTAAGTGAAATAAGTCAGTCAGAAAGAAAGATATCCTGTGTTTTCACTCATATGTGGAACTTGAGAAACTTAGCAGAAGACCATAAGGGAAGGGACGGAAAAATAAATTACAAACAGAGAAGCAAACCACAAGAGACTCGTAATTACAGAGAACAAATTGAGGGTTGATGAGGGTGGGGGTAGGGGGTTTGGGAGCAGGGAAGATGGGTGATGGGCATTGAGGAGGGCACTTGTTGGGATGAGCACTGGGTGTTTTAATTGGCAAATCACAGGAATCTACTCCTGAAGCCAGAACTATGCTGTGTATGCTGTATGTTAGCTAACCTGACAATAAATTATTTAAAAAAAAAAAAGAAAAGGAAAACATAGATCTATATCTATAGTTTCATACATTTATGGAGAGAGAGACTTTTTTTTTTTTAAATAAAGATTCTGAAGTCCTATTTACTTGTGTTCAAATCCCAGCTCTACCTCTTTTGTCTAATTTTGGACAAGTTTTCTTTAATCTCTGAAGACTTTCATGTTTGAAGACTATGTTTTCTCTCAACCAGGGGAAATACACCTTATTTCCCCAAGTTATTTAACACGATATTTGGGGAAAGTTTGAGTATGCTGTTAAGCACTGAATTGAATATATATAGTTTTATTACTTGACTGTTCCTCAAATCTCATATCTCTTTTCCCTTCTCTACTTCAGCCATCTAGTCAGCGGCCTGATCAGAAAATAGTGTTCTAGAAATAATCGTGATCAATGTAGTTTATTTTCACTACTGATGTATTCTTCCCTAGAAAAATAAGTTCTAGTTTTGTAATAATGTCAATTCCTCTGATTTTACATCAGCTTTTTCACAATGACTTTACACTTTAGGCTTGTAAAGTACATCATCAGTAAAAGCCCCAGGTCTCTTTTAGGTGAACTGCCAGATTTCTAGGTCTTTTACTATTAATTTTATTTTTTTTTAATATGAAGGAATATATGTTATACACACACACTTGTTATCTATTTTTTATCTATCTAAATTTTGCCTTGTTAACTTTAGTACATTCTTCCAGCCATTGAGATTTTTTTAAGTTTTGATTCCAGTGTATCATTGTTCCCTGTTTTTTGACATCCTGCGTTATCCTGCCATTTCTTTATCCCATTCACAGATAAAGATGTTCTGAAAGACAAAACTAACTACAGAGCCCTGCAGCCCACCACTAGAGGCTTTTCTTCCAAGTTGTTACTAGTCCCCTTCTTGGAAAAAGTTGCCATAGTCCTGTAGTGTCATCTAACATGCATTTCTTCAGTCCTGAAAGTGTCTCCAAGTCAGTAGGTACAACCTAAATTCTCACCTATTTCCCATGTGTCCAGTTGTCCTGGGACGTTCTGCTTAGATGCCGCCCAGTTACCTAAAGTCGACATATTCAAATCTATTCTCCTCCACAGTTTTCCCCTGTCAGCGCACCTCATGCTCTAATCTATCCTTCCAGTCAGTTTTCTTGCTTTCATTCCTGCAACCTGCAGTCTGTTTTCACACTGCAAAAGTGGTTGTCCAAAAATGTAAATCAGATCACGTCACTACTCTGCTTAATTTCCTCCAAGGGCCTCCCATGTCATTGAGAATGAAATCTGTGCCATGGCCCACATGGCTCTATTTGGTTTGTACCTACGTATTTCTCTGACCTCATCTCCCATCAGTCTTTGACTCTTCTCCGTTGTACAGACTTTCTGTGCCTTGAACATGTCCCTGCGTGCTTACTGCTTTTCCTAGAGAGAACATCTCTCTTTGAAGACTCAGCTCCTCATCACTCAAGCCTCAAGTATCACCAGCTCAGAGACGTCTCCCCCCGACCACTTGATGTACACAAGCAGCCTGATAGCGGTCATGCTTGATAGCTTCAGACCCAGTTGTACAGGCCATCCCTGGAAGTCTTGTTTGTTGTCTGTGTCCACTAGACCACAAGTTTCTGAAGAAGTGGGACTGGTCTGTTTTGCTCATCACTAAATCCTTCGAGCTCAGTATGGTACCTGGTACTTGGGAGGGACTTAATAAATATCTGTTGAATGAATGCATAAATCTAACAGACTGTGTATATCTTTTCACTCTTTACCCCCGATCTGTCAGCACATCAGTTCTTCCTTGGACCTGTCTCCTAAGTGTGCTTTTATCCTGTCTCCAGCCTCCTGCCAGCTCCCGAGTCTTAGCCTTCATCTCTTTGTGCCTGGATTGTGACAGTTATGTTCAACCCATGCTGCTCTTTAAAATCACTTGGGGAGCTTTCAAAATGGCAATGATCAGGCTCCACCCCAAACCACTTAAATCAGAATCTCTGGCAGTGGAGACCTAGGCACAAATATATATTTTTAAAGCTTCCCAGATGATTGCAATGGGCAACCCCTGGATCGCTGCGTTAGCCTTCTGACAGTTGTCTATCTTTTGGTTTATTTTGTCTGTTTTGTCTGCTGATCTTGGAATCCTGCTTTCATAATATGACTTCCCTGCTCAAGAGCCTACAGTGGCTCCCTGCTGCCCACCACATTAATTCCACATTTCCGTGCATCATCTACTAAATTATTTCATCCTTTTCTCTTGTACCTGCATTCTGCAGTACGCTGAAACTGTCTCACTGGCGCTTGATTTACCTTTCATTACCCTGCTTCTCCATTTTTACTTCCCATGTCCTCTCCCCACTCCAGCCTCTACGTACACACCTGGACTGTCCTTACTGCTCTCCTCTACCTATCCAAACACTTCCCATTTCTCAAGGCCCAGCTCACGTTCCGCCTTGTAAATACTGCATTCTCTACTCCAACTTATCTCTTGTTATCTAGATAATTATTCTGGTATGTGTCATTAGTACCATATAATATATTTCCTACTTTTTTATAAATTGCTTTATGTTCTATTTTTTTCTCAATATATGAAGTTTATTGTCAAATTGGTTTCCATACAACACCCAGTGCTCATCCCAAAAGGTGCCCTCCTCAATACCCATCACCCACCCTCCCCTCCCTCCCACCCCCCATCAACCCTCAGTTTGTTCTCAGTTTTTAACAGTCTCTTATGCTTTGGCTCTCTCCCACTCTAACCTCTTTTTTTTTTTTCCTTCCCCTCCTCCATGGGTTTCTGTTAAGTTTCTCAGGATCCACATAAGAGTGAAAACATATGGTATCTTTCTCTGTATGTTCTATTTTTTGATTGGTAATATTAAAATTTAATTGGTACAAATTCAAAATTAAAAAAATTGCCTCCCTGCAATGTCTGTCCCAAGCATCCAGTTTTCCTCATTGGAAGCAACCACTCACGACTTTCTGTATCTTTGCAAATATATGTTAAGCCTAGTTAACTATGTATATAGAACAAACATACACACACACAAATGTTGGCATACTATGCACAATCCTCTACATCTTGACTTCTTTTTACTTAGAGATATTTAAAGATATGTATAAACACATCATTTCAATTGTAAAAAAAAAAAAAAACACGGAACAGGTAATCTGTCCTCTAATAAACCTTTAAGTATACAATACTATTGTTAATTATATGTATATTGTTATACATACAGTAGAACTCTAGAACTTTTTCATCTTGCATGACTAAAACTCTATGCCCATTGAACAAAACTCCTCATTTTCCCCTCCCCCCATCCCTGGCTACCATCATTTTACTTTCTGCTTGTATCAGTTTGACTGCGTTAGTGGAATCATGCAGTATTTGTCCTTTGTGACTGGCTGTTTCACTTAGCATAGTGTCTAAGTTTCATGCATGTCGTAGCCTATGGCAGGATTTCCTTCTTTATTACGGCTGCATAATACTGCATTGTATTACCACAATTGTATGTACCACAAGTTCTTTATCCATTCATCCATCTGTGGACACTTCAATTGTTTCTCTCTCTTGGCTATTGTGGATAATGCCGTAATAGACATGCTAGTACAAATATCTCATTCAGTTATTTTGGATAAATACAAAGAAGTGCAATTGCTGGATCAAAGGGTAGTTCTACTTGTAATTTTTTTTTAATTTTTTTAACGTTTTTTATTTATTTTTTTATTTTTGAGACAGAGAGAGACAGAGCATGAACGGGGGAGGGGCAGAGAGAGAGGGAGACACATAATCGGAAGCAGGCTCTAGGATCTGAGCCATCGGCCCAGAGCCCGACGCGGGGCTCGAACTCCCGGACCGCGAGATCGTGACCTGGGCTGAAGTCGGCGGCTTAACCGACTGAGCCATCCAGGCGCCCCTACTTGTAATTTTTTGAGGGACCTCCATACTGTTTTCCATAATAGCTGTACCATGTTACATTCCCACCAGTGCACAAGGGTCCCACTTTCTCCACATCTTCACTAGCATTTGTTGTTTTCTGATTTTTTTTGTAATTACCATCCTAACAGATGTGAGGTTATATCTCATTATGGTTTGATTTGCATTTCCTTAATGGTGACGTCGAGCATCTTTTCATATACCCACTGGCCATTGGAGAAATGTCTATTCAAGTCCTTTGTCCATTTTTAAATAGAGTTATTTGCTTTTTTTGTTATTAAGTTGTAGGAGTTCTTACATATTTTGGATATTAACTCCTTATCAGATAAGAGATGGTTTGTAAATATTTTCTCCCATTCCATAGGTTGACTTTTTACTGTCTTGATTGTTTCCTTTCTTGCACAGAAGCTTTTAAGTTTGATGTAGTGCCACTTGTTTATTTTTTGCTTCAACCTTATGTTTTGGAGATATTCTGTGTCAAAAGCAGCCTAACTCTATTTAACAACCACATAGTATTTCGTTAATGCATGTACCATAATTTAACCAGTTTCCTATGCATATTTAGGTTTTTTTTCAATTTTGCTGTTTTATATAATGCCTCAGTTATTATCTTTATACATACATCATGTGGCACACATATGAACATATCTATAGGATAAATTCATACCCATTTAACTGGAATCCTAAGGCAAAGGGTATGCACATTTCTAATTTTGGTAGGTATTACTAAATTGCTCCCCATTAAAGGTTTTACCAAGTTACGCTTTCACCAAAGATGTAATAATTGCTCTTTAAATTTTGTGGTGTTATTTGCTTTTCACTGCTTTTAAGCACCTTCTTTCCCCAACTCGGTTGTAATTAACCCCCAAAGAGAAACCATGTCCTGCACATACTATATTGGCATGTACACACTCCTAATACCAGAAGTTCACTTAACTGGCGCTCAGTAAATATTTGTTAAATCTTACTTCATTGTGTGTTTAGGGAGTTTCCTTATGGCTTTAATGAATGCCATGAGAAAGTTGTGTCCTTTACGTGGGTGCTATTCCCAGGAGAGGAGGTGACCTGTGTGTGTGATGTTCTGAGAAGAGATGCCGTCCACTACTACTGCTCTTCCAGGATTTTGTTATCATTGTTTAGGTCAACCAGTCGTAGATCTATTGTGAGGTTTGTTTAGTTTGAATGATTGAGTATAAGGACCGCAGCTGATGCCAAACATGTGTCCAGTACCCTTCATATCCTAAAACATCATAGATAATACATTTTTATACCATTTAGTATAAATTATCTAAATAAAAAGCTCTACTCCATGAGTTTTCCCCAACTTTTTATTATCTAAAATTTCAAGCATACATCTAAATTGGAATAATATGCCCATATACCCACCACTGAAATTTAACATGTGGTTCATATTTGTTTTGCTACCCACATATGTATTTATATATATGTAGCAAAACAAATATGAATAAATGTTATATAATGTATAAAAATACATATAAAAAAGTATTTGCTGAATGATTTGCAAGTGAGTTGCTGATATTCCATTGAGTGGTAAATAAAGCTGAAAATTAGTTTTAAAAATACCACCTTCTGTGAAAAAATCTATTTTAAATGTTTCACAACCTTTCTCTCCCCCCCCCCCCCAATTATAGTTCCTTCTCCAAAAGGATAAGTAGCTGCTTGATGGCATCTTTTCCTCAAATGTCAAAAGACTTCTATCCCTGTAAGAACAAGGTTTAAGGGAGGGGAAGTGACTGGCACCCTAAATTTCTCTTAGGGGGCGCCTGGCTGGCTCAGTCGGTAGAGCATGCAACTATTAATCTCAGAGTTGTAGGTTCAAGCCCCACGTTGGGTGTAGAGATTACTTAAAAAAAAATGCAATCTTAAAAAAAAAATTTCTCTTAGGGAAGAATCTTTCATGTCTTTGTGTGGGAAACTATCTTGATAAGTCATTGGGGATGAAAGGTGAGACCCTATATGGTTTCACAACAGTTTACTAAATGCCTGTGAATTGTATAATTTAAAATGGTTCATTTTATATGATGTGAATTTTACCTCTGTTTTTTTTTTTTTTTAAGAAGGTGAGACCTTATGAGAATGGGTTGGCAGGAGAAGAGGAAGTTGAAGAAATATTTAAAGTACTCTTTGTAAAAGAGAACGTGGATTTGGGAGTTGAGAAGCAGAAGGAAAGAGGCAGCCGGTGCTAAGCCAGTGGTGGGAGTCTGGAGCCTGTGAGTAAAAGTGGCTGAAGGGTGTTTTAAGAACAGAAACGTCTAATATTCGGTTTTAACTTGCCTGCCTCTGTCTCCTGAAACCAATAAAAGCTATACACAGAAATGCCTTGTGTGAGCATGTGTGTAAACCTTTCCCTGGAGCCACATGGGGCAGAACAGGAATAGCGTATGTGCTAGCCAGGCGAGCCAGAAAGCTCAGAAAAGTAGACTTCAAAACCAGAGATGACCAGAAAAAACGTAAGCCCCTGTTTCCTCTCAGAGATGGTTGTGAGACCGTCCCAACATGAAGATGTGATGGACCCAACCTTGCTTGGCCCTTACAGTGAGACAAGTTAGGTTGCCCCCTCAGTAGCACTCTAATGTCCTCTTATTGATCCAAGGTCTGTCTTGACTAGTCTGCAATTGGGCCTGTAGAGAAATGCCTCTCTCCTGTTATTTTTTTAAATGTTTGTTTATTTTGAGAGAGAGCACGAGTGGAGGAGAGGCAGAGAGAGAGAGACAAAATCCCAAGCAGGCTGTCAGTGGAGAGCCGGACACAGGGCTCAATCTCATGAACCGTGAGATCATGACCTGAGCCAAAGTTGACTTAACCAATCGACTGAGCCACCCAGGCACCCTGGAAATAGCTCTTTTTTATTTTATTTATTTTTATTTTTTTAAACGTTTTTTTATTTATTTTTGGGACAGAGAGAGACAGAGCATGAACGGGGGAGGGGCAGAGAGAGAGGGAGACACAGGATCGGAAACAGGCTCCAGGCTCCGGGCCATCAGCCCAGAGCCTGACGCGGGGCTCGAACTCACGGACCGCGAGATGGTGACCTGGCTGAAGTCGGACGCTTAACCGACTGCGCCACCCAGGCGCCCCAATAGCTCTTTTTTAAAGACAAAAGATCAGACCTTGAAAAAAGTAGATCTTGAGGGCCGGGGACAGCTCTGTGCTTTTCCCTTTAAAGGCATCTCCTTAGGTTCTCTAGAACCAAGGTTGGTAGTTCAGAGACTGGACTCCCAGAACTTCTAGCAAGCTAAGGTGCTTTGTGTTTGCGATCAGAACCCTTTGACCCCACTTCTAGTTAGATGGTAAAAGTAGGAATCAAAGGGAGTGGGGCCTCTAGGGCAGGGCACCTCCCTGAGGAAAGAATGAAGACCATTTTTGTAGTTCCCTGGTTCTCTTACTCAGTTCTCTGTTTATATCTGAGAGACTTTGATATTTTAAATGAATGGGAGGTTATCAGAGTCATAAAATAATGTAACAATCATGAGCAAGCCCTTGTATGTATGGACGAGGCATCAGGCTGAGCACATTATCTTGTGTCCTCTGTAGTAGATACAGTTATATTCCCCCATTAACTACATTAGAAATTAAAGTTCAGGAGTGCCTGGGTGGCTCAGTCAGTTAAGCATCTGATTCTTGATTTCGACTCTGGTCACGATCTCACAGTTTGTGAGTTCGAGCTCTGTGTCAGAGCACTGACAGTGCAGAACCTGCTTGGGATTCTCTTTCTCTCTCTCTCTCCCTCCCCTGTGCTTGCTGTCGCGCGCGCGCGCTCTCTCTCTCTCTCAAAATAATCTTTAAAGAAAAGTAAAAAAAAAAAAAAGTTATGAAGTTAAAGCACTGGCCCAAGATCACACATCTCAGATGTAAACTTAAGTACATCAAGCTGTTAGAGTTTTGTTTTTTATTTTGTTTTGTTTTTGTATAAAAACATTCTCATAGTAGATACATAGTAAACACCAACTGTATAGAAGGCTGCTTTATTCTTGAAATTTTGTACCTAAGTCTAAGTCTGTTCTGTCACACCAGCCAGACAGCATTTGGGTTCACTCTTTGTCCTCTGAGTCATGGTCTATTGCCACAGCATTATTCCTTTTTGTTAAGTATTTCAGAGGAAATTCCCTGCATAGGTATATGGACTTTTGGTAGAGCAATAATGTTTTCCAATATTTGTCAGCCAGACTTTGGGAAAACATGGATCCCTTGAAAAACAGTGTTAGAAATCCAATTCTGCATTCTGACTCTCTACAGAAATAATTTTTAAAAATCCAAATAAGCTCAGACCATCAACATTATGATTTAGTGTTTTCCAGACTTTGGATTTCTTTTGGATCCTTAGACCTTCAAAATAAATTTTGGGGAAAGTCATGACATTGCCAACTTTTTATTTTGCAAATTGATCAAGGGCATTAAGAAAAAAACTTGCCACTGTCCTTTAATATAAAAAAAGTAAGGAAGATCATAATATTACTATATAAATATAGTAAAGATACAGTTCCTTTTTTTTTTTTTAAGTTTATTTTGAGAGAGAGACAGTGTGCTAGCAGGGGAGAGGCAGAGAGAGAGAATCCCAGGCTGGCGCTGCACTCAGCTTGGAGCCTGATGTGGGGCTCAAACCCACAAACCAAACCAACCCATCAGATCATGACCTGAGCTGAAATCAAGAGTTGGATGCTTAACTGACTGAGCCACCCAGGCACCCCAGAAATACAGTTCTTTAAATTCAATAGGTCTATATTTGTTAAAAACTTGCCATATATTCCTTTTTAAAAAATTTTTTTAAGTTGGCTTTCTTCCCAGTAATTGCTGATCCTAAACTCTGGAAGGGAAAAATATCTGAGTAATCAATTCCTGGTTTACAAATTCACACAATTTTGCCAACATTTCAGCATTTAGGAAAAATAACATTTCTCCTATAAAACTTCATAGGTTTATATGTTATATCGAGAGTTAATCAGTAATGATTATACCATGATAATATTTGCATTTCACAGGGAAGCAAAATACTTGGATACTCCCCATGTCTCTGTCTAAAGATTTGTCATTCGTTTGCATTCAAATAAATTCTTTGCTTTCACTCATCCAGAATAGTTCTCAACTTATTAGCTAAACCAGACTAAATAAATAGAGTTGCATTCATGCATTTTAATGTCAATGTAAAAATGGTTTTCCCAGATTTTTTTCTTTTCAATCAAATCCCCTTCCCCAAATGTCTAATCATTCCCAGACTCAGTTACTTAAACTTTTCACAATGTTGTCACTTCTATAGTAAAACAAAGAGAAATTTGCTTTCAGTAAGTCAGAGAGCCATACTCTAGCAACTTAGAACTTTATTCTGACAAGAAAGTTTTTAAACTCCATCTCCAACCTCATTTGTGACTGGATGATCTTGTCTGTCACATAGGTACATGGCATTTTTCTCTATCCATAGTAATTGTTCTTTAGTTGGTGAATCACTCCTGGAACTTACAATCCAATAGTGGCAAACTGTATGCAATAACTAGGATTACAATTCCTGAAGGACAGGGTTTGGCCATAGTGCATGCCATGTGCACACGAGACTACAGTGGGCACTGATTAGAAGAATGACATAGCTCGGTGAGTAATAGGAACATTAAAACCTCTGCTAGACAAATTCATAGGGATGAAGGCTCATTGCCTTCTGGATGAATGGGAAGGATTTTGTGGAGGAAGTTAACAGCGGAGTAAAATTGCAGGAAAACCAAAGTAGGGATGAAAATGGGAGGAAGGCATTTCCACTTGGAAAGAAAATAATAAATGTGCAAGAAAATGAAAGGTATATTTTGAAATGACAAAAATTTTTCCAGGAGTAAAGATGTAATGAACAGTTTGAGAAATAAAGCTGAAGGGTAGGATCCTGGTTGTAGAGAATTCTGGATGCCAGGCTGAGTTTAGAACTTTAAATCAAACAGAAGTTAAGGTCTTGGTTGAAGGCCTTTGAATAAGGCATGTTCAAAAATGGTGATAGATATTAATTGCCTCTCTGCATTGACTATCACCATCATCATCTTCCAAAAGCTATATGAAAAGAAGCACTTTCAATCTTCAAGAGCTGGTCATCTCAATATTCACACTTAATTTATTCCAAAGTTTCAGCTCTAGGGGGCATGAGGAACTTTTTCTGGAGTTGTGGGAAATACCTCATGCCTCAGATCCTATTAAGACCCCTGGCATCTTATGGAGCTCCCCATGAGTTCCTGCCTCCATACTTTTGCACAAGCCATTCATGCTTTTCTCTTTCCAGAGTTTTCCAAAACTCCAAAGTTTCTCCTCTTCCTCAAAACCTAACTCAATACTTTCCTCTTCTGGAAGGACTTCTAAGATTGACTTCATGAAACTATTTGCTCCATTATTCATGAAATCCATTCTTAACGTCTTGACGCTACATTTAGTTTCTTTAAATTAAATGAAATATGCAAATTCATGTATATTTACATCTAACCACTCTGTAATAGCCTTTAGGAAAGATACTATGTCTAACAGCCCCTTTATATCCTCTGTCTGGGACCTACCTCTCATCCCCACCCCACCACACCCAACTTCACAGAACAGTGCAGTGCACTTGGTGAACATTGACTTTGCCCTGAACAGCACAGGAATTCTTCAGAGCTGAAGACCTATAGGATCTGTGGAGTATGGGTTTTCACCTCCCTTGGGCACCAGCTTCTTTTCACCAGCATGTATAGATCTAGAAGAGTACCCACCAAGACAGAATTACTTCATAAGCCTTCTTTCTATCTTCAATGTTTCCAGTTTCTATGGACCTCTAGTTTCTAGTGATGATGGGTATGTAAAGCATACTGTTAATAACCTGGAAATGGGCACCACAAACAGGAAGCATTAAAAAAATAATAATAGGGGCACCTGGGTGGCTCAGTCGGTTGAGCGTCCAACTTCGGCTCAGGTCATGATCTCGCGGTTCGTGGGTTCAAGCCCCGCATCAGGCCCTGTGCTGACAGCTCAGAGCCTGCTTTGGATACTGTGTCTCCCCCTCTCTCTGCCCCTCCCCTATTCATGCTCTGTCTCTCTCTGTCTCAAAAATAAATAAAAACATTAAAAAAAATAATAAAAACAAGGTGCACCTGGATGGCTCAGTCTGTTAAGCGTCCAACTTCAGCTCAGGTCATAATCAAGTGGGATCAAGTTTGTGAGTCTGAGCCCCACATTGGGCTCTCCACTCTCAGCACAGAGCCTGCTTCGGACCCTCTGTCTCCCTCTCTCTGCTCCTCCCCAGCTCCCACTCTCACTCTCTGTCAAAAATAAACATTAAAAAAATAAAAAATCCTCTTAATTTTACCTCGGCTTAATTTCTTCCTAACTCACTTCTACCCTTCTCAGACCTATGACAGTCGATGGTAGGTCACATACACACCTAGCTCCATCCCTCCAAATTTTTCTAGTAATCTCTAGAGGCTGTTTGTCCTGTAACCTGCTGTGAGCAGAGGCCCGGTTGTGGGAATCTGTGATACCAGATGGACAAAGGCACACTTGTATCCCTAAGCGCCGGTGCAGTAGAAATCACAGCACCTGAGGATTTGTGGCGGGCTCTCTTCCTTGGAACTTGTGCCCTCAAAAGATGTGTCTTAGGCGACCTGCCCCACACGCATCAGTTTTGACGGTCTCCAACTGCTGCTTCAGACAGCTTCAGAGTCCTTCCTCATGGATGCAAATCAAAACAGAGTTCAGAATCAAGTCTGGGAATCAAGTCAGAATGGAATGATTTGCATGGGGGAGGCTTTGTCACTGAGTGAAGCCAGCCAAATTCCCCAGGCTCCCCAGCCCTCCGGAAATAAGCTTTACAGGGCCTGGGGGCCCCAGGCCCAACGGGGTGGGTGTGATTTGAATATTCACTGCCACAGCTGCTGCACCCCAGCGCTGGTCCCTGCCATCGGTTTCGCTTCATTTTACTGCCTCAGAATCCCCCCCGTGCATGTTAGTGGTTAATACAGCAGCCAGGAGACGCCAGACAGCTCTCGGCACCTGGTTCAAATTTAAGGCTCATTTACACATGATGTCACACACGCATTGTCAGCGCAAGGGAGGTCAGGATGGTTCATTTTGGGAAGGTTCGCATTGTTGAGTCTTTACAACACTCACTGCTATTAATGTTTTAACCATCTGACTTGGATTTCGGTTTTCTGGCATGAGGTAATCCCAGGCAGTAGATTTATATGCTGAATGGGAAGCCAGCAGTGGTGGCTAATCACGCTGGTTTGCAGATCTGCACCTCTGGAGCCTTGGGATGGAATTAGAGGGCCACATGGCATGTAGCAAATCATGGAGGTTTTGAGCAGAAGGGGAATTAGGCAGACCTGGAAGCAGGGGCTGTGAGGGGGGTGGTTGCCTGAGGTGGGAGGCTTGACTGAAGAAGAAGAAAAACCAAAATAAGTTGGACAAGGGTCTAAGCCCAGAGGCCATAGGATTACTCTCATTTGGCCAGTGGTTTGGGTCATTGCTTGACCCATCCTTTTGTCCGCCATCCACCGAAATTCCAAAGCCCCCTTCCCAGGCCCGATTCAAGTTTCTCATATTCTGCAAAGCCTTTCCTGACCACCCAGCCCATGGTGATTTCTCTCCTGAATCCCTAAGTACTTTTGTGCATAAATTAAGACAACTAACAATTACTGAGGATTGAATTTGTGCTGCTAGTTCATTTTACTTATAACGGCCCGATGCCAAAGGCACTGTTGTTTCCACTGTACAGATGATGACATAGCTTCACAGAGATGAAATAATGTGTCCAATGTTAGAGCTGATGAGAGTCAGGATGGAAGACCGATTCCAAAGCCCAGTTCTGAACCACTGAAGTAGGCTACATAACTATGAAGCAATGCTACGTCGCCTGTAGCGTTTAGCATGACATGGGGGAGACAGTGCGTGCCTCAGGGAAATGCTGCAGAGGAGCCCATGGTAGTGTTGTCCAATGCCTCACATGCACGTGTCATCTCTGTTTCCTGGCTGTAAGTCATTGCATGGCAAGGACCATCACTTAGGCTTTCCTGAACCCCCTGACCTCCTAGGACAGCGGCCCCCCAGGGTATGCTCAGATGGATGGATGGATGGATGGATGGATAACTTCCTTTACTTTCATCTATGCTGTGTCCTACATAAAACATTAAAGGTTGAGATCTTTAGGTAATTATCCCTATCACTTGCTACTGTCCCCTGGCTAAAACAATAAAACTGGTCTGCCTATTATATCTCCAATAAGAGTCTCCTTACCTTACAGGAAGTTCAGAGTATGACCTTCAGTCCCGCTGACTGCTTTGATTTTGATTTTGGGCCAAGCAAGGCCTACTGCCATGGGTTACCCCCCACCCAGGGGGCTTTTTCATTCTGAGTCTCTGTTTCAGTCAAGCAAACAAGTATTACAATGGGGTTAACATGATGGCAATGCACTTAGGGGCACCTAACCTGGGCCTCACAGTCCAAGAAAGGATTTTGGGAGTGCATGCCCCTCTTGAAGAGTAAGTAAGAGTCAGTCAGTGAAAAGGAGCGTGAGGGGTGCTCCAGGCAGAGGGAGCAGCATGGATAAAGGCCTAGAGGTATGATCACAAGCACCCATGAACACATCTGCACTCAGTGACTGAGAGGGCTCTGAGGAGAGGGTGGAAACCCAGGTCATACCTGCCCCTTCTTTGCTGCCCACTTCAGTAATGCAGATGACACTCTTGACCCCAACCCTAGGAAAGACGTCTCTAGAGACTTTTCTTGGGAAATGTCTCCTCAGAATGACCCTAAAGATTTGGTTGTCTTCTCAGAGTCTCTCACCTTTGAACATACCTAGGAATAACTGAAAAACCAGGCAGTAAATCGCCATTGCTTCAGAGCAGAGTTTAGTGTTCAGTTTGCAAGCCATACTATCTCATACTTGCCCCTCCACCCTTTCCCATCCTGCTCAAGGCCAAGGAGGTAGACACCTGTGGGCTATGTCAATGGGTTCCCTTGCCTCTGGCTTCCTGTTGGGTTCAGCCAAAGAAAGTTACCCATGGGAGGTCAGAGAGGGGTGGACAGTGATGTCAGGGTAATTATTCTGTCCATCCTGTCCTTGCCAGGCTGTGTTGGCTACACCTGTCTATCAAAGGCACAACTCCTGTCAGGTGGCCATCTCCATGTAGCCATCCTTGCCAGGGTCTTCCTCTTTGCCCCTCCAGTCATAGGGTAGTAATAACTACCCCTCCCTCATTGTTACTAGCTGTTAGGGGCTAAATTGTGTCCTCTCCAAAATTCGTATATTGAAGCCCTAACCCCAGTACTTCAGAATATAACTGGATTTGGAGATAGGGCCTTTGAAAAGGTGATTATGTTAAAATGGGGCCTTTAGGTGGGCCCTAATCCAATCTCACTGGCATCCTTATAAGCATAAGGAATTTGGACAAAGAGACACTAAGAATGCACATGTACAGAGGAAAGACCACAGTAAGAAGGCACCCATCTGCAAGCCAAGGAGAGAGGCTTCAGAAGAAATCAAACCTGCCGACACCTTTATCTTGGACTTGTAGCCTACAGAACTATAAGCAAATACATTTCTATTATGGAAGCCACCCAGTCTGTGGTATTTTGTTATGGCGGCCCTAGCAGACTAATACACTGGCTGTGAGGGCGCTTCACTGTCCCTTGGTGATTTCCTTAAACCTTGCTTATTACACTGTATGGTTTCTTCACTGCACTTTCCTTTTGAGCACATCATCTGTTTCTTGTTTCCTGACGGACAGACAAGCTTAGACTCCAACAGGAGGGCTTAGTGACAAAGGCGAGAACGTAGGTTGCTGAAAGCAGATCCCACGTAAAGGTGTCTGTGACTCCCTCCGTGTGTGAGCACACTGGGTCCTCCAGTGCTACTCCAAGAGATTTCTTCTCCTAAAGAGCTGAGTGACTATGTTTTAGTCACTCCCTATGAGCTTTGATTTTCCTCCCTGTAAAGCATAGATAATGAAATCTAACTCTTAGGGGTATTTTGAGGTGAATGTTAGATGCGAATATGAATTAACTGAGAGTCTCAAACCCTACAAAGAAACCAAGTCCTTTTGTATTGCATTCTGTGAGCAATTCATTAATATGCACATAACTAAGGTATCTTTGGAGGCAAGAGAGTGACTTTCACTATGAAGGACTACCCTGAGGGAAGAGGGAGAGGCTCTATTTGCTCAGCCGCCCCTATTAGCTCTTCATTAAAAAGAAAGAAATCAGCTGTCCCTTTCCAGCACGGATACAGGCCCCATACAGACAGCAGGTGAGTGTGTGCTTCTCTTTGCCCTGTCCCTCATTTTTGTTAGAGACTGAAGTTGAATGAACCCACTGGAGACCAGAGCAGCTCAGACACCTATAAAGGTACACAGTATAGAGTAGGAACAGATTGTGTCTTTTGGATCTCATTTTCCATTTCCAATAAGTGCGGCTTCTCAACCATTATCTTCACCTGCAAAAGCTGAAACACTCTCTACCGCTCCCAGCCCTCAGCTGCAAAGAGGTTGCTCCTGGCATTACGCATGGGGATGCTGCTAGAATGGGGGCCGGTCCCAGCCTCCCAGATCACACCCACGAGGGGACCAATAGGCACTGGAGGCTGAGACAGAGTCTGGAAAGCAAAGGGACCCAGGAGGCTGCTTGTATCCTCGTTTCCCTCTCTCCAAGCTGGACTGTCTACTGACCCTTTCTGGTGTGGGGCTAAAGACCCCAGCTTCTAGCTCACCACAGAGTAGGGCTGTCTGCTGGAAGGAGGCTCTCTCCAGGCTGATGGGAGCATCTTTGAGTTAGTGTGTTGTTATCTCCGTTCAGTCCTCATCAGCTGTGACTGTCACTGAGGCATTCTTGTGAGTATGGAAAGCATATTGAGGAATGTAATGGCCTTGTGGGCTAGCAGGTGAGAAGAGAATAAAAAGCTCAAGATGTAGACATCTAGGAGGAATGTCACCTCCACTCTGATTAAAGCAAACAAACAAAAAAACTCCAGACAAACTACAGGTTTACTCCTTTTTTTTTGGACCCATCTGAGAGCTGAGGTTACAGGGTAAGCAATTAGCCTCAAATCTAAGGATCATTGGGGCCTGTGGAGAAGCACAGGCCATGAGCCCTTGCTTTCCTGGGTGCAGATCTGACCAACAAAAGTCACCTGGAATAGGTAAAGAATTAGTGGAGAATGAGTGTGGGCTGGTGAGGGAATGTGGAGCCCCTGGGGACCATATATATATATATACGGGTCTGCACTTTTTGCAGACTTTTCTCATAGAAAAGACTGACCAAAGTTCTCAGAATCTCTCTGTGGGGCAGATCTGGGGAAGGGGGGTGGGGGGGCGGAAAGGCCACTACAGAGAGCCATGAAATGATCCCTTCCCCTCCTTGCCCCTTCTGGAACAAAAGACTCAATCTGAAGGAGAAAGGACAAAACCTTTTCCTTACAGCACCGATAAAACTGAGGGAAGGAAACAGAAAAACAAAAACAAAACCCTTCCACACTAACCCAGCGGCAAGAGTTCAGAAAACGAAAACTAAATCTTTATCGGCCACAGATGCATTCTACCAGAAATGTTGTTCTTCAAGCAGAACATGTATCTAAACAAAGATATGAAGAGCACTGAGAACTGAATAATTGAAGGTAAAATGAAATACATTAAAATTTTTTCAATTGTTCTAAAAAGACATGACAAAAGTGAACATAGTAGCAATGTATTCTGTGTGTTTAAAAATGCTGTTAATATGGTAGAAGACGTAGTTTTTTAAAGTTTATTTATTTTAAGAGGAGGTAGGAGAGAAAGAGTCAGTGCATGTGTATGCATGAGCAGGGGAGGGGCAGAGAGAGAGGGAGAGGATCCCAAGCAGGGTCTGTTCAGCGCAGAGCCCAACATGGGGCTCAGTCTCACAAACCGAACTGTGAGGTCATGACCTGAGCTGAAATCCAACCTGAGTTGGACACTTAACTGACTAGGCCACCCAGATGTCCCAAAGACATAATTTTTAATATTTAATCCATTTTGCTTTTCCACAATAAACTCCATTTATTTATGATTTTTATTATTTATCGCCTGAAATTTCCAATTTTTTAACATCGGCATAAGCAATTTTATCCATTTATAATTTACTTAGTGTTTATTCCCTGTAGTCTTTTTATATATTTCTAATATTTTTAAAAGGATTTCTGCATCAATGTTCATGTGGGATATTAATAGTTTTTTAAACTGTCTGGTTTTGGTGTCAGGGTAATGCTGGCCTCATAAAGTGAGATTTGTTACCCTCTCTTCTATTTTTTAGAATCTATTGCCTATAACTGGTGCTAATTTCTTTTCTAAATGTTTGATAGAGTTTTCCAATGAACCCGTCTGGATCTTTCTTTAGGTTGTTTCTTTATTGTTGAATATTTCAGATGTTTGTAAGTATAATCCAATTCCAGCAGTTTGAATATAACGTATCTTGGTGTGTTGGCTTTTTTTTATTCATTTGTATTTATCCTGCCTGGGGTTCTCAGCATGATGTCTTTCATTATTTTGGAAATTTTGACAACTATCTTTTCAAATATTTCTGTCTCGTTTTCTTTTTTTCCTCTTTTTAGAATTCCAGTTAGAGTGTTTGATACTGTTCCAGAGTTCTTGGATTATCTGGGCTTTTGTTTTTTTCTCTTTGTTGCAGTTTGGTTATTTCTATTGACCTACCTTCAAGTTTACTGTTTCTATCCTCAACTGTGTCAAATTTATTTTTGAGCCCATCAAAGGTGGTCTTCATCTTTACTATGTTTTTTATTTCTGACATTTCTACTTGATTCTTATGGTTTTCATCTCTGATAAAATTTTTGATCTGTTCATACACATTCATCATTTCCACTAAGCCTCTAATATATTAGTTGTTTTAAAATTCCCTATTTGCTAGTTCTATCTGGATCATCTCTGAGTCTGGTTGTGTTGATTACTTTGTCCCTTGATAGTAGGTTGGGTTTTGTTTTTTGTTTTTTTTCCTTGCTTTTTTATGTTTCTCCTAATTTGTGATTGATGCCAATGCTGCATGTGGACCAGCTGAGGTAAATACTATTTGTGCCTAGAAATGGACATTTACCTTATTCTGTTAGATTGAGTGAATATAGCAGGATTTGATCTGGGTTTGGTGTTTTCTTGATTTTGTTTTATTTTGGGTTTGCTATGGTTATATTCAGCACATGACCAGATTCAGATTCTCTTAGGATTACCTTATGTTTATGGTCATGACTGGGATATCGGAAGATTTTTCCTCCGTATTCTTTCTTCCGCTCATTTCAGCCTTCACTTTGTATCTCTGCCTCGGAAAGGTTTTTTCTCCATGCTCTTTCCCCCAGCCTATGGGGTAGATGGCTGTTACACTTGTTACTGGGTGCTGGGGAGTGTGGTTGGGTGGGTTTTGTCCTGGTGCAGTCCCAGGCTAGCCCTGTACATGTGGGTCTCAGAAGTGGGGCTTTCTCAGAAATTCTGCCCTTCCTTCCTGTGGCATTTGAACTTGGGCTGGCCTTTTGTCTTGGGCAGGAGAGCATGTCCTCTCTCTCTCCCACTGATAAGAGATTTCTTATAGGATCTTGGGCCCAGGACTGTTTCCTGCCCTCTTTCCAGGTGTAGAGGTTTTGTTTTGGTCTCTCACCCTTCTCCCAGCTGCAATGGATCTTCATATATGCCCCAGTGCAACACAGTTTACTGCCTTTCCCCAGTGGCTTAAGGGGAAAAGAGTCTAGGTGTAACTCTGTGCCTTTCTCTTAGCAATGTTGCTTCCCTTCCCCAGGCCTGCACCACAGAGAGCTTATTTGGCCTCATGCCCTGCTTTCAATCCTTTCTGAAGCAGTGGGTGGAGGCCTATGAAGAAGAGCCTGTAAGTTGGGTGTGACGTCTGCTTGTATTTGCAAATTGCAGGTGCTATACTTTCATGCTAGCTCACTTTTGGCCTTTGACAATTTATTACAATTTTTAGCTGAAAAATAATTCTTTTTGATGGTACCTGGTGTCCTTTTTCACATACTCAACCAGAGAAAAGTGGTTACTTATGTCCCATCTCTGTTTGGAGGCGCTGTTTTTCCATAGATTTCAGGCTTTTTAATTCTCTATGAGCTTAGCTTTCTGGGGTTTAAGGACATTTATGGTTTTATAGTTTATCTGACTTTCTGTGGTTGTGAGGATGAGGGAGGCACTATTTTCAGCTTTCTACACACTAGGCCAAAATGGAACTCATGGTTTCATATCTAATCATATACCCTCTCTTTCCTCTTCCTTTCAAAATCTTTCTTGGCTATTCTCATGTACTTATTCCCTTAAATACACTTTAGAATCATTTTGTCAAGTTTCTCATCTCCCAACCTCTCCAGAATAAATTCCTTTCTGATTGAAATGGTGTTAAAATATGTAGACTAATTTGGGTCCCAGATAGTGTCAAAACCCCCATCCCCACGATCTGAATGTGGCAGCCAGAGCAGGCGTTGTGATCAGAAGGGTCCTCAAAGGCCAACCTGCCTTGAAATTTTGCCCATTTGCTCTGGTGCCTTCAAATTCCAGCATTAGAGGTAAGAGAAATACTTCAGGCTTCTTAAGGGATTAAGACGCACGCAGTTTGCCTTGGAAGGACTTGTTAATAACTAATTTGCAACCATCACACCACTTACAAACTAAGGCCATGAAACTAGACAGAGTTTTGTGTGATTGGAGTGAGGCTGTGAATGTGTGTGTAAAGATGGGGGAAAGGGATTCTGTCAAGGACACGGGAGCTGGAAGGGAAATTGCTGAATCTGGAACGGAGTGCTCCTGAGTAGTTGAAAATAAGGACATTAAACCTTCCAGTGGAGAGGGGCAGTGAGGGAAAGCCCCTTGTCCATCTCCGCGGCCATCCCGCTTCAATATGGCCACCAGAGACAGGGCAGATGAGGCTCCTCAGAGCAACTGGGCATGACTGGGCAGCAAGGACTATCTAGAGGGTGTGGTGGAGGCAAGAGTCCTCCAAGAGGAACCAGCAATTATCACACAAAAAATTATCACTGTGCTCCTAAGGCCCCTGCAAATAGGAATCTCTTGGAATCCTATGAAACAAACCATCAACAGTTTCAGAAAGAATTTTCCAATAGGGGAAATAAAGAAAAAAATTCCAAAAAAGAAAAAAAAAACACCTTGATGTGTTCCACAGACTGCTTTAGAGAAAGAAGGGATGATGCACTTCAATAAGAGATGACGGTCCTTGGTTGACCCGGGACATTTCACAGACCAGAAGCCAAGGAACGCAGGCGGCATGGACGCCCACAGACAGGCCTTGGTTTTGATTTTTCAGATGCACAATTTTTATAAATGAATATTTAATCTTTAACCACTCCAGCACCTCATCAAGGAGGGGCCTGTTCTTTGCCAAACCCTTCCGGGGGAACCTGCTGGGGTTGGGCGTAGGTGTTAGCGAACATTTCCCAGCGTTCTCTGATGGGGAAATATTTATTTTGTAACACTCCTCCACGCCCCCAAACACAATTATGCGACATGTTTTATATGGCCATGGGGATTTGGACTAAGATTTCATATCCATAATGTACCCTAATATTGAGAAACACATTTTTTAAAGTACTTTTTTTCTTTGGCGTGGGTAGGGTGCCGCATCCTGGAACGCTGGGGCTTCAGAGGAATTTCTCTTCAACCCTGAGACCAAATAGTTTGGGGACACATGAGACTGTGTTTGGTTTGAGATCTTGAATCCTGGAAGGTCTCCGAAGGAGGCGAATGGGTATGTGAAATAGTTATTAGTTACTGCAAGCTGATTTCACAAGGGCCTGTAAAAATATACATTTTCCATATCTAAAGCTGTTACGCCTTTTCTAAAGCTGCTACTTTCTTTTTTAAACAAGAAAGCCTTTCCGCAAAGTCAGTTTCTGCTCTTGGAGGGATAACATTTAGAGCAAGGTATAAGGGACCTTTGCCAGAATAATTCCCACTTATGGCAAAGATCTCCAAGATCTTATTTGGACATGCCGATGCTGGCACAGCCCCTGCTCTGTGGACACACACCACATGCATCCAGCAACCATGGGAAAGCCGGCCGCCCTGCGAGGCAAGGCTGCAACATTAATATAAATCACATGTTCTAAAGGGTGAAATGCGATTATCTGCTACAAGAAGGCTCTGTCAGGAAGAAGCCAGAGGAATGGCAACAGCATGTTGAACCGAAGCCAGTGAAGGGCTCCTAGCCCTTTTCATTATCTCCTTTTATGTATTAGAATATATCCCTGTGAGCACCTTCATGGCTTGGGTGCCAGGACCCAATGTCCCTGGCCCAAGATGAGTTTATGAGCAGAGGGATCATTTATTTACATGGCTGTTGCATCTGGAACACGTGGCAGTTCGGGGATTTGGAATCACTAGAAAGAAGGATGGAGATGTGTTGTGGCCAAAGACAAAACTCGGGCTAATGCTCCTAAGACCAACCAAAGGGCCTACGTATTAACTAGGCTCCTGCTGGCAGTTCTGTTAGGAAGGGCTATCATTCGTCACTAAAATAAGACCTTTTATTAGAAGACCATTGTTTTTACATAATAGTAATGCAATGAAATTGGTCAGAGGGGGATAAGTTTTATGTATGTACAAGCAAAAATATACTAGCAAAAATCAAATCATCTGACAAATACAATGGGACCTATAGAAATGTAAATTCAAATATTGACACATTGATCCACGGTCCGTTCAGCATATTTGGTTTGAGGAACTATGGTAGAAGGCATAGTTACTGGTCCTCCCTCCTCCCACATATTATTTTCTCTTCATAATTTATTACGATGACTTAATCCATCCACCTCTAAACCAATTATCAGCTCCTGATTGTCACTGTGTAAAAACTAGTACTACTTGATATCCTTCTTCTCAACTCATGAACAGTGATAGTTCCTTTTAGATACTTACATTTAGGTTGATCTCCAAGGTAGAAAGAAAAAGTGATTCTGTTGTTTTGGAATTTGGAAACAACTTCCCATGTTTATCTCCGTTGGGACTTTCACAATTTTACAGCTTTTTATCACATTTTCTTTCATCCTCATCTTTCCAGGAAAATGAGAACTTTTTTTTTTTTTTGGCTGCATAGAAATTATTCCATTTTCTTGACCATATTATTATATTTCTCTGGATCTTCTCCAGCTCCATTTTGGCTTCCCAGCAAAGAGATGTTTTTAAAAAGCACTTATTTGGGAAATAACATCAACATGGTTTATTATTTTTCCTGCTTCATTAAACACCAGCTTGCTGTACTAACAGCTGTTAGTAAAGCCGAAAGTTAGTTAAGAAAGTAAATAGTTTCATTTAAAAATAGAAGTGTTGACACAGGCATAATGTATTAATTTGCTAATCCTTTTGGGACTCACACACACATAACAAATTTTGTACACCCTCCTAGAACTTCCGAAGATCCAAGGCGGTGATAGTATTATGTACCCACCCAGAGCTATCAGTCAGTGATCAACAATTTGGTACATTACGACTCTATTGATACGTTTATACAGATAATATGACTGTGGAGTGTGCAAGTTAATTATAGGTTCCCACAATTAAACAGCTGGAGAAAACGCCCATACATTATCTAGACCAGTCCCATATTCCTAGATTTGGCAACACCTAAAATAGCCAAATCAAACTGTCTTGTAACTCACACTTTTATTGGGCACTGACTGCGGCCAGAGCTGTGTCAGTTATCAGAGGCAGAAAGGTCAGAGGGGCCTGGTTTTAGCTATGAAAGTAGGGTGATGCTGGGTTTGCTGAGCCGCTGGGTTTGCTTAACAACGGGGTCACTGAGGGGATTGATGCACTGATATCTTTGTGTTGCTGAGAGAAAGGCCAGGCACACAGTGAACATTGCCTAAGTTATGGCCTAAGTTTCAACATTTTCACTTTGTTTTCCTAATCAGAAGGAAATGGCCTATGTAAAAATAGCTGATGAGCAGCGCTGTACTGGATGCATGAATGGAGACTGTGGGGGCCCAGGAAAGGGCGGCTTGGGACCGGTCCTGGGAAGAGTTTTAATTTGTGCCTTGGAAGTTGGAGAAGGTTGAGGAAGAGCTTTCCAAGTTGGGGGAACAGAAAGTACTAACCAGACTTGTTCTTGCTTCATTTTGAGGCATTTTCCCCATGTGCAGGGCTGGAAAAATCGAGAACATGGATAAGCGATGAAGAACGCTTTTTTTTTGAAGCGTGGTAGATCATCCATCAGAAAACTTCCCTTCCAGGCTGTAATCTGCCCAGTCCCCCTTTTCCTTCTTCGGGAGATTCATTTTCATCTTTTCTTCCTCTTTGATGGAAAGGCAGCTGGGAAGAGCATTGGCAGAATTATAAAGTAAACACAGTATGTTTGCCTGACTCCCCTGCCAGTTCTCCCTGTGCTCACTGATCTCAGGCTTCCACCTTTCGGAGGAAAAGGAACTCATAAGCTCATTCTCACAGGACTCTCCTGGGCTTGGGTGCTCCTTGCATCCTCATGGCAAACTTTCGGAGAACGTTTTAATGCCGAGGTTCCTAGACCCGTGAGATTTCCAAAAATTTTGGCAACCTCTGACAAAGTGCTAACTTCTTATTTTGCTAAGTGAGAACATTAAACAAAAAAACGAATTCCTGCCTAATATCATCCATACCTTCTAAAAGAAAGCCTACTTTGACAACAAATAGTGGAAAGGGGAGTCCTTTCCATGGAATGTAATTGGTTTATGAAAAATCAACTACCTTTATTTTGCCACTGACCATGGTGGTCATTTGGGAAGCATGGTGCTAATGAGAAGGGATGAATACCTGAGAGTGGGAGGCCAGACACCCGCAGGGGCCGAGTGGAGACAGACAGAGAGGGTCTTGGTTTTCTTGGCTGTTCTGCCTTCTATTTCCACCATCGGATCTCTGTGCCTCGGGAGGTGGGCCTCACTGGCCTCCAGTTCATGGCTGTTAATGGGAACCCAGCCTTGGTTGCTAGGATTGACTACCCAGACCATCAGGGTCAGGAATTGACCTAAATGGACCTATTGTTAGTGAAGGCCGGCTCAAAACTCCTTAGTCATCCTCCCTGTTTCAAAACATTGTTAAAACCCATGCTTGACCATGGCCCAGGCCTTAGAGAACACATTAGTTCTAAATGCCTATTCAAGTTTAGAAACTTTCACTGCACCAAGGGAGGTTAATGTGCTTAAAATATTAGACTTTGACGTAAACGTTGTTCTGAAGATAACTGTCACCTTTGAGGCACCTGGCACTTCAAGCCAACTTGGGACGCGTCAAGTGTCAATAAAGTTTGATTAATTGCAGCAGCCATTTCAGTCCACTATGGGCAAGGTCACAGTGCTAGCATTAAGGAATAAAATATGCAAAACCTGCATTTCTATTTTTGGCCATGCTCTGCAGCGTGGTTTCTAGAATAAATTGCCGTTGCACAGCAGGATTCAAGGAAACAGTGCTGACGGCCTCACTCTTCTTGCATTGTGATCCAGGGAAAGATCAGCCTGCTGCTGACATGTGTCCTGAATGAAAAATGGATTCCAGGTAGAACTGTGACTCCTTACAATTTACTGGATCTTGCTCAACAGAAATCTACATGAGTATTTATAACTGCTGACTCCCTTTCAGACACACTCCAAATTTATTATTCTTCAAATTGAATTGGTTGTAATCACTGATTATGGAAACACTGAGCAATTTCAAGGCAGGCTGGGAGGAAAGCTTTGTCACCAGATTCTGCATTAAATTCTGCCTCCAGCTGTGTGCCTTTGGCAATGATTTAATCACGTCATTGTCTGTACTTTCACATCTGTGAAATGGGGAGATACAGCTTGCAATGCAGAATGGTGACAATGAGAATAACTGTTCAGTGCCCGACACATAGTACGCTCTCAACAAATAGTTCTGGCAATTATTATCAATAATTTTTAGCGGGGGGTGGGGGGGGGAAGAAGTTCCTTTGGCATTTCCTTCCCCATCTGGGACAGGGGTGCAGTGTGGGGGGGATGTGGTCTCTTTCGTGGTGCCTGCTTCTAGAAATGTTTCCTCCTGCTGCCGTCACACAGAAGAAAGACAGTATCATTCGTGGGTGCCGTGAGGAAGTGTGTGAGCAGTTCTTCTTGCTCTCGAAAGTCCAGGGCCCTCACCCACAATGCCTATGCTGTTAGTGATTATTCACACGTGTGTGTGTCTTTCAGTGAGGTTGAAAAAACCCTTGAGTCATTTTGCATGTCCCCCAGCAGGGCGCGAAGCAAATGCTGGTTGGTTGGCTTTGGACGCCAGGTTAGCGAAAAGTAAATAGGGCTTGGATAAACTCAGGGACAGCTAAAGCAGTTCAGTGAATAACTCCCTTTTCTGTGACCATTCCTGCCTCTTGGGAATGGTCCAATTAAAAGAATGAGTAGGCTCCTCTGCTCATGTAAACCAAGTTCAAAGACCGAGACACCAAAGAATCATCTCCTATTTAATATTAAAGTTCGCCTCTGCTGTAGTATTGCACTTTGTAAACACTCGGCACTCAATAAATGCTGGCACACAGATGGAAGCAGCGAGGCCAACCAGCTGGTCTGAAAGTACTGACTGCCCAGCTCGCAGAGCGCTGGCTTCTGGTGGGGAGAGGTTTGCCCAGCTTTCGAGTCTTGGTGTGTGGCAAAGCTCCTGGCTAAGCCCCACACCCCCCACTTAGCACATGTCAATCTCCTGTCCTCCGTGAAAGAGCCTGTTTTTCTCCCTGCTGGGCCCCCCACTTCTCTGGGATTTCCTCAGTGCTGTCTGTCCAAGTCTTACTGCTGCTGGAGGTGTTGCTCAAGAAACTCTGGACGGAAAAACTAGTGGGCTCTAGGCTAGGCATGGCTACAAATTCTTCACCTTCCCAGCAGCCCCAGGGGGTTTCTTCCTACCAGGACAAGAGTGAGTCTCATCCTCAGAGTCTCTGAAATCTGGCCAGCCGAAGCCCCTGCCCTCCTCCCTCTGGCACAGGCCAGCTCTTATGGTGTCCCCACCCATGAGATTTCAAGGAGTCTGAGGAATACGAAGGGAACGGAAGGATGAGGGTATTTTCTCCTGAAGCTCAAGGTTTCCTCCCCTGGATATTGGCCTGTGTGCCCAGCCTGAGTCACAGCACTAAGCTCACCCTGTCCAGTTTGCTGGTGCATTAGTTCATGGCAGCTGTGATCGCAAATAGGATCAAATCGTGCAGTTTTTAATTCTGTGTAATGCTGCTATGAAAATGGGCTTAACTGCTTTTCAGTATGGGCATTATGACTCTCTTAACTTCCCTTCCCCATGAAACCTTGCATGAGTCATGGCTGGAGAATTTCACTCCACCCCACTACCCCCAAAAAGCAGAAAGGCTGGCTTCCTGGGGTTTCTCTTCCTGGCAGTAAACCTGGTCGGTCGTCCCTGCAGGACTGTTACAACTGATCCAAGGTTATGGTCAGGGGGCCCATGACCTGGCAGGGGTGGGGGTTCTCCTTACCAGCTCACTCCCCATCCAAGAGGAAAGGCATCCGCTACAGATTTCCCATTTGGAGGAGATGGGGGATGGGAGAAGACCCCGAGGCCTGCCAGTCACAAAGGGGGCTGCCCTGTGAAATCCTGCCTGGCTTGGGTCTTCCCTTCCCAAACTCGAGTCTCTTTTCTCTTAGGGTCAGTCGGGCTGATTTAACTCTGAAGGACGTAAACTCCCGCAGGCCTCTGTATTAGCTTGCGAGGAGTGCCGTTAACAAAGTGCCACGGACAAGGCAGCTTAAGTAGCAGAAATGCATGGTCTTGCAGTTTGGAGTCTGAAAGTCCAGAATCAAGGGGTCGGCAGGGCTGCTTCCTTCTGAGGTCCATCCTGAGGAAGGACATGTCCCAGACCTCTCTCCTTGGCTTGTCGGTGGAGATCTTCACCCAGTGTCTTCACATCATCTTCCCTCTGTGCGTGTTTCTCTGCCCGAATTTCTCCTCTTTATTAGGACACCAGTCAGATTAGGGCCCATGCTAATGACATCATTTTGACTTAATTATCCCTGAAACATCTCTCCAGGTATGGCCACATCCTAAGCAGCCTTCAATGTATGAATTTTTGAGGGGACACAGTTCAGCCCATAACAGCCTCCTAAAGCAAAGTTTATTTTAAGGATACTCATGGCCCTGAGTTGGGCCAATGGGAGTGGTCACTGCGATGAGTTTTTCCTTTCTCCATCTCTCTTTGGCCTTTCTATTCTCTCCGGGTGAAGTCAGGTTTTTCTTTACACACACTCCTAATACTGCTTTGTCTCTCTTATAGAATTTACTGGTGCTGTAATTATATGGTATGAAGTTATCTAGTCCCTGTCTACCTCCACACTGGACTGGAGGCATCAGGTGAATGATAGTCTTGTTCTTTGCAGCCTCCCCAGCTCTTGACCCAGGCCTGGCAAATAAACGTACTCAGTTCCAGTCATTAAATGTCTCCCCCTCTTGGTGTTTCTGCTCCCCTCTCTCACTCCTTTTTTTTAAATGTATATTTATTTTTGAGAGAGAGAGAGAGAGAGAGAGAGAGCATGAGTGGGGAAGGGGCAGAGAGAGAGAGAGAGAGAGGAAGACACAGAATCTGAAGCAGGTTCCAGGCTCTGAGCTGTCAGCACAGAGCCCGACGCAGGGCTTGAACCCACGGACCATGAGATCATGACCTGAGCCGAAGTCGGATGCTTAACCAACTGAGCCACCCAGGCGCCCCAAGCAAATTTATTTTCAAAAGAAACGTGGTGTCACAGGTTTGATATTCTACTTACAGGTTTCAGTGAATAGATGATAAACACATAACTATTAAAAGTTTGTGTACCCATTAAAGTTCTCTCCTGAACCACAGGTGGCCTACTTGTCTTGCTCACGTCCCAGAGGGGGGTAGTCTACCCAGCTTAGCTAATTGTCTGTCAGGTCATATCAAATAGGGTCCTCTTGGCTGTAAGTAACAGAAACCCCAGTGAAGCTGACTTAAACAATAGCGTTTACTACCTAAGGCAACTGGAATTCTGGAATTATAAGCGTGAAGACTGGCTGTTTCAGAGGCTCAGTTATCTCCTCGGAGACAGAAGTTCTTGCCACCTTTGTGTTAGTAGCTTCCGTGGTGGTTGAACTTCTGGCTGTAGCAAGATGGTGGCAGTCGCTGTAGCATCCCATTGACGCACGGTGTACAGAGAACTAGGGAGATTGTCTTTGTCATTTTCTTTCTCCTAGAAGTTTCCCAGCAGACTTTCCTATAAATTTCATTGGCTAGAACTGAGTCACATGTGCATTCCTGGGAAAGGGAAATGGAATGACCAGGAAGTTCCTCTGGGCTAGAAAGGATTTTGAGGTGATGGCCACAGTGTTCATCACACATGCCAATGATTAGCCTATGGACAGGTTGTCATCGAGGCAGGTGCCCACTGCTGGTCCTTTCAGTGACTACCCCTCGTCCCAACCCAGCCTAGGTCAAGGGCGAACAGCTTCAACCAGAGGAGGGGCTGGGATAGCACGATAGATGCCACAATTGACACATCTGTGCTCTCCCTTCAGGTGACAGTCTCTGTGCCTTCAAGCTCTGCCTGGCCTCAGGCTGAGCCATCAGCTTCCAGAATGATGCTGCCTCCTCCCTAATTCCCCCATACTCTGGCTCAGAGCAGACTTGAGCAAACAGAGCCAGCACCCACCCCACCTTGGCCCCTGAATCTGGGAAGAGAGACTGTGCCCTGAGTCTGCTTTTGATGGGGCTGGGCCAGACCCGCAGGGCTCATTTTCTCTGTCTCCTGCTAAATTCCCTGGCGGCTCCTCAGCTGTCAGGTTGCCAAGCCCCGAGCGTCTCCTGGCTCCATCTGCAGCAGGAAATGGGCCTGACAATTGTTCTTCCAGAGCCGGTGATTTTTCAGTATGTATTTGTGCGGATCCCACCCACACTTCATCTCTAAAACCCAGCTTGTATTCAGCTCTGATTTACTAAGCACGTACTACAAGCCCAGCTTTGTACTCAGCTCTACAGGGGGCGGGTGCAGAGGAAGCGGGCTGACACGCTCTCTGCTTTGGGGCTTATACTCCAGCCATAGCGACAGCCACACACTTGGAAAGTGAGATCACCAGCGAGTGATCGGTTTGGCTACAGGTCATATACACGGTCCAGATGAAAAATGCCCTGTGGGTTCCAAGGAGGGCAAGATAAACAGGGGCAGGTTGTGTGCTCATGATTCTGTCTGCCCCCTACTCATGCCCAGAGCCTCTCTTCCGCACTGGGTGCCCTGGGACAGACTGCTGGAGACCACGTTGACTGGCCCCTTGCCCCCAGCTTCCTGGTGGGCTTACCCGGAGAGCCACAGGCAGGGGATGGGAGGGCAAAAGGAAAAGTGAGGCCTGGGATGTATTCCCCTTGCTTCCTCCCTGTCTTGTTACGATTCTGGTTTGGCTGGTTCCTCTAAAGCCACAGCTCCTGTAGAGCACAGGATGATATGGCTTGCTGCTAATGCTTGGTCCCTGGGTCCCTTTCTGGTTTCCCTTTGCCTCTCCATGCCTCTGAAAACTGTCCCTTTATTCTTCAGAGTTCCCTTGAGTGTGCTGGGATATGGACTAGTGAACCATCTTAAGAAATATCCTCAAAGGAGCACAGCCTATAGCTGGGCTTCTGGGGAGGGGCTGAAGTTGGGTAAGCAGAGAAGAGAAAAAAAGGGGCTTTCTGGGGGAGAACCGGTGGAACAGAGGCACCAGGGAGACATTGTCTAGATAGAGAGTAAAGGCTGGAAAACAAGGTGGAGGCTTCTCATGGAAGACCTTGACCAGCAGGCTGAGAGACTTGGCCTTCATATCTTGGGTGACATGGAGCTACTGGAAGATTTTGACCTAATGGGACAAAAATTTGACTGCATTATGAATGTTTGTTTTGATTTTGCTTCTACTTTTTCCTTGGTTTTGATTTTGCTAACAGCTTGTGTTTATTAAACACTTACTGGTGGGTTGAATTGTGTCCACTCTAGAATTCATATGTGGAAGTCCTAACCCCTGGTACCTCACAGTGTGACCTTATTTGGAGACAGGATCTTTAGAAAGGTAATCGAGTTACAACAAAGTCATTCAGACAGGCATGGCTGGTGTCCTTATAGGAAGGAGCGGTTTGGACACAGACGTGCGTGGAAGGCAGACGGTGTGAAGGGACGTAGGAGCAGCCGGCCGTCTACACATCAAGGAGAGAGGCTTGGGACAGATTTCCCTCAGAGTCCTCGGAAGGGAGCACCCCTGCCGATGCCTTCCCCTTGGACTCCCGGCCTTTAGAACTGTGAAATAGTTTCCGCTGCTTGAGCCACGCGGTCTGTAGCTCTTGCTGTAGCAGCTCCGGCAAACAAATCCAGTCACAGCGTGACAGGCACGTGGGCACAAACAGTGAGGTGCTGGGCCTGTTCTCTCAGCTGACCCACCTCGCAGGCCATTCCTCTGGTCCTTCTCTGTCTCCGCAAACTTGCATTCTGGCCTTAACACTCAGAGCTCAGACGCCCTTCCGTGGTTACCAACATACTCATTTATTGAGTGCTTATTACGTGCCAGGTGTTCTTCTAGGGTCTGGAGAGACCAAAGAGATGAAATTCCTTACCGTCAAAGGGCGCATTGGATGTCTCTGCGTTTGTTTCTTGCCTGTCTCTAGCAGATGAGCAGCTCCCTGAAAGCGTGACCGGGTCTGTGGTGTGCATGACACTCGAACGTCTGTGGAATGAATGAGAATGAACTATGGCGAAAACACTGACGTTCTTGCCCGAGGTCAGTCAGCGAAGGCCAGGCCCCAGATGTTGCAAATTAGACAAGCTAAGCCTTTGGATGGTTCTTGTCAACTCAATATCTCTTGTCAAACCATAGAGGCAAGGGACTTAGAGCATGAAAAGGGATGAGCCACTTTACAGTCCTTACTGATGCCCGTAGCTCCCAGTTGTTTGGTGCAGTTGCTGTGACTCAGAGGGACACATAGACTTTCTGTGGAATGTCCATTTTGGTTTCAAGCACATCCAAATACCCAATCAGCTTGAAAGAACTCTGACCTCTCTCTAGGCCAGCCGCACCCCAAGGACCTCTGGCAACTGCGTGAGGATCAGGGCCCAGTGGTATCTGATGTGGTAAGCTGCTGGTTTGATTTAAAGCCCCCAAATACAGATTTTTGGCTGCATTCTTTATTAGAGGCAGGAAGGAAAAGGAAAGAAGTTATTACCTTGCCGGAGGCCCAAGAAGTGGAACAAAGAAGGCAGATTCTAAATGCTGAGAGAATCCTTCATCCCATGTCTTGGGGATTCTCACAGACCTCCCCCGCCACCCCGTTTTCTTCTAAGGTCCCCCTGCCAGGCCACCTTCCTTAGTTTCATGTCTCGTCCATGGCCCAGGAGCCCGGTGTCTTCTTCTGGGTCACAAGATCGCATGAACATCTTGATGATATAAGTACACTTTAGTTACCCCAAACCCCGCCAGACACGGAAGTTGTCAGTCTGCAACAATGGGGTGCAGTGTCGTACGTGACACCAACCCCGGGGCCATCTTCTAACAGCTGGGGACACTGGCCTGGAATCATGGCCAATCCCCAACAGCAGACCCTGAAATTAGGGCAGCCGGGCTTGTTGCCCAGGAGTCAGACCCCGCTCAGGGAGCTCCGAGCTGTTCCAACTCTCCTGTTCAATCATGGGCCCAACAAGACTGCACTTAGATAATAGTCATTTGTTCCTTCTAGTAAAGCTTGTGAGTGATTTGTTCACTAATTTACTTTTTGTGACTAGAGTGGTTTCTAGATTATACCCATAACCATGCCCTTCCACTCACTTTTATCCTGATTTGCTGTTGTGGGTGGGAGAGGAAGGGTGGAGGATGGCCAACGTACTGGGAATTGGGCACAAGCGTGGGTTGGGCCATGGGAGCGTGTTGCCCGTATGAATGTCATCATCTTGTGTGTTGTGGCAGAGAAAGTCAGGAATCAGACTTGTTCAGGTTGTTAAGAGATGGGCTTCTGGAAGACCCATTAACAGAAAGCTTTGGAAACCAGCTTGGAAAATTTGACACGTTGTCACTTTCATCTGCTAAGCAGCTTACAAACATTCTCCCATTCCTTCCCATGACTCCCTCCAACTTCTTTGCTTAGCCTGACCATCTGAGTTTTCCAAGTGAGATCACAGACCCAGAGTGAGAGTGGGCTGGCTCCAGACTCTGGGAGGGTGTCAAGGACAGATGTGAGGTTTGGGGACAGGAGCCATCAGTCCTCCAGAGAGTCACCCATGTCACTCTATCGTTTGTGATATTCCAAACCTGACCATCACAAGACAACAAATCGTCTGTGGAAGCAATCACTAGTCATTGCACTGAGACATCTCCTCACTCTCCCCGCTGGTGCAGATACAAGCTTCCTGGGCTGACTCCTGGTGCCTCTGGGAATGCAGATGAGATCAGGCCACTTCGCAAGACAGAAATAGGCCCCAGCGACCAGAGCTGCTTCTCTGACATTTTAGAATGTGCACCTCGATAGACAAAGCCCAACCCAACAGGTCATTCTCTTTTCCAGGGGACCTCAGGAACTGCCTTCTGATTCACCTCTCCCTCTGACTTTGCAATGGCACAGAGGAAAGTCTTAGGTCTGCCCATCCTCCCACGGTGAGCAGGAACTCTTTGCCTGGGCTCTGGGCTGGTGAGGCAGCTGTGGAGTTAATGGTTTCTCTTTTTCGTGTGTGCCTCTGCGCCTGCCCCGTGAGAGGCGTGATGAATGCCCTGGGCTCCCCAGGGGGCAAAGCTGAGGGATGACCTGAGGTGGGAAAGGAAAGCAGGTTTGTAAATAAACAAGGGCAGAGTCGGAGACCCAGGGCCTGGCTCCTGCCGAGGCTTTCCGGGCTTCTGACGAGGGGAGCTCCTGAGGCTCCCTCTGGGGCGGCCGGGGAGTCAGTTATTGTTTTTGGATTTCACTAAGATGAACTCCAGATGATTTTCCAAGGGCTGATTTCACAGCACATTTGCTCCATCTGAGCAATCACTCTCTGCAACAGTTGGATTTCCATTCGCGTTTACCTCGTGTGCCCGGAATCAGGACTGTCTGCCTCCTTGGGGTCGAATCATTTTATTTTCTTTGGGACTTGGCCAAACCCTTTCCATCGGCCTGAGTTCCATCTAGGCATTTCCATTTGCGTGCGGGCAAGACCAGACCAAGTTCACAGAGATTTCCGGAGCACAAGGACAATGCCCACTCATTGCAGAATTTATAAAAAGTGGGGAGAGAATCACCAGATCTTTTAATTTCACAAAAATAACTACTTAGCTACAATGGAAGATGTCAAAAGCCAGAATGATATGCAACTTGGGAAATACCATGTTCTCTGCCAGGGTACTATCTGAGGGGTCAGGCAGGGCCTCTGGAGGATGTATGACAGGCCCTGGATGGGCAGCACTTTGTGCAGCAAAGAGCACCTGGAGATGTGCAAGAGGGTTGGGGGCAAAGTGAACCCGACTGAGCTGTTTTGGGGACTGAATGCCTGGAAGGGAGATACAGTTGACCTTGCATTGAGGAACTTCGCGTCCTTGTGTGTTGAGTTGCATCAGAGGCTCGTTGTGTTTATTTAATTTTGTATCTTCAAATTTTTCTGATATTTATACTTTTTGTGGTACAAATAAAGCCAGCCCTGGAAGTCAACCTGCAAGTCATTGTTTTCCCTTAAGGACAGACACCTGTGCTTAGCCATGACGCAAGGGTCACTTGATGCCTAAACGGTCAAGGTAAATTGTTAAGATAACAGCCTTATGTCCTCTGTGAAATGTACTGCCCATAACATGCCTAGCGTTAACTCTACCGTCATGCATTTCCTTACTGGGGACACGTGTCCTCCACTGGAGCTGCCCCTACTCCCCGAGCTGAGTCCTAAGATTCCCCCTGCTCATCCCCACAGTTACTACCCCTTTATCTATCCTCTGACCTCATTTATGTGCCCATGCTAATGTGGCTAAGGTCCGTCTCTTCTGGTGCCTCGGTGCCCTTCCCAGCCTGTGGCATAGAGATGGAGCCATGGAGGGGGCCTGTCATTTACTTGCTGATTGAACACACTCTTTGATGATGGCTCATGGCCTTCCCTACCCCACTGCTTCCTCCAGCTCCTCCATATCTGGCTTTGCCACCATCCTTTTCACCTCCTCAAAGATATCCAAAAACTGTGCTTGATAATCTAGCCGTGGGCATCACCTAACAGAAGGATGAGTACAGGCTCTGGAGTCAGACCTGGATGCTGGCTTGTCTCTGGCTCTTGTTACTGTGTATCCCTCATTTCTCAACTTCTCTGACCCTTAGTGTCCTTATCTGTAAAAACATAGACAGTTAATCTTACCTTGTAGATGATAGAATCTTGTATTGTTAAATAGCTCCCAAATTTTAGGGAAGCCTGAAAGAAAGGAGTTCCTCTTCCCTGGGGTTTATTTATAGTTAACAATGGTTAGGGAGCCCTCTCTGAAGGTTATTTCTCAGAAGCCTGGGATTTCATTGAATCCAAGAGAAACATGCATTCAAACTGAATTCTAGAAGAAAAGTAAAAAAAGGAAGTAGAACTTTGCCAGGCCCTAGGGGATTGAACCTCTTATGTAGCTTCCTTTGCTGTACTATGTGTGTCCCTGGACTATGGGAATCAATTTTAATCTTTCAAGGATTAAGATGGCTGATTGTTCCCTGACATTGTCCTTTGTCATGATGGGAGGTGGCCTCAGACTCTCCACCTGTTGTTTTGTCTTTTTCTCTCAGGCCTTTTAGTAAACATGGCTTGGTCTTTATTTAAACTCCACTCCTCTGTTTTCCTATACCTCTCTTCTGAGTGCTCAAGATCCTAACTAAAAAACCCCAGGAAGAAAATCCTCTTGGGCGTTTGAGGAAGAAGTTGGCAAACTTTCTATTTTCACTGTCCCAGGAGGGGTGTCTACTGTTTTTCACTCCACTACCGCAAGATCCTTGGTTGGGAAAAAGCACTTGAAGGTCTGGAAAGAGATCATTCCTCAGAAGATTTGAAGGGAAAATTTGTGATTAGAATGTCTGTTTTCTACCAATGTAAGCACCACTATGCTTAGGCTTCATTTCCTAACAAAATGGGTCTATGCTCAAAATGTCTACCTTGTTGTCTCTCAGGAAAAAAATGGTTCTTGAGTTATGGTCCAAGGCTAATAGAATGGGTGAGAGAAGGTTACGAAATCCAAAATGCCAGTTTCTTCCATGCAAGTGATGCCTGATTCTACAAACTTTCATCACTATGGACTACCAAATCTTATTTATTTGAAACCTACTAAGAATTGTTAAGCATTACTAAACTTTTGAAGACAGCATTGTTTCATATTGTAAAATATAATATGAATCATATACAATGTAAAAATATTTAAATTTTTATAAAATATATACACATGAGAAATAGGTATTATATATAATAGAACTTTAGTATAAAATCATGTTGGTATGTTTATAATGTTTTTATAAAGTGAATAAAAAATTCTTGTTCCTCTAAGGTTTTGTTTTGTTTTGTTTTGTTTTTTTACTACTGAGTTTTGTTTGTTTTCTTTTGGAAAGAGAGGACAGGCAGAAGATCATAGGCTATGGGGTCTCATGCCAAGCCTAAGCTGGCCACAGTCAAAAAAGTTTAAGGGCACCAACTAGAAAAAGGACATTACAAACAAAATTCCCCAGTTTCCTCTCTTTTTCCTCAAACTGGTTTGAGGATTAATGGCTGGGCAGTGAAATATTTTCAGATCTCCACAAAGGCAATAGTAGAAAAGTTCTAAGTGTGATAGTATATATTATCATCTAAGAAATATTTGCCTTGCCCACCCAAAGGTGCAATGGGCATATGGGTTGATTGTCTTTTTTTTTTTTTTTATTGAAGTATAGTGTCAGGTGTACAACATGGTAGTTCTACAAGTCTATACGCTATACTGTCCTCACCACAAGTGTGATGATACAACACTGTTACAGTACCAGTGACTATATTCCCTATGTTGTACCTTTTATCCCCGTGACTTATTCATTCCATAACTGCAAGACTGTATCTCCCACTCCTCTTCATTCATGTTGTCCATCCCCCAATCTCCTCCCCTCTGGCAACCATCAATTTGTTCTCTGTATCTGTGGGTCTGATCCTGCTCTTTTTTTTTTTCATGTTTATTCTTGAGAGAGAGAGCGTGAGGGAGGGAGGGGCATAGAGAGGGGGAGACACAGAATCTGCAGCAGGCTCCAGGCTCTGAACTGTAAGCACAGAGCCTGATGCGGGGCTCGAACTCATGAACTACAAGATCATGACCTGAGCCGAAGTTGGATGCTTAACCAACTGAGCCACCCAGGCGCCCCTGAGTCTGCTTTTTGTTTATTCATTTGTTTTGCTTTTTAGATTCCACATACAATCATACCGTATTTGTAAGAGTTTTCTTGTCTAACTCGTTTCACATGGAATAATATCCTCTAGGTCCAACCATGTTGTCGTAAATGGCAAAATCTCATTCCTTTTTATGGTTGACTAATATTCCATTTTTTGTACATATATGGGATATGTACACACACACACACACCTCACATCTTCTTCATCCACTCATCTATCAATGATGATGAGTTTCATTTTGGGGGGTACATACCCGGTAGTGGAATTATTGGATCATATGGTACTTCTATTTTTAATATTTTGAGGAACCTCCATATTCTTTTCCACAGTGGCTGCACCAGTTTACATTCCCCCCAACAGAGCATGAGGGTTCCTTTTACTCTACTCCTGACCAATAGTTGTTGTTTCCTGTCTTTTTGATTCTAGCCTTTCTGACAGTTGTAAGGTCATACCTTACTGTGGTTTGATTTGCATTTCCCTCGTGATGAGTGATACTGAGCATCTGTTCATGGGTCTGTTGGCCATCTGTGTGTTGTCTTCAGAATAATGTCTATATCCTCTGCCCATTTTTTAATTGGATTGTTTTATGTTTTTTGGGCTTTTTTGGTGTTAAGTTCTTTATGTACTTTGGATTTAACCCTTTATCAGATACATCATTTACAAATATCTTCTTTCAGTGGGTTGCCTTTGTATTTTGTCGATGGTTTCCTTTACTTTGCAAAGGCCTTTTTAGTGTAGTCCCAATAGTTTATTTTTGCTTTTGTTTCCCTTGACTGAGGAGACATCTAGAAAAAATGTCACAGGCTGCCTGGATGGCTCAGTGGATTAAGTGTCCGACTTTGGCTTACATCATGATCTCATGGTTTGTGAATTCGAGTCCTGCATTGGGCTCTGTGCTGACAGCACAGATCCCAGGTGGGATTCTCCCTCACCATCTCCCTCTGCCCATCTCTTGTTCATGTGTGCACTCTCTCTCAAAAATAAATACACATTGAAAAAAAAGTTGTGAAGGCCAATGTCAAAGAAATTACTGCCAATGTTTTCTTCCACAAGTTTCAAGATTTCAGGTCTCACATTTAGATCTTTAATCCATTTTGAATTTATTTTTGTGTATGGTGTAAGGAAGTGGTCCAGTTTCATTCTTTGGCATGTAGCTGTCCAGTTTTCCCAGCACCGTTCATTGTAGAGACTGTCTTTTCCCCATTGTATATGCTTGCCTCCTTTGTTGTAGATTGACCATGTAAACATGGGGTTTATTTCTGGGCTCTCTTTTGTTGTCTATTTTTTTTTCCAGTAACATACTGTTTTGATTACTATGGGTTTGTAGTATATCTTGAAATACAGGATTATGATATCAGCTTTGTTCCTTTACAAGATTGCTTTGACTACTCAGCGTTCTTTGTGTTTCCATACAAATTTTAATATTATTTGTTCTAGTTCCGTGAAATGGGTTGGGTGTCTTTTTATCTGTATTTACTATATGCAGAATTTCCCTTCAATGGAAGAACAGAGAAAGGAGAACAAATCCAGAAGTGTAGGGTTTCTCTCTACCATAAGGAAAGGAAATATGTTCAAAGATACAAATCAGTGTGGAATATTATTTTACTTGCATGCTTTTAGGAGACACATATAGACAGAGATCAAAGGAAAGCAGAGAAACCAGGAGACGGTGGTTGATTATAGCCTTCCAACTGTAATTGTGCCTCAATTTGCAGGGAAATAGGTTCTCTTTCACAGACCTATTGATGTGAGCTGTAGGATCCTTTGGGCTGCAGAAAAGACCAGAATGTGTCTGGCATGTCCCAGAGCTCCAGCTTGGGGGTTTCATGTGGTCTTTGGTTGTAAGTATATGGGCATGCTCTGAGTTACATGAAGAGTCAGTATATATGATGGGATCTAGGCCCACCGGGCTTCTCATCAACCCACAGAAAAACACAAACACTCCAAATGCCACATGGAATGGCTGCACTATTTACATTTATTGTTTTTGAAAAATTATAAAAAGTATATTTATTATATATGAGTTAGAAATTTCTAAGCTGCATAGAAAGGAAAATAAAGGTTGTCATAAACCCAAGTAACCACTGTTGAAATCCTGGAACTGCTTCTTTCAGTCCTACGTGCCTGTGCGTGTGCGTGTGTGTGTGTGTGTGTATCCATGAAAGTGTGCAAGCATGATATTAGCAAGATTTCCCAGCATCTTGCACTCCCGGAAAGGCTCAAACCTGTGGCATATATGCCAGAAGTCCAAAGTCCTCCCCAGTATTTCTAGAAATTCCAGAGAGTCTTATGTCTTCCGGATTAACTGCCCCAAAGCATCTATTTCTACAGACATTTGATATTTATTCATTCATTAAGTCATTCATTCATTCATTCATTCATTCATTCATTCAGAAAGCAAGCTAGGAGGAGCAGAGGGAGAAGGAGAAAGAGAATCTCAAACAGGCTCCATGCCCAGCACAGAGCCTGACATGAGGCTCAGTCTCACGACCATGAGATCATGACCGTAGCCAAAATTTAAGAGTGGACGCTTCATCAACTGAGCCACCCAGGTGCCCCTCTACAGACATTTTAATTGTGTTCTGCATTTCACAGACTTAGATGGATAGTAAGTCTTTCTCTGGACTTCTACCCTAAATGTCCACTCATGCAAAGCATCTACTGATGAAGTGGACTTTCTTGAAAATTTCAGGTGGATATAGAGTTGATGTTTTGATTGTGGCCACAGTGGCACCTTCAAATGAAAAACCAGACATCTGCATGACTTGTAAGCAGCCTCCCAGTGTAGAATATCTCTGGCTGCTTTACTCTGGGAAGTCTCAGAATCATGCCCACCAGCTCCTTGTTCCTCCTTTGGTTCCATGCCCCTTTCTCCCCACAGTCATCACCAGATATCCCATAGCTTCTCTGTTGCTTTGCACCTGTTCAATACCCAACCTCAAGGTCTCCCTTCTAATACAAGTGGCTTATGAAGAAATTTTCTTAAACAAGGACCTTTCTTCTTATAGAACTGTTATAGTAATAAAAATGGTGAGATCATACTGTCTATAGTCTTCATCCTGCCTTTTAAAATCAAGTATTATATTTTTCGCACTTGCCCATATCATTAAGACGTATCATTATTAAATAGATGCACCATTGTTCATTTCACTCTTCAATGATGAACAATAAAGTTCATTTCACTATTGTTGGGAATTCTTTGCTTTAGGGAAACTTATAAAGCAGAAATGATTAGCTTAAAGGGTGTGAATGTTTTTAAGGTCCAATACTAATTGCCAAATTGTCCTCCAGAAAGGTTATGTCAGTTTGCACACAGCTGTAAATGAAGAGTGTCAAGTGACTATTCTTTAAATGATTTGCTAATTTGTCATTGGCTGTGGGAAAGACTATTTCAGGGCAGTAAAGTATCTGGTCAGTTACAACCACAGAAAGCCTGGGGCACTGAGGGTGTTCTAGGCCTGGCTGGACTTCAGAGCCCTGGGGTAGTCTACAAACCTCTCAGAACCTCTGGTCCTGCTGCCCCACCCAGGCAAGGATGCCCAGTGACTCATGTAAGCACACACATTCTCACACCCTGCCTCCTGCTCTTGGAGACATAACATTCCTCAGGGTATCTTTTTTTTTAATTGATCTATTTCGAGAAAGAGAGTGGGGGAGGGTCAGAAAGAGTGGGAGAGAGAGAGAGAGAGAGAGAGGGAGAGAGAGAGAGAGAGAGAGAGAGAGAGAGAGAGAGAGAATCCCAGCAGGCTCTGTACTGCCAGCACAGAGCCCAACACAGGGTTCAATCCCACGAATTGTGAGATCATGACCAGAGCCAAAATCAAGAGTCCGCGGCTTAACCCACTGAGCCACCCAGGCACCCCTCCCTATGGTATCTCTTATTCTACCTTGGATATGCTGCCCCAGCCATTCCTCTTAGCTATTCCTCAACAGACCAGGGTAACTTTGGGTACACGAGCCTTTCTCCCCATTCAATAGGGAACTGGGTCTCTGGTACCACCAAACTCGTTTCTCTTTCCCTCATTGGAGCCTGGAGGGGATCAGGGCTTCAGCTATTCCATCATCCAGTCCCTTCAGTCTGCTTTCTCCCTCCCCAAAGGCGTCAGGAGTGCACACAAGCAGAGCCTCAGAGCTCTTCTTTCCTTTACAGATCCCCTTCTTTCCTTTATGGAGACGGAAGACAACTAGGGAATCTGAGGCTGTCACCCTTCGCTCTGTCAGGACATTGGTGAGTTTCTGCTTTTCCCACTTTGTGAGCAAAGCACACATGTGCACCAGCAGCTGAGACTCTGGCTGTTCAGACTATTTTTAAGCAGACTAAAAATACTGACTTACCTCAGAGGATTATGCTGAAGGAGCTTGTTTAGGGTATCGGGTGAACCTTTACAAATATAAAATGCTTTGCGTCACCTGCTCTTACACTGCACTGGTTCCTCCCTTGGGAACAAAGCAGGAAGATAGTTATAAAATCAGGCTGGGCAAAGGAACTGGGGTGATGGGCAGACTGGAGAGTAAGGGGCTCTCGGGGGGTTGGTGATGTTCTGTTTGATTGGCCTCTCTCACCTCTGGACAAGTCCAGGGCAGACCCTGGATCCCCAGACCCCATCCAGGCCCAAAACATAGAAAGTGCCCTATAAGTGTTGGTTGTTGATGGGAATGCAGTGAGATGGGTGTTCCCTGGCTGGAATGGTGCGATGATTGAGGCCAGCTGCCCTAGATGTTATGATTTCTGATCTCCCTGTTTGGGTAACAGAAGCCCGGGCACATGCACACACTTGTCTACCCTCCTTTCCTCCCCGCTCACTCCCCCACCCCCCGCCCTTCCACAGTGTCCCTGGGCTCATTCCCTACTTGGGACATCTGCTTCCCCAGCGGAAGCCTCAGGGGTGCTTTCACTATTGCAGAGTGGAAGAAGATCAAGTGCTCTCCTGTTCCAGGTCAGGCACTTTGGATTTAACCTTGAGGCAGAGGATCAGCTGCCCTGACAACCCGTAGCTTTCTACAGCAACACCTCCCGCAAAGGTAGCCCAGCACGTCCTTGGCCACCGGTTTCCTGGGGTGATAAAAATAGCTGAGGCCCTGCAGCTGCTGAATGATGAGTTCTGGAAGGAGATGATTGATTCTCACAGCTGAGCTGCAGGGTCAGCGAGCACCGTGCAAGCAGAGAGGCTGGGGTGAAGGCTGGGCCTGCCCGGGGTCCTGCTATAGATAGAGGTGTTGACAGAGTGATCCTGGGCTCTCCCTACCTGAGGGGAACACAAAACAAGCTAATTAAAAGGAACTGCAAATGGCTCTTGTGGAATGAGGCCGACTGTGCACCCTTTTTTTAAGGCCAGACTTGACCTTTTTTAATACATGCAGTTGTTTCCCCTCCTTTATCTGAGACAAGATTCAAAGTGGGGAGAGTGTTCATTTCCAGGGAAGGCAATGGGGTGGTAAAATGAGAGGATCTCCCACTTTCCCCAAAGCCATGGTGAGGAGTCGTCGGGGCTTATGAAACACCATGGGGACGCTGATGTCAGGCACCTTGGGATGGCCTGGAATTATTATCTGTTCCCTGCTGGGGCTGGAGCAGTGCTCCTGTTTGCCCGGCCAGGAAACTAGGTTTGGGTGATCTACCGAGGCTGTGGGCTGATTAATCACCATGATCTAAGGTTAACCATGCACAAGAAGCTCCTGACATTAACAGAGTAGCTTTTAAGCCAGTACCCACATCATGAGGCCGCTGCGTTGTGCACAAGGAAACAGGTGGACCTGTGAAGTTACACAGCTGGTGTAGATCTGGATGATTCAGAGACGTGGCCATATGCGTTTACTTTACAGTGCATGTTTTTTTTAGGCAGTCTTTCCCCCAGTGTTCTATAAAGTAACAATAATCAGGTGAGAGAAAGAGTGAGGAAGAGAGAGAAATTTGTGGAGGAGGGAGCCATTAGGAGACAAATGGAAAAGGATATGTTTTCAGATGAGATTATTAAAAAGACGATGAGTGGAAGAGATGACCAGACAGAGAAGATAATCCAGATGGCTGTTGCTCCGCAGAAGGTGCTGTGTTGTAATCAGAGCAGAGGGAAAGGGAGAGGGGGACCCATGTGTTTTCATGAAAGAGACAAAAGGAAGACTTTGCAGAGATGTCTGGGTTAGCACCTCGGCCTTGAAAGTGAAGTGGGCCCTCCCTATGTGCTTTGTATGTCTTTGTCTTTTATGGAGCCATAGGAGATGCATGTGCTCAGCCTCTCTTCCTCTTGGTTCTGTGCTCATTATCCCTCCCCTGAATTACAGCTGTATAGCTCTAAACCCTTCCCGGGGCAGCCACTCTGTCTCCCACCCCCAACCTAATTCCTGAGTCACCTCTACATCCATCAGTGTTTTGGGGGAGTGGTTATGTGTAACTGAATCCGAGCTCCGTGGTTGTCCCTGACTGTAGAGTTTATGCAGCAGCAACCTGAATCTCTAGTTCTACAGAACAGAGCCCAGTCAAAAGAAGTAACCAAGATGATGAGCTGTCTGGAAACTGAGTCAGACCAACTTGTGGCGGGGGCCGGGGAGGGGGAGGGTGGGGTTGCAGATATTGTAACTAGTCTAGAAAAGCGATTTCTGGACACCAAGAAAATAACCCTATAGGTTACCCCTAGGTCTGTCCCTAATATTTGTGGGAGACCAATAGAGGCTCTTTTTCTTCCAAACCCTTCCCCTGTCCCAGACCCCAAGAGGCCTTGCACACAGGTGTGTGTGAAGAACTCACAACCACGCTCCATCTCTGCCAAACAGCTGCCCCTTAGCCGCTGCCTGGGACCAAAGTGTGCAAGTCAAGCCACCCATGTGAGCACAGACCTGGAAGAGGCCACAGACTGGGGCTATTTGGGCAAGGAATTCTCAGGTCACCCCTGTCAAGGTCTAGAAGGAGGTGTCACTGCATCTAGGTGGGCATGTCCCCTTGGTCCCACAGGCTTGTCATTGCTTCATGGAAAGCAATGTGACCCAGGAAGGGCTAGAATGGGGCTCCCAAGGTGAGAAGCCCAGGGTGGGGGCCCAGGAGCCCAGGTATAAATCTGGGACTGAGTATGTCAAGCTCAAGTTTTTCAAAATGGGATGAATTTCCTGCCAAATCTACTCCCCTCTATTCTGCTACCACTGTTCACCATCAGGGGAAAGCAGAGGTGAAACCCCTTGTCCATTCAAAGCAGCTTTCTATAGGTTCCAGCTCCTTCACACCTTCAGAATCTTCCCTCTCTTTCAGCCCTCAGCTTTTTTTTTTTTTTTTGAGAGAGAGAGAGTGGGGGAAGGGGGCAGAGAGAGAAAGAGAGAGGGAGAGAATCCCAAACAGGTTCCACACTCAGCATGGACCCCAGCAAAGGGCTTGATCCCACAATCCTGGGATCATGACCTGAGCTGAAATCAAGAGTTGAATGTTCAACTGACTGAACCACCCAGGCAGCCCTCAGCCCTCAGCTTCTACCCAGTGATAGCTCTCACTTGTTCCTGGACTGATTTCCTGGCCTCCTGGGTTGGTCTCCTCTCCTCTCATCTCCACACAGCCACCCAGCACTCTTTCCCTAGGGTAAATATGACCTCTATACCCTCTGTCCTACTTAAAACTCTTCACAGGCTCCGTATGCCAACAGGATTAAGTCTAAGCTCTGAAGGCCAGCGCACAAATCTCTATAACCTGCCCCACCCCCTCCACTCTCCCCAGCCTCCAACACTGAGCTTTGCCAAACACACATACAGCTAATGCAATATACCCTTTCTAACCCTTTCCCCTCCTCGTTTACCCCGCTCCCTCTACCTGAAAGACACTTTCTCATCTGCCTAATCAATATATACTCACTTCCTATCAAATAGAAGCCTTTCCAATGTCCCCTACTCTCCCTTTCTTCCCCAGATACACTTGATCATCTCATCTGTAAACTGAGCTAATGCCCCACATCATAGCAATGAAAATACTTTCTAGCATTTACTTGTTTACAAGCTTGTTTATGTCTAAGCAGACTGTAAGTTCTCTGAAGAGAGGGCCTGGCAGAGTAATGTGTGTTAAACTGAAATACAAAAGTGTACCTATGATCAGTGCTTCTTGCCACAGATAGAATCATGTGATAAGCATATATTACCTGATTTGTTTTTACCAGACTTTCTATATGGAAACAATTTTTCAACAATGGGCAGGAACTCATCATTAGTTTCCGGCATGCATTCAAAACAAAGATGAGTCCATAAAAGGTGCTCAGTCTTGCTGAGAACCCTTGGCATTGCCAGCAGCTGGAAAGGTGCTTAGAGCTTCCAACAGTTCCAGTCCTGTGGACTTTGTGTCTCAGGTGCCAGGGTTATCTCAGGACGAAGGGTAGGTCAGTTACTCTGGCCACTTGGCTCAGCAACTCCTTCGTCCAACCGGAGCTTCTTTCTTACCTTGGAAAAGGAAGGGAAAGGAGAGACAATAGATAGATATGAAATCTACACAGGTGGTCAGGGATCAATGCCCATCTCATCCATCCATGATGCATTGAATGGGCTAGTGCCAAAGATACTGTCATGAACAAAACACAACCTTGCCCTTGAAAGGCTCACACTTGGAAGTTAGGAAAGTAAATCAATGGGAAGAGTGTCACAGAATGCCTGCCAAAATGGGGTAAAATACTAAATGATAGAAGGACCCTGAGTAGGGACGGCCACTCAACTCCTTCCCATGGCTACTGGCCCTGTGTGATCTAAGTCTGACTGCATGAGCTTGTTCACTGGTCTCTCTGTACACTTTGTCCCCTTTGAACTATATACCACTGGCTGCTTTTCAACTTCTAGCTTCTACTGAATATCATTTCCTCAAAGAGGCCTTCCTCCATTGCCCCATCTATGGTAACCTAGCAACTTTAATTGTTATTATTTGCTCTAGGTTTCTTGTTTATTTCCTTTAAAGCATTTATCAAGTGTGACCATCTTATTTATTTATATTTTATTATCTCTCCAAATCCACAACAGACTAAGCACCATGAGGGCAGAGACTGTATCATCTTGTTTTTGACAGCATCTGGCACATGGTAGGGACTTAAAAATAATTTATTAAGCAAATGAAAGAAAGAAGGGTTCTCTTGTTGTTTTTCTGGCATTTGGTGGTATGAGGTGGCAGAGGTGTCACAGAAGGCTTCCCAGAAGACGGGACATTTGAACAGCACCTTGTAGCACTATGAAGTGTTTGCCAGATGGAAGGGCCATTGCAGGTGTCCCAGCAGGGAGGTGGTTCTGACAGGGGTGAAGGGTGGGGGGGGGGCAGGGATACATGTAGCTCTTCCAGGGTGATAGGGAGGGGGACAACTGCTATCTGTAATCTCTCACTTTTTGTGTCTGGCCCCTCCTTGATTGATGCAGCAATGAGGTGATTATTAAAAGTGTATTTTGACATCTACTTCTTGGGCAAGCCAACCTGAGCTGAACATTCAACACAAGCTAGTCAGTTAGATCTCAGAGAGCTACCTGAGGGACCCAACAAGAATAGCAAGGACACTCAAGTGACCTCAGATGATTCCAAAACCTGAGGGAAATACTCCAGCAAGCCTAAGTCATCTGATCATGAGATTCATCTCCTGACTGTCTCTGACTGCTCACAAAGAGCTGGCCAAGGACATTCCAGCTCTGCCAGGCCACTGGGCCAAGTTCCCAGGTTCCCAGGGACAGCTATCCACTCTCCTCTATCCCCCATCACACTCAAGGGAAAACACACAGAATGGGCTTGTGTCCATGGGCTGGCAGACACCTGCTCCAGAGCCAGCAAAATAACCATCATCTTTGCACTGGGACAGTAGGCAGGGCTATTGTGGGCAGAGCCATGGTGATTTATGACACCCAGGCTCACCATCGGGATGGTGCCAGGTAGAATCTCCAACTTCACTAGGCAAGGTCTCTCCCTTCCAGTGATTTATGAATCCATAGTGAGCCAGCCATTTTTTCCTTTTCTTCTTTCTGCCCCCTTGTCCCAGAAAAAATAGATCTCATACCACCATGGGCACTATGGGTTTGATGACAAAGACAGAGAGACTCCACTTGTCTATCTCCCTACAGAACTTGCTGTCAGGGGATGGGTGGCTGTTGGTCAGTAGCCACATCTATTTTGCTGGCAGTTTCAGCTATTTGTGTGACACTTGGGCCACAGCACCAGTCATCATTCTCTTACTATAGCTTCATTGGTTGCCAGGATCTACTATCCATCTGTGGCAGGCCTGGCTCAAAACTTTGAAGTCAAGTTTTTCTCTCCTTCCTACCTCCTTTTTACCTTCCCTAAGAACCCACAAGTCTTTGTTTGATTTCTTGGCATGAAAATGGAGGGGATTGGGGTTTCCTTCCATAAAAGTATAACAGTGATGAGAGTGGCCCTTTTCATGCTGTCACCAAGCAGCTAGTACCCTGAACCCATTACGTTTGTGCTGTACAATAAATGGGCCTTGAGCTTTTTCAAAATCATCCCTTTGCTCCAAGAAGTCAAAGAGGGAACAGGAAAATGGCATTTACTTCTTTGTTGTTTTTAGGTGCCCTGGCGTTACTCTTGTGCTACATCAGGGCATTGGTGTCCTCAAGGTCTGGGACGTGGCAGAGACACAGCTAAGACAGAGTAGGAGGGAGGTTGGGAAGTACCTCCCAGCATTGCCAGCTTTGGAAGCCAGAGTTCCTTGGCAAAGAACCTTCATTCACTCAAACCCACAGGGGGCGCTTGGGTGTTTACCAGGTAGAAGCAGGCATCTACAGGAAATCTCAAGCAAAAAGCAAGAGCAACCACCCTGTGAGGTTAGGCCCCTTCCTGTCCACCATGCATTGGCAAGTGGGAGGAAGGGTAGGCAATCCAGCACCAAGACCCCTGCTCTCACCCACAGCAGCCCCCCTGCATTCTGCTCAGAAAAACTGACATAAGCCAGGCCTATTGGGTTTCAGCTCCAAATGTGGCAGCCAGCCACGGGCTATGTCAGGTCTCAGGAAGGCCAGGGCTGCTTCTCTCAGTTTGCCAGGCTGTGTATGTGGCTGCCACCCCTCTGGTCTCTGGTGGCCTCGATGGTGCAGCCCACCTGTACCTCTTCTTTCAGCAGAGCTAAGCACAAGTGTGCGCTGGAGACTCTGGGAGGCTTTGAGGCCTCATGGGTTGTAGGGAAGGCACCTACTACGCTTGTTTCAGGGGACCCTCCTCTTGGGATGATGGCACATTGTGGGTGATCAGTAACGTATGCAGCCCCTCTGGAGTGCTTATTTTCCATCCGGCACTGTGCTAAGTACTTGACATCATCTCACTGAATCCTTTCTGCATCCTCTGTAGACAGGGAAACTGAGCTTCCTGTGATGATAATTATTCAAGATCATACCAGTAATTGGGGGAGCCAAGGATTCTACACATGACTCCAATGCTCACGTGCTTAATAAGTGAATTATACTGCCTCCTACCACAAGGCTTATCAGAATTCAGATATTTAAGGAACACTAGGTAAATTAGTCAAAATGCCAAGTAGCTAAACCCAGGCTGTTCAGATAAAGCAATCAATTTCCCAGAATATTAGCAGGGATGAAGCAGAGACACCATCTGCCCCTCTGAGCCACTAGGCAGCCACTAGCTGTGATGGTTTCCTCTGCTCCTAATTACCCACCAAAGGCTCCATCTCCAAATATAATTGCACTGGGGACTAGGGCTTCAACAAATGAATTTGGGGGGCACAGAATATTCAGTCTATAGAAATCACATAGCCAGTAAATTTCAGAGCCAGAGTTTGAATGCAGATGGTCTGGCTCTAGTATATTCTACTGCCCCATAATATTTTCCGTAAGTGATATACTATATGGCTGTTCTGTAGCCTATTTTCTTTAATTCCATAGTGTATATATATTTTGTGTGTGTTGGGTCGGGGGTGGGGTGGGGGGGAGAACGCAAGCAGGGAAAGGCCAGAGAGAGAGGAACAGAGGATTTGAAGCTGGCTCTGCACTGACAGGCTGACAGCAGTGAGCCCGATGTGGGGCTCAAACTCATGAACCATGAGCTCATGACCTGAGCTGAGTTGGACGCTTAACTGACTGAGCCACCAGGTGCCCCAACTCCATCGTATATTTTGACCATGTTTCTATTTGAATAAATATATATCTACAACATCATTTTAGTGATTGCACCATTAGTGGAGTGACGGTACAAAGAATCTAAATTTTTCTACTTAATACTCATGTGATATTGCTTTATGCCTTTGCAATGCAAGGACAATGGTAATATCTATCACATAATGTGGGGGCTTAAATAATGCATGTAAATATATTTATAAATCATAACATTCTATATAAATGTAACTCATAATGATTATTGTTACTATTAATTATATACCTGGATGAGGAGACTTCCCACAGGCTGGGGTATTGCAGGGAATAGAACTACTGGTTACCTGGATGTTCTCACTTGATGAAAATTCACTTGTGTTTTGTGCCCCTTTTTTATATGTTATATTTTAGTGTAAAACATACATTAAAAAACTGTTCCTCCTTTTCTATGGAATTAAGTGCCAATTTCTGACTCTGGCAGTAAGGGCCTTCTACACTGACTTCCCTTCACAGCCTAATCACCCTAGTCCAACCTCAGCAGGAGACACATTATTCTTTTCAGTCATCCTAAACTTCCTTGCTTCTATGTCCTTCGTCTGATGCTTCTATGACCTCCTCTTTAAGATATTCTCAAATACCATCTTCACTGTGCATTCTTCCTTGGTCCCTGTTCAGCCCCCACTTCTGAGTTCCCTTCTTCCTTGAGTTCACATTCTGTGTTCTACTCATCAGGGACATTCTGCCAACAAATACTCTTTGAATGGAACTTTCTGGGATCTCTAGTGAAGGCCTACAGCTCTGCCTTGTGGATCCCTCCCTCATGGAAGACATTGACTCCACAGAGCCCTGACTTAGGATGGCTAATGGTTGACCACATTTCTGACTTTGTTTGAGAAAAGTTTCACAGCTTGAAATGGAAGCACTACTGTTTTTGTCTTGCATGGAGGTTTTCTGTATTTTCTTTCAAGCTAAAGCATAAGTTCTAGGAGGACAGAGGCCATGTGTCATATGTGTTTGTATCTGCTCCTTACTGACCTCAACCATGGACAAGCACGATGGTGTGTATAGGGTAGAGGCACCATGGGAAATGGCATGAATGGTTACTGGTTTTGTATGAGTTGGAGCATATAGCTAAGAAAGCACCACTACCTGCTTTACACACCATCTAGAGCCCTTTAGCAGTCAAAGGGAAAGGCATCTGGCCATTGTTAGCCATCTTTGAGACAGAGCAAATGAAGCCACAGAATGATTCCGGGCTGTAGGGCTCTGATGTGGCTGGTGGCTTCTACTTAAGCAGTTGGGAACCCCTCTGCTAGGGAATTGATAGAGAAAGTCTTTCTCATTCGATTGGTTCTTCCACTGAATGGAATATGTTAGAGCAGGGGTTGGCAAACTTTTTTCTGTAAAGGGCCAGGATAGTAAATACTTTAGGCTTTGCAGGCCATATGATCTCTGTTGCAACTTTCCTCAACTCAGCCATTATAGCATGAGGGCAGCCACAGACAACACATAAACAAATGTGTGACTGTGTTACAGTCAAACTGTAATGTGGACACTGAAATTTGCATTTCATATTATTTTAACATCAGAAAACAGCATTCTTCTTTTGATATTTATAAGCCATTAAAAAATATAAAAATCTTTCTTAGCTTGTGGGCTATAGCTGGCCAACCTCTGAGTTAGACCATCATGAGGAAGACTTTCTTTTGCTTTACGGAAGTTCTCTTTAGACAAATTGCCTCAGAATCACTGAGGGGTAGAAAGGAATGTCTGTTAAAAATATAGCTTCCTGGTCCCCTCACCAGACCCGGTAAATCAGATCACCTGGGAAGCTACCAGGAAACCACGATTTTCACAGATCCTCCTAGCTGAGCGTGAAATACACTAAGTGCGGAGAACCATTTCAGACAAAAGGAAACTTTCTTAGACAAGCTTTTCAATTTTGGCAGAAAAATGAAGCCAACCAACAGAAAAGTGCTTCCTACCTGAGTAGGTTCTTTTAGGATATTTTGAAAGCCACTTGCTTTCAAGTAATGTGTTTTCTAATGTTTTTAGAAGTTTTAAAAAATATATTTATTCAGAGAGAGAGTATGTGCACAGGTATGTGCAGGGATGAGTGGAGGGGCAGAGAGAGAGGGAGAGAGAGAATCCCAAGCAGGCTCCGTGCTCATGGAGCCTGTTGCAGGGCTCCCGAACTCACAAACCGCAATATTGTGACCTGAGCTGAAATCAAGAGTCAGACACTTAGCCTACTGAGCCACCCAGGCATCCCAACCAAGTGCTGTGTTTTCTGGAGAAAATGAATGGGCAGCTGAACCCTTCTCAGACAGATATTGTTGATTGCTCATTTGGCATCCATGCCCCTATTTTTCTTTCTAGCTAAAAGAACCCCGGTTTTGTTCTGGCATCCAGCCTTAAGGAAGGTGACCCCATAGCTATGATGTATTCATAAATGCTTATCAACAGGCTCTTCAGGAAAAGAGCCCTGTATGTAGCGTCTGCCAATTCCTATGGGATAAATATGCCCGTTGTGGCCAGCTTCAAGCTACCAACATGAGGTTACTAAATGGAGGGGGTTGGTAAGAGACATGCACTATCAGCTCCTGCAAACTGGCCTGAGCTGGCTCCCGTCCAGCACTACCTATTGCTGCTTAGAGATAATAGGCTAAGCCAATAATGGTGATCCTATCCCCATGTCAGCAATTGGCTTGTGAGCAACAAATATTATGGATGGGAATGGGCACTTTAAGAAAAGTTTTCTTTACTAATAAAGGAATGAATGACTTCTCCCCTTCCACTGGACATGAATGGACTGCAGTAATTCACATTCCACTTTGATGTAGTACTGGCAGCCATCTTGTGGTCGTGGAAGCAGCTGGTCTGTGGACAACTGAACACATCATGGATTGCAGAAGAGAGACAGGGGAAGGACTTGAGTCTTCGGTGATGTGATCAAGCTGAATTACCTGGGTCTGACAGCACTCTATATCAGGACTTCTAATTATGGGCATTCAGAAAACTTCCAGATTGTTTGAGTTGGTTGAGTTGGGGGGTTGCTGTTACTTGCAGCAGAAAGCTTCTCAACTGATGTGTCTTCTCTCATAGGTGACTCAGAAATTAAGAAGAGTGGATACGTGAGTCATTACGCAGCCTTTAGCACCTCGCTATGGGCGTAGGAATAGAGCTACAAATTAGCTTCTCATGGCTCACTATCTTTTCCCCTGCACTACCCTCCAAAGTCCATTTACCATGTGAAACCTTACCAACTTTCTGTTTCGCATATCTTGCTCCAGCGTGGCTAGCACGAGTGATGTAGGGCATTATCAGGGCTTTGCAACAGCGTGTGTGGCTGAGGTTTAAATGAATTTCATCAGCATGATTAAATACTTATTACATGAGTCAAACATACGGGCTTCATTAAGCTAGTGAACTCCCAGGAACCTCCTCTTCTGTTTATACAACCCATCTGGACTCTCAGATTACTTTAAAGAAATGGGATAAATGGAGTTCAGTATGACAGC